>NW_023602073.1:114973582-115305063 GCF_014898055.3 Talpa occidentalis | reverse complement strand
TGATCAAGTGTCCAGACCAAAAATGAAAATGTATTTGAATGAACAGAACATAGTGAGTGGTTTGAAAAAGGGATCTGATGTAGAGGTAAAGAGTTGGAAAGATAGGGTGACACCAAAATTCATGTCATAAATGTGATGATTTGTATGTCATGAATGTAAATGATAAAAGAAAAAGGTATTTTAGCTGTATGTAATGGGAACTAATTGAAATTTTTTGTCAGGTCTAAGACAAGATTATGAGGTGGTGAATTTTAAAGATTAGGCTAGAAGAGAGTGAATTGAAGGAGATGGAGACCTGAAGCATGCAGAATAGTTTTTTGTTCCATCACAATTCAGGCTTCCCAAGAAGCACATTCTGAGAGAGATTTGCATGCAGGCCATTCACTGGGGAGTGCTCTCAGAATCCAAATCTACTGAGAGAATAAAGGAAACCATCTTGGCAAGGGAGAAGAGTTGAAATGCAAAGCCCTTGTCAAAGTTGAATGTCAATCCCAGGAAACCTCTAGCTGAGTTGACCCTTCAGACTGCCTTGAGTTAGGGTGATGGCAGTTGGTCTTTTTATTCTGGCACCAAAAGTTAGAGGTGAGCTGTTCCCAGAAGGGGATGTGATCTTTGCAGGCATCTTTCTTAAGACAAGGACAACTCCCATAGAGGTATTAGTTGAGTCTTGTAGGCTGCCAACCCTTCAGGCAACAGGCAGAATAAATGCTGGGAGACATATATGACACATCACAACACCACATATTTTTTTCTTTAAAATACAGATAAATTAATAATGAACTAGTATAAAGTGGAAATGGAATTGACAAGAAAACTTTACCTGCAAGATAAATTTCAAGGGCTGATTTTTTATTACTAGTTTCACTTTTTTTAAGTTCTGCTTTGTTCAAAGTATTATTTACAGTCTCTTATTTTCTCAATTTGTGATTATGTTTTTATTTCTTAAAGTTTCTTTAAAAAGTTTATTTTTAAGCACTGTGTTCTTTATATGGTATTTCAAATATCTATTTAGTGTATAAATCTGCTATTGTTTCCATTATATTTAGTATGAAACACTTGATACTTTCCTCAAAGTCTCATTAATATTAGTGTATAAATCTGCTTATTGTTTCCTTATCCTATCACTAATAAAGGCTGGTATCATTGTTTATTTGGTGATAATCCATGATGAGGTCAAGTTTACTTGATTGTTATGAATGAGAATCCTGGGGCCATATTTAGATACCTTTCTCCCGAGATGATGTGAGACAGTGTCCATGGACAGCCAGGTTCTGTACCCAATTGACGACTTCTCTTTCAGCATTCCTAGCTCTGAGGTTCAGCCGCCTTTACACATGGCCTCACACTAATGACAGCCTACCTTTATGAAATGATCACTGTTCTCTGCTTTTTATTTCTTTCTCTGGCTTCAGTTTATTGTACTTTTGTTTCACCTTGTTTCATTCTTTGAAGAAGGTGAGAATAGGGGTTTTCTCACATTTAGGAAGTCACTGACCACTAAAGAATGACTTTTATAGAAGAGGTACTTAATTCTGCGGTTGTATAGTGCATTGAAATATGTAATAAAACGATTGGAGAAAGTGATCTGGATACATTGATATAAGCTAGATGAAGTAGGATAGTGAAGTAGGGATTTCAAATTTTTGGATTAGAAGACTGGAATAATGATAGAAATATGAAGGTCATAAGAGAAAGTCTTCACGGTTTGAGAGGAAGTTAGTGTGTTCTAATACTCTCTAGTATTCCATATAAATCATTTATAAAAATTTAAATACTCAGGTGTAAACTAATTCAATTTTTATGCAAAAAAATACTTCAAATAAAAGCTAGTACAACTGTCAGCTATTTGGTAACCTAAAAACTGCAAATAGGTTTAATTTTAGATTTTGTCCCTTATTATTTTGGGTAGGAGAGCATTATATTTAGTATGAAACATTGACAGAAATTTGTGATATTTCAAGTGGCTGCATGTTAAAAGTGTGATCAGCTGTAAATGAAAATGACTTAAATTAGTCAACATTAGCTATTTACATGAAAGAACATGTCAATATAATTTTAAAATGAGGCATATATAAGACTTTGCATTTCATATGAGGTTATCCTTAAATAAACTAAGTTGACTAAATGTATATGAGATGAAAGTTTAATTTTATGAATCAACTATTTACTTAGTACTACACTATTAACCTTAGGTGCTTTATGATGTTTTAACATTTTGTAGAACAAAATATCCTCCTTTGGTCTCCTTTTTCAGATTTTTTTCTTGGCTAATTTTTAAAAATTACATGTGAATTTTGGAACAAGTTTAATTCCTTTTACTGAAGTCTTATATTTTTGTTGTTATACTAAATTTATGAATTAACTTAGGATAATTTACATTTTTAGTCTGTCTTCCTACCTAAGAACATGTTATGATTTTATTGCTTAAATATTACTTCATATCTTTGGTGGGGGGTTATATGTTTTGTGCAATAGGTCCTGTATATTTCATTCCAGTTATATGTTAAATTTTTTGTGGGGAAAGTGGGTATCTTAATTCATGAGAATCACTAGTGACTGGGTTGGAATTTTTGTTTATAGCTATCAGTGGGAATCTAAGGCTTTTCTGCTATCATTTACTAATTCTCAGTAAAGCTTTACTCTTAGGTAAAAATGGTATATTTACATCATTTTATAAGATAAGTATCCGTAAATTATATTATTAAATAATAAAAGTAGTAAATAAAAGCAATTGAATGCCACCTGGTATTTACCTGAGTTATTAAAATTGTCTTTTCTAATTTCATTGAGTCTAAAGTAAAGACAATGCATTTTGTAATGATCTTTATTTCACAAAATTTACTTAAAATGCCACTTTCTTTTATATTTTACCTGTAAATATTCCCAATATAATTCTAGATATAGAATTGTGTCAGACTGTTTTTTTCCAAAGTGACAGAAATAAAATTTCTCTCTCACTTGCTATTCTATAATGTGATCTTACCACTCTTTCATCAAGAGGTGGTTTGTTCGCTTCCCCTTGAGTCTGGGTATGCTAATAATTGCTTTGACCAATAGAGTGCTATGGAAGTAATACTCTGATTTCTGAAGCTAAATTGTAAAAGACACTGTGGATTTTGTCTTATCCATTTGAATATAGTATTTAGAGCCCAAGTCACTATGTAAGTAATACAGTACATAAAGACCACTTAAAACAGTAATAAAGAGGACCTCCCCTGGTGGACCAGCGGTTGAGCGCTGGGCTGCGCGGCTGCCTGCAGCCTCTGTGGCGCCGGTTCTTTCCCCGGCCGCCAGCGAGGGTCCCAAGAAAAAAACAAAAACAGAACAGTACTAAAGACAGTGTCAAAGATAATGCCAAGGGAGTGGGGTGCATGTCACTATGCCTTCTCCTCCATATACTTAATTGTAAGATACCACTCAGTCTCAGGGTCCAAAACAATGGAGTTGATTTAACAAACAGGAGATTGGGAAACAGGCAAGAATTTCTCAGGTCACAGGAGGCTGATTCTCTCACCCTAAGTAGTGTCTGTAGTGTCCACCAGTTTCAAACAGAGACCACTCATGACGAATGGTGCTGTATCATTTGTGAGGGCCTGGAGCTGGTGGTATACCTGTCAGCTGTGCACCAGGGACCAACTCATGGTGCTGGCAGTGCTCACAGGTGGGGCCACTGCAGCAGTCACAACATTTTGAAGGCTGGACTGGAAAGCGCCCGAACCAGACCAGACCAAGATGGAGTCAACAGTACCAGGAGGCGGTGCTGGATAGCCAGAGGTGATAAAGAGCTATCAAAGGTGTCTGGACAGAGTGCTGATCACCAATCATTAGTACCAGTTAGCACCAGTCACCAGAGGTGGTTTCAGAGACACCAGTGCTATAGCTCTTTGTGAGCTATTCATTTGAACTATTAGCCAACAGCTTTTTCAGACACTGGGTCAAGGTTGACAGTGCTCCTTGCAGGCAATATCAAAAATGGTCAAAAGCAGGTGCAGCTGTCAGGTCTACAGAGATCTGGAGGTCTAGAAGTCTGTGGAGGAGACCTTCTGAGTACTTCTTTCTTTGCTGGCTGGCTACTGACCAAGTCAAGCTGACTCCTACCCTGCCTTATGTCCTTTTTAAGGTTTCCCAACCTACAAGCCTGATTGAACTGTGTTTTTTTTTTTTTTTTTTTTAATATAAGCATCTGATTGGTCTGTTTAGCACAAATCTTGCCTCCATTTTCAGTTTGCATAATTGGCTCAAACCTTTGACTGTCAGCTGGTGAGCTCAAATCTGATTGGTCTATTTATGAATCTTGACTCCAGATATAAAAGGGAAAAGCTTGTCCCCTGGCCAAACTGACCTGCAGTGAAATCTGGGCAGGCTCGTAGGCTAGAGGGAATCGTTTCATAAGGAGTCTGACTACTCTGAGCTTACCATTCTATAAGGAAACCAATCTATGTAGAGAATTTACATGGAAATGCTCTAGTTGGCACTTGTAACCATCCTGACCATCTGTGTCCATGAACACTGACAATGTTGAACTTTCTTGAGCTCGATGCTTCTGGAAAACAGCAGTGTTTAAGAAATCTTTTCACCTGTTTATGTTTTGGGCAATGGTTTTTTAATGGCTAGTTGGTAGAATTTTTTTTTTTTTGTTTTCTTTTGTTTAGTTTTCTTTGGTTGCCTCTCAATCTGATTGGACTATTAATTATGATGTGGTCAGACACAGACCCTCCGAATTTCCATTCTTTGTCTCAAAAATGATTTGCTGAGGGCCTCCATGGTGGTGCAGGGGTTAAGTCTCAGCACTATCAAGCTATCTCCAGCCACTGTGGCATGAGTTCAATCCCAGGCCAGGATGCTAAACCACAAGGCGCAGCAGCAGACCTCTCCTCTCTCGCCCGCTGCTCCCCTCAGCAGTGTTTTTCAGTAGATCTGCCCATTCTGCTCCGCACTCTGTCTCTGATGAATCCTCTCATCCCTACCCCCCGCCCCGGCCTACATCCCAATTCTTGTATGCATAAATGAATAAAATAAATCTTAATTAAAAAAATTTGTTGAATTGGTTATCCTCACTGACCAATATGAATAAAATGCCTGGTGACTTGACTGAACATTAGTCAGAACTCATCAGACTCTAGAACTTTTGCCCACCCTGATGCTTAAGCAAGCACTGGAACATGGAAGGACCTTCTCTAGGTGGTTCCTCCTGTAAAGCATGCTGAGTGCTGAGGAAAACATTTCTTTCTCAGCTTTTTGATCATGCCACCTGCTCACCTTATTCCCCCACACCAGTTCTTTCTACGGCATTGCTTTACTTTTCCCTATACCAGATATCTTTCTGCTTTAGATAAGAGCAAATTGTAGATTTTAATGGATCAAGGATTCTCCCTCATCCTGTGATCTCCCTAGTTATATTGCATGAGTCTTCTTAACAACATCTTCCTTTACTAATGTGAGGACTTGCATTTTTTTTCTTGACAGTCTAATAAAATGATTACCATGCTAACTATTGGGTTAGTTAATTTACTTTTGTTTTTTAATTCCAACTGATTCAAATCAGTTTTAGGCAGAAGTTTTTTAAGTGTTAACTCAAAAAAAAAAAAAAAAAAAGCACTGCAGACAAGATTATTTCCCTATGAAATTCCTAGAATTGTTTTCACTCAGATATTTACTGTTTGATTAATTTCTTTTAATTTTTGATGTTAATTTGAGTAAATGAAATATTTCATTGTCATATCCAAAGCATCTTAGTGGTTTTTCACTCTAGTTGAGTGATAGTGATAATTTTTATTTTGGTTCTTCCAAAGTATTATCTAGTAGTAGGTCTAACATAATATACATTGTATAAGAAGAAATATGACACAAAACTTAATTTGAAGATTACTGTAATCATCAGATAGAGAAGAAATATGTTAATTGAGCCTGGATTTTGTGTTAGGTTTTTCACAATTAATACCGCATTTAACTTTCAAAGAATTCTGAGAAAAAATGTTTTTTATTATGTTTTATGTTTTTTAGATGATAAAAATCTTCCTCATGATAACTGAATTACTTTTAAAAAATTTAGTTTGCTATAAAAATAAAAATATAAAGATAGATGTACTACTATGGAAATGAAAATGCATTTCCTTAATATTTTTATGGTAAAGACAAGGGCTCAATTTACTTACCACATTTTTTTAGGTGGCAACTAAAATTTTAGGAAGAGGCAAAGATTGCAGCCCATGAAGTGAGGCAGAGGGGGCAGGGATAAAGTTCTAGTCTGGATTGTGCACTCATTAGCGTGATGGCCTTTGGCAATGTCTCCTCTCTCTAGCTTGCGATGGAACTTCTAATTTTTGACTGCATATAATTCCTGAATTTTGTAAGGTTAAAATTAGAGAATGTGTTAAGTAGTTCTTAAAAACTGAAGTGTTCTACAAATACAAGGCATGTAAAATCAGAACATGTTCACATGTATTTTCTCACTTGACCATCACTTCCATTCTGTATTTGCTGACATGGTCTCTACCTATCAGTAGAAAGTTTCTTAATTATGAATACAGAAATCTTATCCCATTTTTAAGATCTCTCTCAAATACCACTACTTAACCAAAACATATTCTCATTTTAGTAATTTTATGTATCTACCCCTTCCTTTTAAATAATTTCCTTGATGATCTGCAACTTTTGTTTGATGATACTGTTTAGCAATTAGTTTTGCTGTTTATAGGTCATTTCTACTTCGAGGATGCAAGTTCTTGTATAGAAAGGACTATCTTATTTTCTGAAACTTCTGAAGTACATTGCATTGTCCTTTGTAGAGAATGGGAAGTTCAATACTTTTTCGATTGAATTCTATACAAAAATATTACTATTAACACCCTTTCTCTGAGATATTGTAGACTTTGGATATAAAAAATGTAGGGTAAATAATAAAATGAAGGTTAGTAAGGTTCTATGTCTGATTTATCACTGTTGTAAAATTATCTCAATTAATTTGATTGCATTCATATTCCTTGGCATGTTGCTATAGTTTTTATGTCCCTGTTAATGAAGTTTTATCTTTGCAAAGTGATAAAAAAATATACCCTGTGATCTCAGGGTATATTTTATTAATATACCTCTTTAAAGAAGATCTAAATTAAATCAATTCTTTGACATCAGTAGTATATTTTACTCAATTTCTGTTATTAGTTCCTCCAGGGTTATTCTCATTAAAAGAAGTGGTTAAATTCTTTTTTCTTTGAAGCATTTTGATTGCATTGGTGTCACTGGTGGATGCTTTGTTGTCTGTTCCCAAGAAATGTTAACTGGCTCAGCATTCAGAGTGAATTACCTGAGGAAAATCATTCTTTTGACATGATCCTCATTCTTTTTATCCTTTCTTTTTCACATAGAAAGCTTGGAAGAAAATAAAATACAATTTGCTGCTAATTGGCTGCTCATAATAATAGAGCCAAATGGAGTTGGGGAAATCTCTTTCTTCCCCTGATACCTGAGGTCTCTTAGTCTATATTTAACCTAACTGATTTGTGCATGCTGTGACTTGGTGGCACAATGTATCACATAAAATGTCTTATGAAACTAATATATATTTGTGATCTACCAACCCTCTCGTATGTGAAAAGTTTCTTAGCCCCTTTGGAATGATGAGGAGAAATCCAATATAAAAGTAGTATTTTCTTCCAAATATTGCATATAGAATGGGAATTAACTGGCAAAGAAAAAAAGAGGAATTGGTTATCTTATTATTCTGTATTAGTCCTTCAGTGGTGATAAAAGTGCAATTTATAATCTGAGGAGGCATGTAAAACTCATTACAGAACATAGTGATACTCAGTACTGTCAGATAAGATAATTTAAAATTAGTTTTATTTATTCAGCAACTGTATTTTGAGTAGCCACCACATTCCAGACGTGTACTTTGCTGGGGATTCAGCACTGAACAAAACAGATATGATCCTTATCTCATAGAGTTTACTATAGTTGGATTTGGTCTAATATGCAAATGTTGTCTTAAATTCGAAAATAGATGTTCAGAAAACATGGCAGAACAAGTCACATCAGCAAAATATTTCCTTAAGTACATTCAGAGAATAATGAAATATTTCATATACTTTGCATCAGCTATCTAGAGAGTGCCTACATTGTTGGTGGGAGTGCAAACTGGTCCAAACACTATGGAAAGCTGTATGGAGGTTCTTCAGTCTACCAAAAATGGAGCTACCATATGACCCAGCAATTCCACTCCTAGGGATCTACCCAAAGAACACAAAAGAATACCTGTACCCTTATGTTTATTGCAGCACTATTTACAATAGGTAAAACCTGGAAACAACCCAAATGCCCAAAAATAGATGACTGGATCAAGAAGATGTGTTATATATACACAATGGAATACTACTCAGCAGTAAAAAAAAGATAAATTAATGCCATTTGCAGCAACATGGGATGGAGCTAGAAAGAATTATGCTCAGTGAAATAAGTCAGAAGGAAAAAGAAAAATGTTGGATGGTTTCACTTATAGGAGGAATATAGGGGAACCAAATAAGACACCAGGGGAAAAAATAAAATACATAACACAACAAAACAAAAACAAACAATTATAAACCAGAGACATCCTGCAGGGGAGGGGGAGGGAAGGGAAAGGAATCAAGGAATCGGAAGGAGGGAGGGAGGAGCCCAGGGAACTGTGGTGATGGTGCATGGGTGAATTGGTGAGGAAATTCTATGGGTACTACACCTGCAGGGGGGAAAAAAAAGCAAACATTGTCTAAAAAGGAACAATGAGGGCCTTTCCTGGTTTTGCAAGGGGTTAAGCACAGCACTATGATGCCATCTGCAGCCTCTGCAGCATGAGTTTGATCCCTGGCCGGCCAGGGAGCTACCCACATGGTGGAGCAGACCTCTCTTGTTTTGCCCACTGCTCCTCTCAGCAGTGTATTTTTTAGTCAGTCTGCCTGTTTTGTTCCCCACTTTGTCTCTGGTGAATCCTCTCACCCCTGCACCTCTGGCCTATACCCCTATTCTTGTATGCATAAATATATAACTTAAAAAATGAACAATGATGTAAAATATATATAAATAAATAAAAATAAATAAATACTTTAAGCAAAAATTACATTTCGTTAAGTTTCTATTATGTATTAGGTTCTTCTAGATGCCATTTGTAGGACTGGGAGAGGTCGGCAGAATTCTGTCGTATTAACAGGAGAACATCTCATTTTCTTGAGTTCTTCCACTCACCTGCATAAGCTAAGCTCTCCAAATCTCTTCAAGATTCCACTCATTTTTTAATTCTTCAGAATGTGTCCCAAATATGAATAAGCCCCTCTTCTGTAGTGATAGTTTCAGTGACTAAAGTATTCCTCCTGCACAAATCCTCAGAGCCTAATGGACTCTTAGCAGCAGGAAATCTCAAGTGGGGAGTGGCCTTCTGGCCATAGAGCATATTTTCTGCATCTGTATTTTTTACTCCTTTCTCTCAGAAAGGCCTGAAGTTTTCTTATCTCTGTTTTCATAACTACCTGTGCATTCTTCTACTGTTTCATTGGTATTTAAATGTCTATATATGTGTTTGTCTTCTCACCAAATAGTTTCTTCAGTACAAATTTCTATTTTTAATCTGCATGTTTAACATAGTGAACAACATATGGTAATGATACACCTGGTTGAGTGAATAAGTGAGCTATTGTGAAGCTATGTCCCCCATTTGTAAGAAAAAAATGTCATCTTGATGTCGGGAATTCAAGGAACTTTTGAACCGAAGAATGTTTTAATACAATCTTGCCCTCAATTTTTTTTCCATAATATTCTTTAAACTCCAGCTCCATCTCTTAGAGACTAAAAAAAATCCTGGAGTTCTATTAGTAAAGAGAACATATTCAGACCTAAAGGACCTCAAATAGAAGATCAATAGGCTGTGAAGGCAATTATCTAATTCATCTGGGTCACCCTCACCTTTATTACTAGAAGATCTGGCTTTATTTCAATTCAGTCATAAAACCAGTGGGTTATTAGCAAGAAAACAGGCAAGCAGTTCTTCTACTATAGTTACAGTTAAGAACAATTATGGTACTAAGTTCACAGATACTATGAGATTAATAGACTTTTGGAGGAGTTTTATGGACGATTATATATGAATGATAACAGCACTATATGTTAAGGAAAAAGCCCATATATCTGCATTTCCTTAAATGTGAACAAATTTTGGAAGGAAAAGAAACCTTCTTAAATAAAGCTATTCTTCTTACTTTAAACTGCCAAAGTCCTTAACAAAAGTCTAGGGAAGGTCAGAATGTAGCCAGTTCCACTAATGCTTTGCATTAACAGTTTCATTAATCTTTTATAGATTGTATGATAATAAGACTATTTTGTCTCAAATAATCCTGGTCTGAATTTTGCTTGACACATGTTCTATTAAGTGCTCTTATCTACCATCTTATAATCCAGTGCTGGTATTTGTTAAAACCTTTTTGTTAAATCACATTTTTTATGTAGTTCCTTCATTTGCAGAAGTTGAGAAGGTTTTATGGTTACTTTATTAATATATGCTATTTTTCTCTGCTGGAGAGGTGTAGATGGAATTTTATGTTCCTTTATCTTATTGTTTTCTTCTGCTGTGCATTACCTGTGGTGGCTATGTTTCTCCCAAGACAGCAGTTAGTAAGGACAAGATAAAGACTTTTCTTTGCTGGTTTCAGGTTGATTTGAAGGAAAATTAAAGGAATCATATAACCCACAGAGAGTTGTATGGAAAGAAATATACTCTGACTTATTTTAAAAATTGATAAGTGTTTTTTATATTGCATTAATGTATTTTAAGTTATTCAGTACAACTCGGTTTTATTTTGAATGGCACATTTTTACCAAGCATCCTCTAAACTAATCAGGGAGAAGTGCTTCTTCTTTGTGCAGAGGTTCTGTCCTAAATCCTCTCAGGTTGGGTCCAATGGGGCATTTTTGATTTTTGTAAGAAATGAGTATCATTGGTGAGTTGATTTGTGTCATTTTGAGAGTAGTACTTAAGAGTACTAGAGTACTCAACAGATACAATCCTCAAAAATTTTAGTAAGTGATTAGATGTCAAGGAATTGATTCACCTTTCAAATTCAACAAATTAATCTTATAAACTATTGCGACGATATATTCATTTGTAATGTGTGGTTTTAATTTATTACCCAGGAAAATATGAAATATATATAATAAGCACGCTGTGTAATTTATATCAAATAACATATGTAAAAGTCCTTAGCTGAATCCCTGGCATTTTATGAGCACATAAGAAATGTTAATCTACTTCTGAAGTCACAAGGCACCTGAGGAGATTTTAGTAACCACGGCTTGCATTTGAAGTGAGTAGCTATTTTTGAGGAATACATGGATGGTGTTGCTCTATTGCAGGGGACATCTCCACAGTATGTAGGATGTAGTTAAAAACACTCTTGATGTAGTGACTTTTAGATTGCAGAATATTTTCATGGCTATTATCACTATTCTAGTAATAAGAATAACATGCTAATTAGCTATGCAATCTCTTTTAGAAAATGTTATATAAACAGTGATAGAATTATTTCTCCCAATTCTCAACATTGTGGCATACAAGCAAACTTTCTTCCTTCCTTCCTTCCTTCCTTCCTTCCTTCCTTCCTTCCTTCCTTCCTTCCTTCCTTCCTTCCTTCCTTCCTTCCTTCCTTCCTTCCTTCCGCTTTCTCTCTTTCTCTCTTTCTCTTTCTCTCTTTCTCTCTTTCTCTCTTTCTCTCTTTCTCTCTCTCTTTCTCTCTCTCTTTCTCTCTTTCTTTCTTTTGTTATTTTCTTTGAAATATTTTGGGTGATAGAAATTTTATTCTCATTAGTAAATTATTTTCGTTTTAAAATGACTAGGTTTGATGACTAAGTTTATCATTATTTACATTAGTCACGGGGTGAGACATTTAATCATTTGAGTCCCTTTCTTTTCCCCATTTTTGTTTTTTATTGCGTTTGTTGAGATAACTGGCTTACAGCACTGTAAATATTTGAAGTGTAGAGGTTCGTACCTCTCCAAATGTATGTTGAGTTCCTTTTCTTTCTCCTAGCATTCTTTTTAGGTTGGGGATAAAGGTTTGTTTCTGATTTAGAACTCTTTTTAGTGTTCTTCCAGCAGACATTTACTTGCCATCTACTTGCCCTCTAACAACCTAGAAGCGTCTAAAAATGTTACACTCCCTATAGGCATAATTGTGTCCAATCTCTATGCCAGAGAAAAACAATAGCGTTTGGTTTTATTTTCATTAGTCAGGGAAGTCTGGAAAAAAGGCAGTTGTTTCTATGACACTGACCTTTTCAGTCCTTGGGAAACAGGCAGGATGTCCCTATTTAGTCTACTCCCCACTATATGACAGACAGTCTGCACAGGATCAGGATTATCATTTCATTTGGAATTGGGGCTTCAATCTGATTTCTCTTTATCTAGTTCCTGCTGTCAAATTTATTTCCATGTCAAAGTTCTGAACCCAGAATTTTGACCCATATTTTATTTATTTATTTTTAAGATTTATTTATTTATTTATGCAAGTACCGGGGTACAGGGCAGATGTGCAGGAGGGTGAGAGGATTCACCAGAGACAGAGCGGGGAACAGAACAGGCAGACTGACAAAATACACTGCTGAGGGGAGCAGCAGGTAGACAGGAGAGGTCTGCCGTGCCATGTGGGACCCTCGCTGGCCAGCCGGGATGGAACCGGCACTGCAGAGGCTGTAGACAGCTTCACAGTGTGGCACTCAACCGCCTGCGCCACCAGGGGAGGCCCTGACCCATATTTTAGACATCTACAAGAAGCTCAAGAAGCTTATAACTATTCCCTTGCCATACCCTATAAGCTTCATTGCATCTGCCCAGGTTCATGAAATATCCAACAGCCATAATGTCATCCCACATTAGTCTCAGGCTCATGAAGCATGTTCTAAGCCTCTGATTTTTAAATGCTTCTCCTTTGTAAAGAGGGTCCATCCTTTTTCAGTTTTCCTAAATCCTCTCTTACTTGGCCCCATGGGGAGCTTTAGAATTTATGTTGATAAACTGGAGAGGCCTGATATTATATCTGGTAATGCTACCACATCTCTGCTGAGCTAGAATAATAGCATTCATGTTCTTCAAGAGTTGTTCCTTTATGTATAAATTTTTCACCTTGATCTCACACAAAATTCTTGTTATTGACTGATTGGAAGACACCGTTTTTTTTTTTAATTTTTTTTAAAGATTTATTTATTTATTTATACAAGCACTGGTTACAGTCAGAAGCACGGGAAAGGGTGAGAGAATTCACCAGAGTCAGAGTGGAGAGCAGAGCAGGTAGACTGACGAAGTACACGCTGAGGGGAACAGCGGGTGCAGCAGAAGAGGTCTGCGCACTATGTGGGACCCTCGCCGGTGGCCGGGGATTGAACTGGCACTGCAGAGGCTGCAGGCAGTTTCGCAACCCAGCGTTCAAACCGCTGCGCCACTGGGGAGGCCCAGACACCATTTTTTTGGTCACATTGTTTTTTTCTTTTATTCGCTAAATCCTTAATGATATATGCTAGCTGTGGTGTGTGGTTGAAATAAAGTGAATAAATTTTCAGTCAAAACCAGGGTCATGTCTATTACGATACCTTAAAAGAGAAACTCATATATTTTTTCCTTTTACCATTTTTTCTAAGCAAATATGATTATTGAAGCAATAATCATTATAAAATTATGCTCTTCTGTGAGTACAAATAAGATTTCTAAAATTTCTAGATGCTTTCTGGCCAACCCCTTCTGAGACTAAATGATTCATGGAGACTGCTGCAATTATATCTAAGTTTCAGATTTTAAGGAGAGATTAATTGTTCATTTAACCTAACGCTTCCAAGTGAAATAAAACCCTTGGGTAGAATGAGCTAATTGTATAATTCTAAAGGACCATAAAATTTAGTATGCATAATTATTATTGGGGGTGCTTTTTCATATGCCAAAATTCCATGACCCAGCCCAGAGATTCTGAGCCAGCAGCTTGGAGGAGGACCCAGGAGTCTGCCTATTTCACAAGTGTATTTGCAGATCTGATAGAGAAGGCTTCAGAACCCCACTTACAGAAACTGTGTCAGAGTATGTGGCTAGGCAGAGGAAGACAGAGGAAAGCAACCTTTGCTTTGGGATGAGGTGTTTGGAAGGAAAGGGGTGTTTTGAGAGGGTTCTCTGGTCAGTTCCCAGATTCTTAGGGGTTTGAGTCCCATGCAAATATGAAAATGAAGGATGAAACACAAACACTGCTTTTGGAAGATATTTTGTCCTGAAGCTTAATATTCAGGGTAGTTGTGACAGAGTATGAGACAAGGTCATTTGAGGTTAAGGAGGAAATGATCCTCCCCATATAAACAGACCAGCTTTCTGGCACTGGCACTTACAGCAAAAGGAACACAGAAGTTAGTTGCTGGGGCATGTTCTCTTGTTCTCATGGCTGTTGGGGAGTGTCAGAGCAAAAAGGGAATGAGTTTAATGCTATGTTGAAGATGAAACATATGTAATACCTTTCAAAAGTATTGTGAATATATCCTTGACTGGAAGAGAGGTGCATGAATTTGAGATCCTGAACTGAATGAATTAGAGTTAAAAAGTGTTTGACATACTTTAGGATATAGAATATTGTGTTTCCTGAGAATTTATATTCGCTTGCACAAAGAAATGTTTTTCAACAAATTCAAACTAGGGCATTTGAAGCTGTGAGGATGTGAGGATTTGAAAAGCACATATTCTTTGAAAAGAACAATTTCTATATACAAAGTGATTTTCTCACACAATTTCAGTGATTTCTACAGATATATTTTAGCAGACTTGATACAACTGTTAGAAAAATTCAAATCCTTTGTATACCTTTACCAATTCATTCAGATATTTATGTGATTCCAGTATGAATGAATATGAATATATTTACAAAATCTGCAAATTTGGTTGGAGGTTTGGTTTGTTACAAATAACTGAATCAGGTCTACATGTGGCCTTGCCTTTATTGCCCTTGCTATGCTCTAGTCCATCATCTCTTCTGTTAGAATGAGGTGGGAAATCCCCCATCTCTCTTACTTTAAAACTGTGTTTTTTAAAGTGTACTCATTGGACCACCTCATCACAAGTACATAAAGAAACTTAAGTATATTAGCTCTTGAGCCCTCCCACTAACACTAAATAAGAATTTTGAAGAATATGTAGAACCTATATTTTTAATATGCTCCTAATTGACTTATACATGTTAAAATTGAGAACAAAAATTTCAAAGAAGGTGGAAATACCTTTCAACAACCTAATGCTAATGTATTTATATAATTCCAATAAAAACTTTTTTCTTTTTGTTTTCTTTTTATTGATTGATTGATTGATTGATTGATTGATTTTAAATATTTTATATAATTCTTACATCTTTTTTCATCTTTGCACAATGTATGCATTTTCATTTTGGTTATATTCCCCATACAATTGCACCCCCCCTTATTTTGACTCTAGTCCTTCCTTTCCCACCCCTCCTTCCCCCCCCTCCAGCCCCCTAGAGTGTGTCTCTGGTTTATAGTTGCTTGTTGATTTTGATTTTTACTTTGTATCGATTAGTCTTTTTCCTGCACCCTTATTTAGGTTTTCTAAATTCCTGCTATGAGCGAGACCATCCGGTATTTTTCTTTTTCTTTCTGACTTATTTCGCTGAGCATGATCCCTTCTAGCTCCATCCATGTTGCTGCAAACTGTATGTGTTTATCTTTTTTGATTGCTGAGTAATATTCCATTGTGGAGTGCAAACTGGTCCAACCACTATGGAGAGCTGTGTGGAGATTTCTTGAACTACTAAACATAGAGCTTCCATATGATCCAGCAATTCCACTCCTAGGTATTTACCCAGATGACACAGAAACAGTAATTCCAAAGGACACCTGCACCCCTATGTTTATAGCAGCACTATTTACAATAGCTAAGCTATGGAAGCAACCAAAATGCCCAAAAATAGATGACTTGATCAAGAAGATGTGGTATATATCCAATAAAAACTTTTATACATATAAATGCATAGTATATAGGTGAAGTAGGTAATGCTATCTCCATTTTGCTGAGAATGAAACTGCCTAGTTCGAGACAATAGGTAAAATGTTTGCCTCAGTTTTTTTTTCCCCCTGAATCTTTGGGAAAGCCATTTAGCTATTCATTGCTTTGCTATTTATTTTATCCATCCATCCATCCTCCACCTGTCCACTCACATATCCTTTCCGTCAACAAATACTGTTGTGCGGTATGCCAGGTAATCTGTCAGGTGCTACAGATGCAAGGGTAAATAAGACAGATTTCACCCTGAAGGAGTTCATAGTATAGAGTGATAGAGTAAACTGAGATAGTAAGAGTTGAAAATAAAAAGTAAGGATAAAAATAGGTAAAACTATTTTGCTTGCTTTGTTATCGGTGTGTTTCTATGGGTCATTGAATATAATATTATAGTTAGCTTTTCACCACTCACTCCTGTCTCTCCTTCATCCCTTCCCCTGACCCCCATATGTAACTGCTGGGGACTTCCCTTTTGGTGTGCCATCATCATCTCTTTTAATATCTGTGTTACATCTTCCATCACAAGGGTCTTAGGTTTTGTTTGTTCAGAGGTGAATAAGCATAGGTGAGGTTTATTGTTAATGAATAATCATCAGGCTACTTACTATTGGCAATCTTTCCTGAATGACAGTGACAAGGCCACTAACTATTGCTTCTTAGCACAGATACATACAGAAACTACTTTAAAGGCTGCTAGACATTCTGCAGTTTCTGAATCAGCTACCACATGGTCCTCTAGTACTGGCTGTAGATGGCATTCACCAGGCAGAGGAGCTGCAGCCTATATCAACTCTTCTATCCCCCTCATGGGCTTTGTTCCTCCCATTATCTGGTGGAATTACTATCTCCTTTAGAGGTAGGAGCCCAAATCTATTACATCTATTAAACTAGATCAGGCCAGGAAGTATTGCTGATATTTGCAAATGTGCAAGAATGTTATCTTGCTAGTAGGTAGTAGCTAGTTGTTTTAAAATTTATAATGTATTGTTATTAGCTAAATTAGGGAAGTAAAATTTATACTATTTATATTTAACCCTAAATAAATATGAACTATGAAAAACCCTCTTAGGCTTTTTTTCCTAATTGTTAAGAAAATGCATCTTTTTTGAATGTGGCAGAAATATTAGACCAAATAATAATATTGGAAATAATTTCAAGGAAATGAAGATGATAAAAATGTGTTCTGCTTTTGTGTGGAAGAATGATCTTTTATACTGAGGTTAGTTTTGTCACTAAATTTAGTGGTAAGCTTCCAAATCCTGGCATGTTACTTATAGAGTTGTATTGACTAATGAGGAAATAAAATCTCAAATATTAAAGTGGCTTTTACATATAAAACATAGAGAAATAAATAGAAAACTAGATATCCTTGAGAGAAAAAGCACTGAATTAAAAAGTCAACAAATCAGATGTTCTTGTAAACATTAGTGATTTTTGGGTTTCTTATAAAGTAATCGTTTATGTTGAGAGGATTAGGATACCATAAACAGTCACTGAGACATGAGTGAAAGATACTTCCTTGCAAATGTTGGCGAATGTGTTGCAACGAAGATGGGTGAAGTACTAATTTCCAGTGACACCTTCGCTCAGTATATTCAGGGACTGGCTAATGACATGGAAAGCCAACTTATGGAATAAATAAAACTAGTGTTTATGTTCATTGAAACTTAGTTGTGGCACAGATATTGCTAACATGGTGATTCTTTTACTATAAGTGCAAGTAAGCATTATGATGATAGGAAGAATTCTTTTGTTTTATTGTTGGTAAACACAGTTAGCTCTAAAAACTTTAAAACAAAGTTGGATTGCATTGTAAACATACATTTTGAAGGTTAGATTTTGTAGGGAAATGTGTTGTGATAGCACAGCTGAAATGACAAGAAAACATCCTGCTGTAGTTATTTATACTAAAGATATTTGCTAGGATATAAATCAACATCATGCTTCTTTCATCAGGAAAGTCTTGCTATGAAAATGAAGCTATAATTGAACTAAATAGTGTACTCAGTGACATAATAAAAATTGTGGATTTATAAAGGTTGATGCTTATATTTGATAAATTATTTCCTTTATTATGTAATCAGATGAAAGCTGGTGATAGCCAACCACTATTGCATGCTGAGGTGCAGTAGTTATCAAGGGGAAAGTTATTTTAAGAATGTATAACTATAAAATAAACTTCTAGTGACTGTAAAGTAAGAATGCAGTTTGTTTCAACTTTTCAGAGATGTGAACTAGGTACTTAAGTTTGCTTATTTACTTGACATTATTTGGTATTTTAAAGTTCTTAATACTAGGGGCTTCCCTGGTGACATAGGGGTTAAGTCTCAGTGCTGTCACCGCTCTGACCTGAATTCGATCCCTGGCCAGGGAACTAACCCACATATGGCCCTGCAGACATCTCCTGTTTCACCTGCTGCTTCCCTCAGCAGTGTATTTCAGTAGATCCACCTGTTTTTTTCCTCCACTCTGTCTCTGGTGAATCTTCTCACCACCCCAACCCACCTCTAGCCTATATCCCAGTTCTTGTACGCATAAATAAATAAAAATATTAATATTTCCATGCAAGGAAGCAAGGCAACAAGGCAACAGTATTATTAATTTGCAGAATTTAGAAATGCTTTAAAATCTTATCTTAACATTTTCATTATTATAGGTCAGTGATGCTGGTTTCTCTACTATGAGAATTATTATTTTTTAAAGATTTATTTATACAAGAACTGGGGTACAGGTCAGAGGTGCGGGAGGGTGAGGGGAGCAGAACAGGCAGATAGACTGATGACACTGCTCAGAGGAGCAGCGGGCAAGACAGGAGAGGTCTGCCACACCATGTGGGTTTCTCCCTGGCTGGCCCGGAATTGAACCCGTGCTGCAGAGGCTGTGAACAACTTCACAGAGCTGTGCTCAACCTGCCGCACCACCAGGGAGGCCCTACTATGAGAATTATTAAAGCAAATTATAGAAACCATTTCAAAAATATCCTTTTTAATAGCACTGATACTTGTCAAATATATGTTAGGTAGACATTTAAAAATCAAGTTCATTTGTCAGTTTTGAAATTTTAAGGATTGATGATATACAAAATGTTCATTCAGATTGTTCATGTAGGCATTTAATACGAAGAATGACTGTTTTACATGTGACTTTTTCTATTGTTATGGTTGTGAAGTACAAAAGTTTCCGAAAACCCTGTACATTATTTCCCTATATGATTGCTTTCAATTTGTCAATTTTCTTTTCTATTTGTTCTGTATTTTTTCTGATTATATCTTTTGAAATGTAATATCTGTTGACTTGAATAATAAAGAGGGATTTGCATTTTGTATATATTTTAAATTTCATTTTCTAATTATTCATTGATCTTTTAATTTGTAAAACTATTGGTATGTGGCTGAGTGTAGTTAAAGATAACTAAAGTAGGTTCTTCACATCAGGTAGTTTGAGAAGGTAGAATACATAAAAACCAAAGAAAACTAGCAAAAAAAAATTGAAAAATTAAAAAAACTTATAAACAGGCAATATAGAAGAAATCAAAATTGTAACATACATATAAGAAATGCTCTAATTCATTATTAATCACAAGTCAAATTGAAATAATGGGATATACTTAATAAAGTAGGTAATGATCCAGTCAGAAAGCTGGATCATATCAATCCATGAAATAGATATGGGGGGCCTCCCTGATGGCTCAAGGGGTTAAGTCTCAACACTATGAAGCTATTGGAAGCCATGCAGCACAAGTTGGATCCCCAGCCAGGAAGCTACCCACATGGTGCAGCAAATCTCTCCTACCTCACCCGCTGCTCCCCTCAGCAGTGTATTTCAGTAGATCCACCTGTTCTGCTCCCCACTCTGTCTCCGCTGAATCCTCTCACCCCCCTGTACCTCTGTCCTACACCCCAGTTCTTGTATGCATAAATACATCTTTAAAAAAAAGGATATGGGAATATAAGTATTTTCATATATTGCTGGTGGTAGTGTGGAATGATGTAGTTATTTCTGGAAAGCAATTTGGGAACATGTAGTAAAATGGCATATTTACATAGTCATTGACCCATGAGTTCTGTAATGTATAAAAACCCCTCCAAAGTTAGCCCCCTTATTCATAAGGGAATGTATCAGATATCTCCTATATTTTTTCTCAGTTCCTCTTGTCCTCATGGGATTTCAGGGCCTCTGGCCACTCTACTGCCCCCAAAAGTGCCTGACAATCTATCCTATATGGATTTTGTAATCACTATCTCAGTTGGTAATTCTAAGGACTTGTTCAGTTCAATCATTAGAAGCCACAGGTCTTCTGAGTCCTCCCATTACTGCAGAGTGAGTGAATTGTTTGCTTGTTATCCTAAGGGTCTTTCTCTTTTTCTCTAGAAGCAGTGTTTCCCATACATTTAATATGCATTTATTGTCTGTGTTTATATCCTTGCACAATGTATATTTTTTTGTGTGTCTTAGATTAAGTAGTTAATTACAAATCCAAGGGCTGACAATGCTGAGTTTAGGTATTGTCCTGAAACTCAGGAAACTTCTTTCTGTAATGAATGGACATTCTTCATGAATTAACAAGTTATTGCCTCTGCTTAGCTCCCCAAATTGTTCTCTAATCTCTGGTCTTAACTAAGCAATTTAATCCTGGTAATTAAATTAGAGTTTCCTAAATTGTGAATGTATCTCTGTTTCTTAACCTCTCCTTTCATGTTTATATCAACTTCTAAAATGAGCTGTTAATTCTGGCAAAACACTACTATTCTCAAACATCTTTGTTACATCTAACATTTATCAAATAGCAGTTTGTCCTATAGCAAGAAGCAGCATTGTAAAAAAATTAGCTGTAAAATTAGTTTGTAATCAACATCAATATGGGAAATATATGGATCAAGGTGACTGGAAAAGCCAAACATTGCCTTACTAATTCTAATTCTGCCAGAAGGAATTCAGTATCTTCTTAACTATTTCCAATTCCTGTAACGGTTTTTGTGCTTTTTATTTTTTCACTGATAGTTCCACTTTGGTTGACTATGACTCAAAACACACAAAAGAGAATTAGTGGTCATTTAAGTTTCCTCTCTACCTTAAGGTTCTATGAGTCTTTGATTGTTATGGATAGTGAATGAACATTGGAATATTTAGGCTACAACAACAACAACGACAAAAACTCTCAATAATATAACAGAAAAAGAAAGCTGTTTCATGATGAACTGACTATTCTACAAGTCACCATATACCGTAACATATCACTTTAGGGAAAAAGGTAGAGAGAAAAGATAAGAGAATGGTTCAGTTTTCAATAAAAAGTATTGTTCAAGTTTTTGGTCTTTAGTGCAGGAACACACATCTGGACATATTGTCAAATGTATTACCCTGTTCTTTAGACAACCCTTTTCTTTGTTTCAATATGAATTCTTCTTTTCAAGTCAGTCTATGAAAGGCGGTTGCCAGTTTATTTGACCAGGACTCATATATGATGAAAAAGATCTTAATGCTTTGTACAAAAATGCTGCATTGTATAAAAATCATTTGTACTTAGGTTACTACTTATTGGGTAATGTATTCTTAAGATAGAAGTAATTTCTTTTTTTTTCCCTGTACCTTTTTCCTCTACCCATATTTTCTTTTTTTAAAAAAATTTTTCTTAAAAAAATAATTGTAAGCACTTTTTCCTTAAATGTACTTCGATAGCATGTCAATGTGAAGAAACAGTCCATTCCTGGTGATGGAAGGTCTATTCTTATCCCAGCCTATTGGGAAATACCCTCTGACCTGTCACTCTTCTCTGTAAAACTGAGACTAATTTAAAGATAAATTGTGCAGAGCTACTGTGAAGCAGGAGCAAAGATAAAGTTAATGGGAATGTGATTCGATTTATAAAAATCTGATTTACGCACAACTTTTCAGAGCACATTTGTAACATCAAATGAGGAACATCTGTACCAAAGGAAACAACAAATTCCTTGAGCTTTCATTATGAAAAGAAATCAAATTTGAGGAAAGACAAGATATATAGGCAATTACTCAATATCAACATGGCTGACAAGTTCAACTATATGATGGTTAGAAAAAAATAATTAAATTCCTTGAACCATAAGCTCATTCACTTTTTTATCTCAGCTGACTGGGGTGGGGGCAATAGAATAGTGATTGTATATTGTGAATCAAGGACAGGTTTTTGTACTAGGAACTTTATTTCTTTCAGAAGAGCTATGATGGTGAGAGTTACACTTGACTGATAGTACATTCTTAGCTGAGACATTTGTTGTCCACTGAATATTCTTGTGCTTTCTCACATTCTTCCTATTATGTGCAGCCATGTGACTTTTAACTAACTGGCTGGAATGGAAATGACCAGTCACTTCTGGATTGAGGGACTTTTGGACAGGTACAAGTTTTCCACTTCTCTGCTGCTGTGGGCACCCAGGTAGAACAGTCACCTGCTGGGATACCCAATGGAATATATGGAACAGAAAGTTTCACTGATAACACTGACCTGTAGATGACTAGAATGTAAAAACCTTTGTTGCATTAAGCCACTTAAGTTTGGAGGGTAATTTGTTATTGAAACACAGATCACTGTATGTTAATTCATATGACACTATATTGATAGAAGTTGCTAAATCAGACTTCACACTAATTTTATTTTTCTGTTAACATCTTTTGATGTTTATCGCTTTTTTTTTATAAAACAAAAATGTTTTAGAGAAGACAAACTATCGTAGTTGCTAACTTTATTCAGCTTTACCCTAAAGCTTTTTGTTTTGCTTCAGGAGCTGATTACTGTGATCATGTTCAATACCGGTTGATAAAGGTAAATACTTCTGCTGAGTATTACTTTCATCAAGTGAGTATTTGAAACCTGGAAATAGCATCCAACCCAGCAGCCCCAGCTTCAGCATCTACCCAGAGAATGTGAAACCATCGATGCAAAAATTAATGTACTCTACAGTGTTTATGTTAAGTGGGAGAGGGAGGGAGAAAGTGTCAAAGGGTTATAGGTGGTGGTAGTGAGGAGTAAAATATAAAAGCTATATCAGAATTTCATTTCTATATAGAATCATTTTTCAATCAAATCAGCCCATATGCTTCAGGGTTGATAAGTTTATAAAAGAGATAGTTTTTTTTTTTTTAAAGTTGAACAGTTTATGAACAGTCATGGGTTATTAACTTCAAGTCAAGTGAGAAAATAATCCTAATATACAATAACTCTAAATATATATTTCAACTGTTTACGTAAGCACTAATTAGATGTATTATTTTATTCTGGTACTGATAGAGTCTAGAATTAAGAAGTGATTTTTCATAGCAAATCCAAAATATCAGGCAGAACATTTACACAATAGTTTCAAATCTGAATACAGTGTAAATGCATATTATGTGAAGTTGCAAATTATGCATTTAATTCATTAACAAGAATTTATTGAAATTCTCAAGAATATTAAATTTTGAATTCATCATATTCAAAAATCAATACTTTATTTGCAGTAATTGTTTAGAATTCCCCCAAAAAACCTATGAAAGATTTACTATTGTGACCCCTAATGCAAATGAAAAGCTTGAAGTGGTAGAAGGTGTGGAACTTGCCTGAGGCTGTATGGCTAGGAAGTGTAGATAGGCTCAGAATCCAGGGCTCCTGGTTCTCCAGAGTCCTCTCCTTTAATCCCTACATGTTACTACTTGTCAGACATTGTGCTGAACACATCATGGATAATATTTATGTAGTATGTATTAGAATCTTAAGTTTTATAAATAAGATTCTATGTTTTATAAATAAGAAAACTGAAGAAAATAAATGTTAAGTGTAGTGGCAGGAATGGACACAGTGCAGGTTTTCTGATCCAGAAGACCGGGTAATGAAGGAGTCCTGGAGCCCTCAGTGGCTTTTGCAGGCCTTTATTGGGATTTACCAGGTACACTGCAGGCAGGGGTACTGGGGGGCCGGGAGGCTGGCAGGTCTCCCAGCCCCCAGCAAGTTTTCACTCTGGGTTCTCTGGCCTTTTCTCACGTTCTCTCTGCTCTTCCATTTGTACTGCTTCTGCTTCTCTGCTTCTGCTCTCTTGGCTTCTCTTCTCCTGCTGGCGTCCCCGTGACACTGCCCTTAAAAGCCGAGTTTTAGCCCAGGTGAATCCCATCTACATATGCCACACCCTATTCCAGGTGCCCGCCATCAGGTATGCATTCAGGACCTCAAGTGTCCGTCATCTATCCTAATGGCGGAAGGGCAGAAAAGCCTGATACTTTTTACCTTACCCTACATTAAGTAACTGGATCCTAATTATAACAAGAACAAATATAATGCTAGAGTTGACTCCAAACCATGCTTAAAGAGAAATGAGATGGTGTAGACAAAACCTATGTATTCAAAAGTATATACATGACAGTGCAAGACACTGTTTAAATGATAAATTGGCACTCCATACAACTGATAAGGGACTGATTCAAAGATCTACAAAGAGCTTACACAACTCAACAAAAACAAAGTTCACGAACCAGTCAAAACATTGGCTGATGAGCTAAAAAGACACTTCTCTAAAGGAGAAATACAAATGGCCAACGGGCATATGAAAAATGCTCAACATCACTCATAATCAGGGAAATGTAAATCAAAACAATGAGATACCACCTCACACCAGTGAGATTGTTAGTGTCTTACTGCCTTACTGAGATACAATGTAGTCCCCATTCAGTCCCCCACCCCCTTTTTTTGGTGGGACTGTGATGTTTAGGAAAAAATTCTGGAATGCGAATTTCAGATCACAATTTAAAAATATATAATTATGTCCCAAACAATATTTTGGACAGACTTTCTGAAAGAGTATTTGTTACTCAGTTTTAACTTGGCCTCCTCCAACTTGCAGTTTTACTTCATGATCATTTACCATAGTCCCTTTTTGTTCTTTCTTTGGAGTATAGGTAGTATAAAAATACATATTTTGCATCAGTCTCTAGTGACAGTAGATAGCCTTAGATTAGATTAGATATTCCTGGTGGTGTTGTATGAGCATGACTCAGAGTTTTGTTTATTCATTTGATTCTGAGAACATCTCTTAGTTTGAACATAAAGTTACTTGTATCTTAACTGCCATCTTGGTGTATTCTGTCCTTAATTTCTAACAAATCACTAGTTTGAAAAATGAAGACATTTGGAAACAAAAGTTTGATGATATATTATCATTGTTTTGGTCCTTTTTTTCCCTCTAAAAACCCATCTTTTCTCTGTTTATGATTTCTTCCTTTATTAGGTTGGGGCTATGGAGAGCACTAATTGATGTGTCACAAGCAACAAAAGCCTGATGAGCTTGTTGTGGGAACATTACATAACATTGGAGACTTGTGGTTGTTTTGAAACAACCTTTCCAAGATGTGCTTCACTCCTCTCTGTTAATTATTTATTTATTTTTGTTATTATATGTATTTTTTTATTTTTTATTTTTTTTAAGTTTTTGTATTCCCCATACAATTGCACCCCCCTTTTTTGACCCCAATCACTCCCTTCCGTGCCCTCCCCCCCCATAGTATGTGTCTGGTTTATAGTTGTTTGTTGATTTTGATTTTTTTCTTTCTTATAGTTATTCTTTATCCTGGTCCCTTGTGTAGGTTTTCTAGATTACTGCTATGCGTGAGATCATCCGGTATTTTTCTTTTTCTTTCTGACTTATTTCGCTGAGCATGATCCCTTCCAGCTCCATCCATGTTGCTGCAAATTGCATGAGTTTATCTTTTTGGATTGCTGAGTAATATTCCATTGTGTATATGTACCACATCTTCTTGATCCAGTCATCTATTTTTGGGCATTTGGGTTGTTTCCAAAGCTTAGTTACTGTAAATAGTGCTGCTATAAACATAGGGGTGCAGGTGCTCTTTGGAATTAATGTTTCTGTGTCCTTTGGGTAAATACCTACAAGTGGAATTGCTGGATTATATGGAAGCTCTATCTTTAATAGGTCAAGAAATCTCCACACAGCTCTCCATAGTGGTTGGACCAATTTGCACTCCCACCAGCAGTGCAGGAGAGTTCCTTTTTCTCCACAACCTCACTAACATTTGTTGTTGCTAGTTTTTTTAATATGTGCCATTCTCACTGGTGTAAGATGGTATCTCATTGTAGTTTTGATTTGCATTTCCCTGATTACAAGTGAGGAACATTTTTTCATATGCCTGTTGGCCATTTGCATTTCCTCTTTGGAGAAGTTTCTTTTTAGCTCTTCTGCCCATTTTTTGACTGGATTATTTTCTTTGTTTCTGTTGAGTCTCAGCTCTTTGTAGATTTTTGTGATCAGTCCTTTATCATTAGTGTTGTCTGCAAAAATTTTCTCCCATTCTGTGGGGTTTCTCTTTATTTTGGTTATTGTCTCTTTTGCTGTGCAGAAGCTCTTTAATTTGACTCTGTTAATTATTAAAATCAGCTGACTGATCCTGTGATGAGAGTCACTCACTTCCAATTTTCATTTGTCTGGCTCATCTTCTCTGGAGTTCCTTGTTAATGTGTGAAATTAACGTGAAATGTTTTTTATCTTCAGTGAAATGATTAAACTTATTGTTTGGCCTGATGGAAAATTTGTAAAAAGGAATACATTACACTGGGTAAATATGATTTTATATTAATAAGAGAAGGTAAAGAGAAAACCTCAAATTTTTCATCATGAAAAATTTCCCTGTTCATGAAAGGGAAAGAGTGAAGCAATCTTTGAATCCCAATTAGTTGCATCCTCTTACTTTCATCATCTTGTCTCCACAGTATAGTAAAAGTGAATTTCCTCTTTTCTACACAGTATCAAAAATCCATACATTAAAACTATGAGACTTTCTTCCCTGTCTTTTTCTGGACTTTTCTTAATGGACTATGAAATGGACTGAGCTGAAATTAGAGCCAAGGGAAGCATATTATTTACCTAGGAAAAAGATCTTCAAATAAGTTTTCTTTTTTAATAGATTACAAAATTTATCTAACTATATTTTTGCTTAGAATATTATATTACATTTTATTTTTACATTGCATTTATTTTATTTCCTCACAGCAATGACTGAGTTTGTTAAGAAAAAAAAATCTAATTATACTATTTGACCTACCTATTCAGAGGAAAAGTTCCAGATTACTGTTTGAAGCTTCTCTAGATACAATTTTAGTCAACTTCAGTAGGAAGGAGTGACCTCAGTTTTTCTATACATTAATTCAATAGAAATTGTTCTGGAAGAAGGTTAAATTACATGGCTGTATATTTATATCCATGTCTTTATCATCAGTATCTAATGTTTGCCATCTTTGGTGCAGATTTACATATACTTTTTAATCACTGAAAGGATTCTAAACAGTAGGAGAGGAATTATATTCCTTACTACTCAGAACTCCTTTATCTACTTCTGTGACCCATTTAGTGGGCTTATCCTGGCACATGAGAGAATGACAGAATTCAGGAAATTCATTTTCAAATGCATGGACTCAGAGTAATCTTTTTAAGTCAGAGTACATTGGTACCTGGGGAAGCATCACATGAAATCATGTGCACTGGATAGCTTTTATGGAGCTCATTATCAACTGGGAACATTAGGCAGGAATCTGGCAGAGAAAATGTAATCAGGATTTATAATTAAGTGAGAACAGAATTTATAAACTTGATTATAATTGTAGGGTGTCTAGGCCCTTTTCCAAATATCAGCCACATGCACTGTGTATATAAAATAAGAATTCGTAGACTAAGATCTCTATTTTGATTTCAGCAACAGTTCTGGAGCCTTTGACAAGCTTAATCTCAAACTAAAAAAAATGAAATCCTTCTGAGGAAAGTTTGGTTAAAAGATATTTTTGGTATATGCTGTCTAGAAGGTTGTAATATAATTGTTATAAATCAAAATAAGTCCTCAAATTAAAAATCTTTGCTTTCCTTAAGATTATTATTACTGTTCTCTTAAAGACTCTGAAAGATTGATGTTCTGGAGCAAAAATTTTGCTTACTTTACACTCACCTCTTATCCTGATAGAAATAAAGGCAGCTCCTCCTTTCATTTGTTTTATTGATAATCCTTTTAGGAGTTTGGAAATAGCAATAGAGTTTTCTAGACCTAGCAGCCAGGGCGGCATTGGTGGCTATTAGAAAGATAGGTAAAAGCGTAGTATTGACTAGAAGCTTTAGCTTCAAGGACTTAAAAATAGGTGACTCATTGCTAAATGCTGATGGCCTTTTATATTTTGTATTAGTCAACATAGTGAAAGAAGAATATAACAGTTCAGAGTTAGGTTTTACACCTAACCTGACCTGGATGCAAACTCAGGCTGTATTATTTTCTAGCTGTGAGAATATCAGTATTACTAAATGTAAGACTCAGTTTCTTATTCTATAAAATGCAGCTATTAAATTCAAATTTTTATGATTTTTATGAAGTTCAAAATTGATATGTAAACATATATTCCTGATACATAGTGCAAACTCAAATAATGGTACCTATTTTCACTTTTGTTATTTCACTGAAAAGTTCTTAGCTGACTTTTTAGTCATTTCTATATCCATGTATATTATATTTTCTCTCTACTATGGTGTCCTTATGTAGCTGCTTGTTAAGATACACAAGTAGTAACTAGTGTTTTACAATGGGGACAGAGTAATAAGCGCAGACATCAATCATGGCCCTATTTTTAGTTTATAAGAAACATGTTTAAAACTCTTAAGATCCCTGATTTTAATTGTAAATAAAATTAAATTTATCCATCACCTCAAAGTATTCTGATGCTGAGGACCTTAAAATCTTAGTTAGGCAGAAGACTTGAGCTCAGGAAATGTTAAAAAAAGATAGAAGACAGAATATTGCTTATGGCCTCAGGAGTGACAGGGAGTGAGAATGTTGCATGGCCAAAGGCAGAGCCCCTGGCTAGAGGTACCTGAGGGTGCTCAACTAGCTAGATAATAGCCCTGCAGGGATCCTCCCTGAGCTGAGGTCTCTGCTGAGAAATGAGGCTAATGAGGTAGAAGTCAGGCAAAGGGAGCTCTCACATAGCCACTTACCCACTGAGGTGAAGGAAGTAGGACATTCATTATACAAACCAATAATGTAGCTAGTTGTGAAAATTTTAATAAAATTAATGGAAATTATCTAAAAATATATCAACGCTCTCTCCAAAATAAATAAATAAAGAATGTGGATACATGCATTTGAAAGGTCTAATGCTTCTTTAAGGTCTAACTTGGAAATCTGATACTATTATGTCATAGTTTTTGAAAGCATAACTGGCTGCTCCTACTGCAGCTGGCAGTGCAGAGATAATAGGACTCCCTGGGTGGGGCTGGTGGGCCTGCTATCACAGCAGGAGAAGCTGGCAGGACAGCATGTGGGTGCTGTTGTCTGCCACACTTAACTGATAGAATTTTTTTTTTTAACCAAACAAAATTTAATGACATATTTATATTTTTTTTTGTTGGTTTTGTTTTGTTTGGCTGCCTGGATGTATTATAACGTTAAATTATAGAAAACATGTTGGCTTCTGTTTGCTTTCTCCTTTCTTACACTTTAGGGTTACTTTTGATGGTAACACACATACATCTAGAATATACATAGTGCGGGTAATTTGTTGCTCACATATGTGAATGTAATGATAGTAGGAGTAATAAAGAAGAGCCTCAAGTTTTGCTTGGTCTGTGTCATCTGAACCTGTGAGGAATCTGTCCTGTGAGTTATTTCAGAAAACTTCTGTGTCGTATTCTGTATCTCAGCACCTAACTTAGGACTTGACATATGGCAAGTACTGAACAGTGTGGTAATAATAATGAAAATACATTTTACGGTAATAAGCCATCACAAATGAAATAAAATAATAATGTACTCTGAATTCTGGGTAGGTCCCATGTAAATTAACACCCACATATTTTGTTTAATCTTGAGAAAACTCTGTGAGGTGGGTAGTCTTTTTTGATCAAACTTAAATGATTAAGTAATTGAGGCTCAGAGTGTAACAGGGTGGCCTCCAGGAAAGGGGGAGGGTCCATGTTTCCTGTCCACCCAAGGAGAGTAGAGCTGAGCAGAGAGAGATGATGCTGCAGAGGAGACTGAGGAAGGAAGGAAAGAGGATGGAGAGCCAGAAGGAGACCTGGAGGAGGCACATGGAGCCAAGAGACACTTGAAGAAACTGCACTTGCCCTTTGGTGGTGGACTGGGTGACCCAGATGTGGGTGAGAGACCCGTGGGGAGGATAACTATGGCAGCTTTTATCTTGATTTTGATTTTGCTCTTTTCCTCTCAGACTTGTCTGGTTGTTTCTGATTCTTTTCTGTGGGTCCCCACTGGAAGATGCTTTATACTTGTGACAGGCTTTGGGGCCTTGCTCTGGGCCAATCCTGCTTGGTGGACTTTAACCCACGAGGGGACAGGTAACTTTGGGTGCTTGATTTAGAAACTATATTCTTTGCCTTTCCTGTATTGTTTACTAATGGTATTAAAGTTCCTTCCCATTTAAGTGGGAAGTGCATATGTTTTGTGTTGATGCGGTTGATGGCAGAACCTATTTAGAGCAGGCAGGTTTGTGGGGTCTGGGCTGCCCCTCTCCCTGCCCTGTAACAAGAGCAATTAATTAACTTGTCTACAGAAACATAACTAGGACATGCTAGGGGAAAATGGGAAGGCAGCCAGGTCTACCATTGAGCCCTGGGTTTACCTAAGCTAACCCTGCATCCCAGAACGAATATAGGGATTCTATTAGTGAATTTCTTGATACAGAGGATGGTCTGTGCCTACAGCTGCAATTTCTCTGAAGGGAAACCAGTGAAGTCTCCAAACATAAAAGGGATAGTTAAAGAAATTAATCACTTTTTAAAATGAAACAGGGTTATATTGACTGTTGTTACTAAACATTGAGGTTTTTTTTTTTAAGATTATTTTTTTTATTTATACGAGTGCTGGGGTACAGGCCAGATGCGAGGGAGGGTGAGAGGATTCACCAGAGACAGAGCAGGGAACAGAACAGGCAGACTGATGAAACACTGCTGAGGGGTGCAGCAGGCAAGACAGGAGAGATCTGCTGCGCCATGTGGGATTCTTGCCGGCTGGCATCGAACCCGCACTGCAGAGGCTACAAACAGCTTCACAGTGTGGCGCTCAACTGCCTGTGCCTCCAGGGAGGTCCCTGAAAGTTGAGTTTTAAAACACTTTAATATAAACAAAATAACAGCCTCGCTTACTATGTAGACTTTCACTTTACACTGCCCTGAAATTCACGCTATTCCTGTTGAAACTCTTTTTTCCTTTGTGTATATATAGAATAAGCAAAAACATATTTGTGTGTATATATAATATGTGGGAGGGGTGTAAGTATACATACCCTTCCTGAAAAAATATATAGACAGAGGACTCCCCTTTAAGTGGCATTATATGTAGAGGGACAATGAAAGAAAACTTGAGATGGGGATATTTGCATCTTATTCTGCCTTGGTTACTAATGATTTAGTTGATCTTTTAGTGATACAGATAGTTAAAGCATGACATGCTTGTGATTATTCTTTATGTCTTTCTGTGTGAACAGTGGTGAAATTATGGGGTTTATTTTGAGCTCAAACAGAGGAACCTGTATAATTCAGGGGAATTTATATAATCTCCAAACAGAAGAGCCTATGTAATCCAGGAGTAGGTGTGTAATTTTTCCATTAGTCAGGTGCTTTTCATAGCATTTTCCCTTCCACCTACACTGAGCCAAGACCAGTTCAATGACCACTCACCTTGTTTGGCACAGTAGTCCCATACTGATTCCAAATTTTCTCTCTTCACTGACTTCACACAGCATCTCATTCATATTTTTTTATGTTCCATGAAACAGTTTTACTTTGTATTATATATACTGAAGTATCTTGCTTCTTCCTTCCTGACTTTGATTTTATTTGAATATTTTCTTTCATTTCTACACAGGTGATGAGAAAATATTTGGTTACCAACTGAAAGAATAATTAATGTTTTTAATTTGGACAACAAGTTTATATTACCACACATCACAAGTTTTTAAATCCTTGTACAAGGAGTATTACCTTTGCCTCTAGCTTTAAAGCAGAATATAATCTATTTGGGGAAAGAGATTCATTAATTTCTATTTTATTTTTTTCTGAATCACAACCATATGTATCTAAAAAGAACTTTTTCCTTTCTCACATCTTCTCTAGTTACAAAGCTGTGGCTTTTCTTCCTTTTACTGCAAAACTTTAGGACATGCCTGTTTAGGTCTCAGAATCCACTTTCTCACCAAATGGGCTTTTACCCCCTCTGTTTCACCAGTTTGTTGTGCTCAATGATACCAATGATTTCTCACCAATTTCTCATATAGTCAGCTGCCCTGTTCTTGAAATATTTCCTTTTAGATTCTGGAACACTGCATTCTCTGTCTCACTGGCCGGTTCTTCTAAGTTGCCTTTGCTGTTTTTCTTCTGGGCAGTTTTTTCTTGCACTGTAGGAACAGTATGTCCTGTACCCTCTCCCTCCCTTCTTTCCTTTATGTTCTCTGTTTGGTTGTACTTATGAATCTCATTGCTTTCAGTGTCATCCACATCACCAAAAACTGCATTTGCAGTCATTGCCTCTACTAAAAATTTAAAAATATCTTACTGTGTGTTTGACATTTTTGTATACTTCTGCATTAACACAATCAACCAGAACTTTTGATTTTCTCCTGGAACTTTCAATTTTTCCGTTTTACCCTCTCCTTAAATAGTACAATGATGTACCCAGTTAGATACTCAAGGAGTAAACCTTGGGATAGTTTGCACTTCTGTTTTTGTTTCCTCTTAATCCAACGTTAAATCCTCAGTAGGTTCTGTTCTCTTTCTCTTTCTCTCAAAGCATATCCTTTATTTTCTGTTTCCCACATTAGCCTGGGTCACCATCCTCTCTTGCCTGGGTTACTTACTTGCTCTTAATTACTCTCCATGCCTCCACTTTTCCTCACTATCATTTAGTTAAATAGCAGGAGTATTCTTTTAAAATGAGTAATAGGTTACTGTCACTTCCCTGTTAAAACATCCCAAAGATTCTCATTAATCTTAAAATAAAAACCAAATACATTTGCCTGCCTTGCCTTATAACACCTTATATAAATCTGCTCCCAGCCTACCATGTCATCTTATGGCATACTAATAACCTTGCTCCTCACTCTCCCCTCCCACCTTAACCTAATATGTTCTTGCCACACTGGTTTTTTCCTGTTCTTCAAACAAGCTAGGTTTCTGCCTGACTTAGGGCCTTGACAACAGCTATTCCTCCCTTATGCTTGAATGCTCTTTCACCTGGCCTTTGTTTGCCAGGTTTTCTTGTCCTTCAGATGTCATCTTAAATGTCACTGGTTTTGAGAACTCTTCCTGACCACTCAAACTACACACCGGGAGCTAAATTTTCTCACGCCACCTTGCTTAAATTCTCTCCATGACACTCAGCACCTTCTGATAGTTTCTTATTTACATTATTTATATGTGTACACATCTGTTTATCATTTACTGCTTTTACTAGAGGGTAAACTTCTGAGAACACATATTTTCTGTTTTGTTCACTGTAGTACCCAAGGGTCTAGTGCATGTCAGAATAGGCCTTTGGTATGTACATGTTACATGTTGGTAGAATGAAATCTTGTATATTGAATTCAAGATATTTTTTCAATGTATCATTTGTAACACCTGGTTCCATTAAACCTTGGATTTTGGTTTATAGAGGAATATATGGGTTGAGTGACTTTTCTGGCAGGTACCAGAAACATCACAGTGTGGTAGCTGATAGCTTGCCTTATGCCAGCGTGAAAGGCCACATATAATTCTTGACTGATCCACTCTTAATTTTTGGTATCTGTAGTGCAAAATGAGAGAGAATTGATAGGAGACTTAATAGTCATCATCTATTATGCACTAATATAGTGCTCCAGGGAAATTAGATTGATATACATCCATGATTTAAAATTCTCATAGTCTACCTCTGTAGGAGTTCAAGCAAGCAAGCAATCAAACAAGCAAATATAAACTTCACTGATATACTGTTATTGAACAGTGTGTGGCCATAGTTTTGTTTTAAGAGTGGTTTAATCAGTAATGTGCTCTAAAAGGCATCCTCAGTAAGAGTTAATTAAAATGAAGTTCTGTGATTGGTAGAATTTGAGGTGACCTTTGCCACCTTCTAGTAGCCTTGTGATTGTGCTATCCTAACATGGCAAAAGGATTTTGCAGCTGAATAATGAGTGGAACTTAAGATAGAAGTATTATCGGGTTGTAGAAGGCAGGACTGGACACAGTGCAGGTTTTCTGATCCCATGCAGACTGGGTAAAGGAGGAGTCAGAGTCCTCAGTGGTTTTTGCAGGTTTTTTATTGGGGTTCACCAGGCACATGGCAGGCAGGGGTGCTGGGGGACTGGGAGGCTGGCAGTCCTCCCAGCCCCCAGCAAATCTTCACTCTGTTTGGGCTCTCTGGCATTCTCTCTGCTTCTGCTTCGGGCTTCTTCTCTTTCGGCTTCTGCTGCTGCTTCTGCTGGCGTCCCCGCGACGCCGCCCTTAAAAGCACAGTCTTAGCCTAGGTGAATCCCATCTATACCGGCCCACACCCTACTCCAGGTGCCCGCTATCAGGTATGCATTCAGGACCTCAAGGATCCCTCATCTATCCTGATGGTGGGAGGGCAGAAAAGCCTAATATTTTTCCTTACCCTACACGGGTGGACCTGATGTAATCACAGGAGCTCTTTAAAAGTGGAGAACTGGAGTAAAAGGGGAAGTCAGAGAGATTCAAAGTGAATAAGACTTAATGCCCTATTGCTGGGTTTAAAGAGGGGAGTAATCTTCAGAAGACTGTGGGTGGCTTCTACAAAGGGAGCAGTTCTTGGTTTACAGTCATTAAGGAAGCAGGAATCTAACTCCTACAGCTGCAAGGAATTGACTGCCAAACACTTGGTCCTTACCTGTGCTTTGAAGGATGTGCTTTCCAGCAGCTGTAGTTCAAATCTGGGCTGGCTGAACCAGTAAAATTTTCAATATCTGGTGGGCTGGGTCACATTTATTCCACCCATTCTAAGTGTTTTCTTCCCTGAGCTCTTTTCTTTATCCCCAGAGTACCAGGTAGAGTTCCCATATATCTTATAGTTGCTCTTTTTATCATATTCCTTATATTAAACTTCCAATAGTTAACATATTGTGGGATTTTTTTAAAAGATTTTTATTTTATTTATACAAGAGCTGGGGTACAGGCCAGAGGCGCAGGAGGGTGAGAGGATTCACCAGAGACAGAGCAGGGAGCAGAACAGGCAGATGGACCGAAAGCACTGCTGAGGGGAACAGTGGGCAAGACAGGAGAGGTTTGCCACGCCTTGTGGGAATCTCCCTGGCTGTCCAGGAATTGAACCTGCACCCCAGAGGCTGCAGACAGCATCACAGAGCTGCGCTCAACCCGCTGTGCCACCGGGAAGGCCCATATTGTGTGATTTCTATCCCTTGATGTAGACTAGGCTTACACTAGTTTAGTGTGAATAGGCCACTATAAAATCACTCTAAATTACTCCTTTCTGGAAATATACTACTTGCTCTTGAATACATAGTTACTCAAGTATCTAGGTAAAGTTCTTTTAGTTCGCTGTGTACTTCCAGATCGTAGGAGCAGGACCTTAAATTATACAGATTTTATCACAGGAAAGAAGTATTTGTGTTTGCTTTTCATAAGATATTTTATCTAGTTTGATAGCATGATAGCTTCATTTTGTTTTATAACAAAAATTTCTAAGCCTATCTGGATAATTTAAGGAAAAATTTTAGAACTACTACAGAAATAATTGCTGATATTTAGAGAGCAGCCTACCTCACTTAGTTGACATTACTTTCAGGTTCTGCTTGTCTTAGAACAAAGTAATCCCCACTTTAGAGTGCCAAGTATATTATTTTAAGTAAAAAAACTTTTATTGTATTTTAATTCTACATATTGTAGAATTTATTGACTTATTTTTAGCTTAAATTCTTGGTTGACCTCCTGCTTTTAATGAATAGAATATGATTGAGATCTGTCCTTATGCCATTTTATAATCAACAGAGACTGCTTTGTGTCCACTAAGATATATATATATCTCATTTGGACCTGAAGGTATCCAAGCAGGAAGAAGCTTACTTGAACACAGTGAGAGAAGGTGGACTGGAGCCCATTCCATCATCACTGAGATAGGTAGTGTTCTTACGCAGGACACACAGGAGTATCCTCATTGATGCTCTGGTTAAAGGAACATACTCCATCACTGCTATGTGAGTGTGAGCTGCCTCCAGACTCCTTTCAGTTGAGCGTGTAAATTTATTTCAACTAAGACAATCCTTAAAGATAGCAGATCATCAAAGATCATCTGTCAGCATTCTCAATCGCTTGGGGAAAAATCCCTCTTGAAGAATTTAGATCAAGAAGATGTGGTACATATACACCATGGAATATTACTCAGCATTCAAAAAAGATAAACACATGCTATTTGCAGCAACATGGATGGAGCTGGAAGGGATCATGCTCAGCGAAATAAGCCAGAAAGAAAAAGAAAAATACCGGATGGTCTCATTCATAGCGGGAATCTAGAAAACTTAAATAAGGGACCAGGAAAATGAATAACTATAAGAAAGTGAAAATCAAAATCAACAAAAAACTATGAACCAGAGACACTCTATGGGGGGTGGGGGGAGGGGAGGGGAGGGATTGGGGTCAAAATAAGGGGATTGCAATTGTATGGGGAATATAAAAATAAAATTTATTTTAAAAAATAAATTAAAAAAAAGAATTTAGACTATGTATCAGTGCATCTATCACATATAATATCACTGGTGTGTTAGTGATGTGCTCAGCTAAACAGCTCATTAACTACTATTTGTAGAAACTCTCAGTAGAGCTTCATCATGTGACCTGCTTAGAGAGATCAGACTTTGTTTTTAGCTGTCAAAAATTAGATAGCAGGTGGAAATAGTTGTAGAGTAAGAGAGGTTATTTCAAGTTTCAAAAGTGGGAGATTAGCATGATAGGGATTTATATAAACATGAACTACATCTGAAGTACACAGACTCAAAGACCATTAGGAAACTTTGCTTATGCACCTAGAAGGGTGACATAAGACAGAGGGTCTTAATATTGGCTAATATTCTAGCTTTCATGACTTCTCAGGTGACTCCTGTTTCTCCATTAACAATCTCCTACTACAAATAAGTAAGGATGAATGGTTCAAATAGTAGTGTCTATATCCTGTTACCATTAACTCAACAATTGGAAACTCTGAAAAGAATGAATAATAAGTAAACCCCTGTCTTCTTCCATCCTACATACTTGAAAGTTTTGCTTGAAATTTTGAGTGACTTTGATGTCTTAGAAATTTCACTCCATAATTCTCAAAGAGATATAAATATTTTTTTGCACACTGTCAGAAGACACATTATAATCCATGTTTCTGTTGACTGACTTCCATGTTTAATTAATAGCTCCACGGAGGCAGATATCATGCATCTGTTGTTCTTCATCCTATTGACCAGTATTCCAAGCGGAGAACAAATTCTCATCAATATCTGTTCAATGATTAGATGAGTAAATGAAAGAATAGCTATTCTGCGATCCTGTTATGGTCTTTCCAGTCAGCATTTGTGTTCCCTGATAATTTAAAATTATTTTACTAAAATAATTTAAAATTATTTTACTAAGTAAAATTTACTTTACTGACCCATAGTCTCTTGCACAACAGAAACACCTATGTTGGAGCTAATACCAAAACTCACCAGGGGTGTCTCTTGTGCATCTAATTTGTTGGGAGCACAGCTTCTTAAAGAACATGTGCATTTTTTTTAAGAATAGGTGGGGCTTGTGTAGCTGAAGTCTCCAGATTCTAATTTAAGTAAGTATCAGGCTGAAGGTAATTGTAATTGTAATTTAACCAGGTCATCAATATTAATAAGAATAGGGCCCCCCTGGTGGTGCAGGCGGTTGAGCTCCGTGCTATGAAGCTGTCCATAGCCTTCATAGTGCCAGTTAGATTCCGGCCAGCTGGGAGGGTCCCACATGGCGCGGCAGACCTCTCCTGTCTCGCCCGCAGTTCCTCTCAGCAGTGTATTTTGTCAGTCTGCCTGTTCTGTTCCCTGCTCTGTCTCTGGTGAATCCTCTTACCCTCCCGCGCATCTGGCCTGTACCCTGGTTCTTGTATAAATAAATAAATAAATATTTTAAAAAATATCAGTAAGAATAGTAGTCAGAGCAACCATGTCAGCCTGTAGAACAGAGTTTGCCTATATTGGACCTTTGTGTTTTACTGACCGGCAATCATGTTGTAGCTGCACAGGATTGAAGAAACTCTATGTGACCATCATGAAAAGTGCAGAATACAACAGAAATGAAATGATTATATTGCAGAGAGAGTCTCACCATACATCTGTGAGAGTTATGCTTCTGAAAGCCAACCAATCAATGACATTGTCACACTTCCGAAAGTCAATCAGTTACAGTCCCCTAATTCTGAGACAGCCAATCAGCAGTAAATTTAGTTCAGTAACTTTACTTCTGTGCTTAAAATTCCACTAGTTTTCAAATAGTTCCCAGTTAGGAAAGTCCAGATATTCCTGAAATCTACCTCTTCCTAAAACACTATATAAGGTAAGCAGGTTTCTTTGTTTAAGGAGACTCTGTCCCTATAAGCACAACACTCTTTGGCTTAGCAAGCAATAAATTGAGCTTCTAGTTTCAAAAATTGAGTGATTGCCTCTTTCTTCAACACAGGGAGCTTAGAGTCTAGATTTGATGGGGCAAATAATAGGAATCTCTCAATCAGGGTGATGGAATAAGTGTTCTAGGAAAACTGATCATTCAATTGAAAGAAGTAGAGCTCAGAAGAGGGAGAAATTGCTGACCAGTAAACTAGGTAAATTGCTATTGCAATAACCCAGAATTGGAAGACATAGTGTCTGTGAGACTTGAAATTCATCTCAGCACCTTGTATCTGACCCCTCATACAAAGCAATTTAGTGCATTGAGTTAGAGCAGCAAAGATCACTGAAGAAGGGAAGATAACAGTTTCCAAAGAAGCAAGTTGTTCAGGAAAGTAGACAAAGAGAAGAGACCACCTAATAGTCTTAAATATAGGGTGGGGCTGGTTTGTTTGACACACAATGTGAAACCAAAATATTTGTGTAGATGGTCTTTCATATGTGAGAAAATGTGATCAGTCATAGTGAATGTGCTGGTAAGTGTTTTCCATTGAAATGTTGGGTTGATTTAAGTAGAGTCTTAAGTTGTCAGTATTAAAAAAAAATCCTAAACATTCAGAATAAAAAAATTACATTGAAAAATACAGTCATCACCCACAAAAAGAAGAAATTCAAGAAGAGAACACTTCAGAGGATGAGCTATTGTGGAAAAACCCTAAAATGGCACCTAGTGTGGGAGGGGTCCTTTAGAATTTGATGCTGATTACCGCGTTCTAGAACAGCACTATTCAGTAGAAATGTTGTGAGAGGGATCTTCATTGGGAATCCCTGAATAACTTCAGAGCTTATGATGCTTTCAATAGACTTGACTTTTTAGTCCCTTCCCAATGAATGGCATCCAACTCACTCTCACACCTTAGCTAAAATATTTCTTTATTAATAAAAATTTCTCTGAATATTCCTAGGCAGAAGTTATTTTCGTTTCTTAAAAAATTTTTCTCATATTTGTACTGTAGTGTATTTTGTTCTTATTCCTATTATGGTTAACTGCTTATCAGTTCCTTTAGAATTGAGGTTATATATTAGTTCTCTTCTTTTTGTTCAAACCACTTAGGCTATTGACTTAAAATAATAACAAATCTTGTTTGCTGAGTATTTTCTAGGCATATGTCATTTAATCCTCATACAAATAATCCAAGTAATATGGCTATACCATCTTTTATAGATGCTGTAACTGAGATATGGAGAGATGTTTCAGGTTACACTCTTAGCAGAGACTGTTATTTAGCTTTCTGTGTATCTTCTTTGGAGAAGAAGATATTTTGTTCCTTTGCCCACTTTTTAATTGAGTTTTTTTGTTGTTGTTGGATTTTTTCTTTGATTTTGCTTATTAATCCCTTGTTGGATATGTGATTTACAAATATCTCCTATTAGTCAGTAGAATGCCTTTTCATTTTGATGCATGTTTCATTCACTGTGCAAAAGCTTTTGAGTTTGATGTAGCCCATTTGTTTATTTTTGCTTTTGTTTCCCTTTCCTTTGGATTTAAATTTTCCGTAATATCTCTAAGGCCAATGTCAAGAGGCATATAGCTTATATTTTCTTCTATGTATATTATGATTTCATGTCTTACATTCAAATATTTAATTCATTTTGAGTTGCTCTAAGTGTAAAGTAATGTTCTAATTTCATTCTTTTGGATGTGGCTGTCCAGTTTTCCCAACCCCATTTATTGAAGAGATTTTCCTTTCTTGTGGAGTCTTAGATCCTTTTTTCAAAAATTAGTTCAGTGTATATGGGTTTATTTCTGGGCTCTCAATTCTGTTCCATTGATTTGGGTGTCTGTTTTAATTCCATATAATGCTGTTTTTTTTTAAATATGCTGATTGGATGACAGTCACTCTGTAGTGTTTTTTGAAGTTGGGGAGTATGATATTTCATTTTTATTCTGTTCTCTAAGGATTTTTTTCTAATTTGCTATTTAGGATCTTTTTTATTTGCAAATAAATGTTACAATTTTTTCCATTTCTGTGAAGAATTCCATTGAGATTTTTGAAAGGGGTGCATTGAGTCTGCATATTAGTCACTTTATCGATGTTCATTTTTCCAATCCTTCAGCCCTGGGATACCTTTTCATTTTTCTTTCAATAGTGTCTACAGTTTCAGTATACAGGTTAATTTTTTTTTACTTTATTAAGATTTATTTATTTATGCATACAAGAACTGGGGTACAGGCCAGAGTTGTGTGGTAGGTGAGAGGATTCATCAGAGACAATGGGGAGCAGAACAGGCAGATCTACTAAAATACACTGCTGAGGCAGGAGAGGTCTGCTGCATCATGTGGGTTGCTCCCTGGCCGGTTGGGGATCAAACTTGTGCTTCAGTGGCTGGCGATAGCTTGATAGCACTGTCTTTAACCCCTGCTCCACCAGGGAGGCCCCCAATTTGTTAAATTTATTGGAAGGTATTTGATTCCTTTTGATATGATTGTAAATGGGATTGTTTTTCTTTTTCTCTTTCTGGTAGTTCATTATTTGTGTATTGAAAGGGCAGTAGGTTTTTGTTTATTAATTTTGTGTCCTACTAATTTACTGTATTTTCTTACTATTTCTAATGTTCTATGCCTTGTGACAAAATTTATTGACAGAATAGATTCCTTCTGGATCATGCTCAGCGAAATAAGCCAGAAAGAAAAAGAAAAATACCGGATGGTCTCACTCATAGCAGGAATCTAGAAAACTTAAATAAGGGACCAGGAAAAAGAATAACTATAAGAAAGTAAAAATCAAAATCAACAAACAACTATGAACCAGAGACACTCTATGGGGGGTGGGGTCGGGGAGGGGAGGGATTGGGGTCAAAATAAGGGGGTCGCAATTGTATGGGGAATATAAAAATAAAAAAATATATATATAAAAAAATAAAGTCTACTAAATAGAAAAAAAAAAGAATAGATTCCCTCTTTTTTTTTAATGTAGATTTTTTTCCATTTAAGTTAATATCTATTCCAGGCATCCTTCACTGCATTTTGCAAGACATGTTTCATAAGTAAGTAATGAAGAGAAGAGACAAAATGAGATCAACTAATGGTTTAATTTTCAGAAGAGGGGCAGTATTTGACTTATGACTGATACTCAGTGGGAGTTTTCTACTGATAAAATAGACAGTGGCTGCTGCTGAGGCTGACTCAAACAGGAATCACTGTGTATTTATTGTCTTAGGACAATAGACAACCCAGTAGCCCAGTACATAACAGGCAAAATGTTGTGGAATTTAGGGATTCCAAGATGATTTTACTAGCGAAATTTGCATGTGTAACTAATTCTATTTTTGATCCAGGATAGCATAAAGACAGAGAGATTACAAATAATTATTTGTAAGTCCAAAAATAAATGTATACCCAGTGAGTGCAGAAATACTTCCTGATCTAGTTATACCATCTCTTTGGGGCTGGAGTAGAGGTAGAGGACTGGTATGTCCTAGCAAAGATTGGCAACAATATAGCCACCATGAAATAACTGTTCTCGCTATGTTTATTCAAAAGAGAGTTATAAATAGTTATCATGTTTGTGAATGAGATGAAAAATATTGGGGGGGGTCACTAAGAATATTTGTATCTTTTCTGTTCATAAGGTCACATGGCTAAAAAGGAAAAAAAATCTAGCCCAGTAATTAAAACAGTCAAGTAATCACTTTATTTTTTTATGTTTTATTTTTTAAAGATTCATTTATTTATTTATACAAGCACTGGGTACAGTCAGAAGCGCGGGAGAGTGAGAGAATTCACCAGAGCCAGAGTGGGAAACAGCACAGGCAGACTGACGAAATACACTGCTGAGGGGAGCAGCAGGTGTGGCAGGAGAGGTCTGTTTAGCCATGTGGGACCCTTGCCGGTGGCCGGGGATTGAACCAGTGCTGCAGAGGCTGCGGGAAGCTTTGCAGCCCAGCGCTCAACTGTTGCGCCACAAGGGAGGCCCATCACTTAATTTTTTTCAAAAAGATTTATTTTATGCTCAGAACTTATTGGGGGACTTCATGACAGTATGAATCCTAAGTGGAATATAATCAGAATCCTGCAGAGAGAGAAGTGGCAAGTTTCTGACAATTTTTAATGTAAACTTCTTCTGGAACACTTCAAATAAACTTGTCTATAAATAATTAAAAAAAAGATTTACTTATGTGTACAAGAGCTGGGGTGTAGGCCAGAGGTATGGAGGGTGAGAGGATTCACCAGAGACAGAGTGGGAAGCAGAACAGATGTTTTGACTGACATACACTGCTGAGGGGATCAGTGGGTAAGACAGGAGAGGTCTTCTTTGCCATGTGGGCCAGCTCCGGGATCTAGCTCCATGCCACAATGGCTGTTGATAGCTGCATAGTGCTGAGACTTAACCCTTTACGCTACCAGGGAGGCCCAAGTAATCACTTTAAACATAAAAGCAACAAAACTCAAAATCAGTTCTATCTTGGCTGGCCCCATGACCTTGGACTAGTAATCTAACCTCTCTAACCTTCAATCCCTCACTTGAAGTGTAACTCCTGTGTTTCTAGGGTATATCATAAACTTGTGAAAATGAAATGAAATGAAGATACAAAATAGCTATATTGATTATAATCCTCTACTGCCACAACATGGTTGTTTTTAATCTTTTCTAATTACACAGTTAATATTTATTGTTCATTGTGAAAATAATCCAATGATCCAAAGTACATAAAGTTTCAAATAAATTCCCTGCCCCAATATTAGTTTCTAGAAGTGACCAATTTGATAATTTGATGCTGATTTTTATATACTTCATGAATGTGTGTGTTTATATGTGTGTATATATATATGTAGTATACATGTATATATATGTCGTATACATGTGAATATTTTAAACAAAAAATGGATCATATTTAGAATATTACACATTTAATGAGATGAATTATTTATACACAAGTTGTTTATACACATATATATAATGATATTTTATTTGTAAATGTTGCATGATCACATCTACAGTACTAGAATAATTGTATAGATACATATGACTATGGGAAAATGCATTACAAAGGAATGAAGTAATTTTTGATTTTATTTCATAGGTCTCTACCATTATCATTTTTATCTTAAGCATATATACTTTCACATTAATTATTAAGTACTATGAAGGAGAATATTGAGCATAAGTCAACAAAATGGATACAATGTGATATTACCTAAGAGGTAAGCATAAATGACAGACCAGAGAAGAAAAGATTGAAATGCAATCATATACAAAAATAAACTGAAAAGTGAAATAAAGGAAGTAAAAATGAAAGTAGGTTTGCAATTTTTAAAATTATTCATTAGGGAATAGGAAAAAAAAAGCTTGCTCATGCAGTTTTTGCTACCAACTTTCTTGTTTTACATGATTCCTTATCTGTGGTTTTGCTTTCTGTGGTTTCAATTACCTTTGACCAATCTCTGTGTGAAAATCCTACATACAATAACATTTTGAGGAAGAGAAAGCACATTCACATAACTTTAGTTACAGTATGCTGTTACAATTGTTCTGTTTTACTATTATTGTTGTTAATCTCCTTCTGTGCCTAATTCATAAAGTAAATTTTATTACAGTTAGGTAAATGTAGGAAAAGATATAGTATATTTGCATATGGTACTATCTATGGTTTCAGGCATCCACTGGGGTCTTGGAACCTATCCACTGTACTGAATCATATGACTAGTTCTTTTTAATGGCTCTGTGCAACACAAGGCAAAGAGAAACCAGCACAATGGTTTGCCAAGAGAGGAAGAAGGAGAAAATATAATAAGTGCTCAGTTTTCTTACAGTTCAAAGTTTTCATATATTATTTTAAAAAATGTACTCAAAAGGGCCTCCCTGGTGGCACAAGGGATTAAGTACAATGAAGCTCTCTGCAGCCTCTGCAGTTGGATCCCAGGCCGGCCGGCAAGCTAACCCACATGGCGTAGCAGACCTCTCCTGTCTTGCCTGCTGCTCCCCTCAGCAGTGTATTTCAGTAGATCCACTTTTTCTGTTTCCCACTCTGTCTCTGGTGAATCCTCTCCTCTCTCACACCTCTGGCCTGTACCCCAGTTCTTGTATGCATAAATAAATAAATCTTTTAAAAAATGTACTCAAGGGCCTCCCGGGTGGTGCAGCAGTTGAGCGCTGGGTTGCGAAGCTGCCCGCGGCCTCTGCGGCGCCAGTTCGATCCCCGGCTGCTCCCCGGCCACCAGCGGAGGGTCCCACATGGTGCGCAGACCTCTCCTGCCGCCCGCTGCTCCCCTCAGCAGTGTACTTCAGTCCTTCTGCCTGCTCTGCTCCCCACTCTGGCTCTGGTGAATTCTCTCACCCTCCCGTGCTTCTGACTGTACCCAGTGCATGTATAAACAAACAAACAAACAAATAAATATATAAAACATGCCTCTATTAAAAAATAATAAAAAAAATAAAAAATGTACTTAACAGTCATAAATAGAGGAGGGGATGGGTAGGAATGACAACCTAACATTCCCCGAAAAGTATCTGTAGGTATAGTTATTCTCAGTAGATCTTTGCAACCTTTCCATTAACAAATCTGAAGTTCCAGAATCTACCTCAAATCTACCTTTTTCATTTTCATCACCATCACCCCAGTTCAAGTTCATTCCCACCTACTTTCACTTATAGTGACCTCCTGATTATTTTTTCCATTTCTGCCTTGACTTTTTCTCATTCCATTATCAATCTTATGCAAATGTTTGTAGAATAAAAACCAATATCCTTTGCATGAATATATGTTCCTTATTCATTTTTTTCCAGTTACTTTTAAAGCTTCCAATTGTGTTATGATCTTTATCACCTCAGTCTTTGCTCCTACTGTTACTGCAAACTGAAATGGGCTTCTGCTTTACAGATAACAGTTTCTCACAGACTTTTCCAACTTCCTTTTCCCTTAACCTGAATCGGGTCACAGCTTCCATTTCTATATTTATTTGTATGGTATTGTCTGTACCTGATGTCGCCTCTCTGTTGAAGCTGTGTAATGACTATATGGGGGTTTATACTACTATCTTCTCTACTTTTGGGTATATTTAAAATTTATCACAAAAGTTTTCATAATTTTCCTTCAGATCCACAAACAAAACCAGTTATTGTCTGCAATTATCCTAAACTAGTTTTTTTAAATTTTATATTTACAAAAATTTCCATAATGAATTTTTATAATTTTGTTTATTAACCATATTAGAGCTACAAAATGCCATATTTTAAACTTCCAAAAAAAAGACATCTACAAGAAAGTGAGCTTAATTTAATACTAGATAATCTTAAAAAAAAATCTGACTCTCAATTGTGCTTTCACTCTACTTGCCACTAACGTCTTTTATTTGAAGGTAGCATTATTATTCAGTAAAAAAAGTACCTGATCTATAGACAAATTGGAGCTAGATTTATGATTGTGGTCTCTTTTGTCTTTTCTTTCTCAAAATATCTTATGTAATATTTTTGGACTAAAGTTGATTGCAAGTAACTGCACCACAGAAAATTGTTGAGAGTCATTATATATAGAAGAGAGTTGGTAGCAAAACTGCATGCTTTTTTTTCCCTATTCTCTAGTGAATAATTTTGAAAATATAGTTTTAATTGGTCACTTTGAGTTAATCATTTAACTGTGATTTTTTTTTGAATAATGAATATAGTAAAAAGGTGAAGTTCTAAATTTTTAACCTCAGATCTGAAAGTCTATGTTTCCACAATTTAAAGGACCAAAAAAGAAGTTATGAACAATATCAGTACCAAGTTTTATTTTCTTAAGTGAAGCAAGACCTTAAAAGCACTTCCCCCCCCCATTCATTTATAAGGTTATAAAGTATCAGTAGCACTCAGAAAGGGTTCATCCACAAAGTCCAAAGGATAACTTTGATTTCTTTGAGAAGCTCTGCTATTAGGACTCTTCCCTTTTTTATTAACATATTTGTGTAGCATGCTGTAGTAATTCGGACTGTAAGTGTATAGTGATGAAATCTGCTGCCAGTCTTCTGTGCTTGGAATATACACCTCTGCACTGCTTGATTTGTGTTCCTCTTTTCCCATTGAAGTGTTTTCCTTTTCACTTGAGGACTCAAAGAAACTTTTAGCATTCTTTTTTGCCAATTTAGTTGCACATGCTCTGGCTTCACTGTTAAAGAACTTCTGCTCTTCTTTTGAATAGATTTTCCAAAAAATCAGCTGTTGAAAACTAACTGGAGAGTAACATCGGGCAAAAGATATACTAATCAGAATGATGATGATAACCAAAGCTGTCAGGACCCAGCCAGACACCTTAGGAAGACACAACAAAATAATCATTTAGGTACATTTTTATGAAAAACTTAAGAAGTCTGAGATAAAGTTCAATATAGTTTCCAGTTAGGATGATGAATAAGAAACAGGTTGCATTTTTAATCCCTTATGAGAAAGTGTGACAGGACCTCTGGCACCCCTTTGTACAACTGCTTGTTTGAGGACTCAATCATTCTAAGCCATGTCAAAGACTCAGGGGGGAGTCTCTGTTTCACACTCCTGAAATTCAAAATGTTGAGTTATGGTAAATCTATGAAACAAGTATTCATTTTTACAAACCTGTGAGCTTTATGACCCTATTCACAATATGAGACGGTGCCATAGAGCCAGCCAGGCAGACTCATTGTACTTTAACAATTCTGCCTTCTGGCTGGACAGACAACCTGGTTTGACTCAATATTTTCTCAAAGAGTGGTTGAGATGTAAGAGAAAGATGTAGAAGGCAAAAGACCTAGTGAGCAATCTGGCACAGAGTAGGTACCTGACACTGAGAATATCTTTCATTCTTTTCATTGGTTTTATTTTTATATTTGCCTTTTGACTTATGAGAAGTAAGTAGCTGTTCTAGTTTGTCCTCTGACATTTAACATCTATAGAAAAGGTATTGATTTCAACCTCACCAGGTCTTCCCTCTGCCCCCCAAACCCTTCCCTGATGCCCCTCCAAACTTCCTCCAGCACCAGGGCCTGACCTGTGAGAAGGCCTTGAGTTCTTGCAGGAGGTCCTGTACTTTGGCCACCTTGGCCTTCTTGCAGGGTACCAATGGTAGTTGGTCAGTGCAGTTGCCGTAGTCATAGGTGCCATTAGCATAGAGCTTGGAGCACAGATGCTGCACAATGTAGACACTCCCACTGCTGGCACACTCGAAAAATGTGCCCTGGAGCAGTGCCACAGCCACCCATGTGAGAGGCGCAAGAGCTGTGGCCAAGCTGACATGACAGCAAAAGATGGTTTTTTGCAGGCATGTGCCAGAGCTCACTGGGAGACCCAGTTTGCAGCAACCGGTCAACACACGCCAGAAGTTTGCTCTCATCAAGTAGCCCATGAGGAAGAGTGCCAGGGCAGGCACCAACAGAAAAACAAGACCGTAGGGCAGGTTCCAGGTGGTGCTGCAGGGGCACTGGAATACTTTAGAAGAGAAGATACTCTCCCCACTGGCTGTCAGCAGGGTCACCAGGCCATAGATGAGCGCACTGCGGTACTTGAATTTCAGGTCCTGCACCTCCTTAAACTTCTCCATGAACTTCCCAATCCAAGTTGCCATGCTCAGGCCCAGAAGCTTCTACCTATTTGCGGGTCCTGGGGTGGTCTGGGTGGGCTGGAGTCTGGAACTTTCTGCTCTTTTCAAAAAGAAACAGCTTCTGTAAAGGAAAGAGGTCTTCTCAAGACTTTATGAGGTTTTGCTTTCTTATTTCAACCCAACAGTTGCAGCTGACAAACAGACCCAAGCACACGCCTCTGACCTCCTCCAATACCCACCCCTCCGTTGTGACAAACACACACTGGAACCTTTCTTTCCCCCAATTCAGGAACTCTGATAGCTTTGTTCCAGCGTTATCTTTGCTTCTGCCTAACTGTTAATGACCCAGGGGAATTTCCTTATGGTTTCTAATCCAATGCAGCTGTCCAACAGAAAGACTGCTTTTCACTTGGGCAAACTGAAAAAGCAAAAGATTTTCCTCTATTGCTGCCACCCTAGTTCTTAAATCAAATCCCAGTATGACTAAACCATTATAACAAACAAACAAGCAAACAAACAGAGAATTTACAGGAAATATTATTCAGGGACAAAATACTGGTTTCTTTTTCAGAGCCAAATCATAGCAAAACCGAACCCAAGTTCTATAACAGTAACTCGATGATATTCTGTTCCCTTTTTGTCCCCCCTTTTGTAAGAACCGCCAACCTGTTTTTTCCTTTGCCTGATTTCTTGCAGGATATAAACTAAATATATCGCATTAACTTCTTACTCTCCCCCTCAACCCCCAGTTATGTCATAGATAGCACTGGTCAGTAACTGGAGTACTATCAAGTTGTTGGGAATGGGATGAATGGTCATTTACTTGCAGAACAAAAAAATTTAGAGTGCAGCTACATTTAACTTGCATTTTTCCTCTACCTTCAGCTTTCTCAAAGCAGCATTGCTCTGACACAAACTATAACTGCTTCTCTGAAACAGCTTTACTCCTATGGTTTCATGCACTTGGTAGGACACTGGCTTTGGAGCATTGTGTCTGTGTGTTTGTGTTTCTCTGTGTGTTTGTGTTTCTCTGTGTGTTTAACAGGTTAGCTTCTAAGACTCTGCATCCTTGTTTGCCAAAGAAGGATGGTAGTACTCACTTTTCAAAACTTTTGAGACAAGCAATTTGAGAAGCATTTGTACAGCACTTCTGCTTACGGAGTTTGCCTACATTGTGAGGGACTATCTTGTATTTGCAACTCTGGGAACAGCTAACAAATAACTATGTATTATAAAATATAAGAATCCAAGCAAATTTTCAGTTTTATATCTAGGATTACATTCCGCTAATCAACAGTCCTCTGTTACCTTAAGTGAATTGCTGTGCCCTTAGCTGTCAGCCTCACTATAAGGAGGACATCTTAGATATGGAGTCTGTTGTCAGTCATCCACTGAGTTTGCCTTATTAATCTGGGAAGAATAAGTAGCCCACAGAACCTACTGATTGTTCCAATGGAGTAAGAAGTAAGAACTGTATTATTTATTCTTTTTTGAGACACACTTGCCTTCTTAGCTACCTTCCCCCTCTACTCTCTCCACTCCCCATAATTATTCGAGTAATGCTAGTTCTAAACCACCATTCCATGGCATTTTGATGAATAAGTTTTCTGTGTGTGTGTGTTAAAAGGTCTGTCCCAGGGGCCTCTCTGGTGGCACAAGGGGTTAAGCACAGCAATGTGAAGCAAAGCACAACAACTGCAGCTCAAGTTTGATCCCCAGCTGGCCAGGGAGCAACCCATATTGTGAGCAGACTTCTCCAGACTTGCCACTGCTCCCCTCAGCAGTGTATATAAGTCCGTCTGCCTGTTCTGTTCCCCATTGTGTACCCCACGCCACCCCCTGCACCTTTGGCTTGTACTCCACTTCTTGTATGCATAAATAAATAAATCTTTAAAAAAAGGTCTTCCCCAGATCAGAATCCTTGTTGTCATGCAGTGCAACCTCTTCTCTGGTATTAGACCAGGTACTGCCAGGCACTGTAAACTGGGAGCAAAGTTGCATGTTTAAGGTAAATCACTTGAACTCTATCATCTCTATAATCCACATCTACAAAAAATTGTCTTCCTTATCTGTCTCCCAGGTGATTGTCTTATTGCTAGGCCCTTCTTCACCCCATCTCACTCATTGAAGATGTTGTCTCTACAACATTGTCCATATACACATGATGGACAAATCTCACTATAGCCGCAACCTTTGTGCAGATGACTTTGTACAAATCTCCCTTAATTGAAGCCTAACTCGAATGGATCCTTCCATCCTCTGGAGTGAGGTTTGTTTAGTCTCCCAAGTTCTCAAACAAGAGGTAGGACAGGCATTTTCCCATTACTTGTCCAAACCCAGACTTTCCACCATCTGCCAGTTTATCCTCCAGTAAGGCTCAAGTTTTTCAGCACTGTCTCCTCTACTACCTCATTCCCCTTCCATTTTTATTCTCTCCATTATTAAGGCCTTTGTTTCTGGTGATAGCCTGCCTCTTTTCCCAATATCCTGCTACTTAGTCAAGATTTGGCTTTTAGTTAAAGAAAGTTTTATCTCATCAGTCCCCTTCCCTGACTAGACTAATTCATTTCCCAGTTAACTTATTAATTCGTTCATTTGTCTATTCAGTCATGCATGTACATGTTTAGTAAGTACCCAGAATATGCTAGGACCTAGCAAGTGCCTGGTATTATTGGATACAACAAGGGACAAGACAAACAGGACATTGGAGAAGCCAAAGACAGAGAACAGAGGGGTGACCAATTTGGAGGGTGGATTTTGTCCCTTTTCTATTCATGACCTAAACTTACAGTCCAATAAGGAGAGTTGGGCATGTTAAATAACATTTCAAGAAAAAAATTAGAACACTTAGTTGACTCACCTTAAATATTCTAAATTTGGTATTTTTCATGAGTTGCCTTTTTGATTGCCCTGCTTTGATTATTATTTATTGAATTGCTTTTAGCAGTTTCCATCTGTTTGCACTATACTTTTTTATGCCTTACCCAAATATCTCTGAAATTAAAACACTGTGTTGAAAGAAAATAGCAATATGAATTTGCTCATGTAATGAACATAAATTTGAAGTATAATAAATTGCTATAAGTATTTGAAAACTGAGGAATATGGAAATTCAACAACAGGGACTTTTCTATGACATAGATGTTTTCTTATTATGTAGACATCTTAATGCTAACATCAATTTGTAGGTGATGCCCTCTATAAAAAAGCATTTGCCATGCTTTTACTATCCTTAAGCACATGACACTAATTATAGGAAAAAAAGGAATAGTTTTTTCTCTTTAAGGCATGGGCAAGGAAGGAAGTACTAATAAGTAACATTAGTCAGGTCACTAATTCCATGATGTCTTTATTATTATAATTACATAATCTATTAGTTTTTATGTTCAAGATGTTTTACCTGATAACCTCTTAGAATTCAAAATTATTAGAGAAACTATGTCTGAACTTTCTTTTTTCATGTTACCATTAGTAATTGAATGAAGGAAATCAACACATGCTGAGTTCTAGCAGTATTGCCATGTTCTTATTTTATTACATGCTTTCTCTGAAAATATTGATTATCGCAAGTGGCTGGCAGTTCCATATTATTCATGACCTTGAAATCAGTTTTGCTTTTCATTGTCCAGAATTGAATCTACAGAAATTTATTTCTTCATTTCTTTTTAAATTTCTATATTTTCTGTTAGAGGAGATGTGCTAACTGGTGTATCTACATTGCTAAAGGACAAGCAGCCCTTCTAATTTCTGGAGATCTTTGTCTTCCAAGTGTACAATTGGGGTGTGAATTGGTGGGGTGCCATGGATAAAGTGGTGGTCAGTGGTGGCTCAGAGGTGACACATAAAACAAACTCTTTACGTGTTTAACCTTGCTAGGGTTTTTTTGCTTCTTGATTCATGACAAGAAAAATGGTTTTTCTCGTACAGGCTTTAGCAAAATTTCACAGCATGGTTAGTCAAAATTTTAATTCACTTGAAATAAGCAGATATGGATTATACTCCTGACATATGTCTCCTGATATGAGTCCAGTTATTTCATTTTCAGATCATAAGTAAAACATTCATGCTTTGGAGAGGGTTAGTGAGAGTCTAAGACTATTTACCATATTTTCACACCTCCCGAGTATTATGAAGCTCAAAAGGTGCTATGATTTCTTTACTTTGTACTTTCATTTACTTGACTAGAACAAGTCATTAAAATTTAAAATATGATAAAGAGCTATCATTTCTTTTAGGTTTTCAGGTCTTGTCATCTGCTTACTATTTTCCAGAAAGTTGACTACTCTCATTAATTGGTTACAAAATCCAAGATTTCAACATCACTAGAAATTTATTTTTCTGCTGTATCATTTTAATGGAATATGAGGTTGTGAAAAGATAAATGCTTGAGTCTATTTATCTTAAATCAGATATCTTGTGTGTTATTTCTAATATTTCTATCTATAACATGATCTCAGACTGAATAATACACCAAAGTTTCTATAGTATGTGTTATGTGCTGACATCTGACTGATTTCAAAATCCAAGTTCTTTTTAGTACCCACACCTTATTTTAAAGTCATAATCAAGTACCCAAAGATCAGGTCCTTGTGCTATTTATTTAAGATTTAAAAATATTATTTATCTTCTCATAATATCTTCTGTTGCTTTGTGTCTAATGCTAGGTTTACACTTGAATAAAAAATAATTGCAGATAATGGATCTGACAGCATGAATGGATTATGTATTCAACAGTGGTTTGATCATTAGAGGGAAAATACTAATTTAAAATTCTACATTCCATTCTTTAAGCCCATTTCTCATTATTGTAATAATATAAACAGTTCATTCGCCATTATTTTTTTCATTCCCTATTAAATGGGATTTAAAATGTAACTCCATTTTTGGATGAAGCAAGGAGAAGAAGAGGGTTATGTGCTTTTTTTCCAGTAGTTTTCATTTTAAATTGTAGGACAACGATATTAGAAATAGATCTTATAATGTTTAAGATTAAAGATTAAAAATACATACTAAAATAACACTATTATAGAATTTTTTATTTCTATTTTAAATTATAATAATTTGAATTTTAGTTGGTAGTTTTGAAAGTGAGCAAATGGCCAGGGGTGGAGAGGGAGAGAGAGGGGTTGATGGATCCTCATTTGCATGCATATAAGTGTAGGGCATCATTGCTCAAGGAGAAACAACATAATTTATTTACATGATATGAGTAAAGGGGAGGTGTGTGTGTGTGTGTGTGTGTGTGTGTGTGTGTGAGAGAGAGAGAGAGAGAGAGAGAGAGAAAGAGTTTATAGATAGGGAATTGGCCAGATGCAGTCTGTCCTACCTGATAGTGTCCTGTTGCAGGACAACAGCCTCGTGTGGTCTCTGGCTATGAAAGCAGAGGAAGCAGGAGCCAACTATGTATGACAAGATGGTGGCTGGCTCATTTATGCCTGGATCTGGCCCTTACACCAGGATAAACATCAGGAACTGGGGGCAAACTTGTGGGTGTGTGAGATAGGGTGGCCTACCAAAGGGGAGATCAAAGAGTTGCATGGTTTGGGGTCCATCTGTTATTGAAGAGTCTAGTGAGAGAATGGAAGGCCAACATAATGAAACTGCAGGAACTACACATGGTACAAGCCCAAAGAGTGAAAAGGGTCCGGATTCATCAGTATCCATATGAACATACATCCAACTGGGGTCATCCAGCTTTTAAGCCTCCACGGCCACTCTGTAATATCCTCTTCCCAGAAACCTTCTTGCTTAGGATGTCAGTGGGTGGTGTTCAGCTCCTTGCCATGGTAGGAATATCTAAATAGTCTGTGCCCAGTCCTGGAGACAATGTCCCAAGGATATAGGCTCAGGCACCCTGGGCTATTTGCCTATGTTGGGCTGCTCCAACCATTTACTTTTACTTGTGACTATTTCTCACATTTTGTGATCAGAAGGCCCTGCAAGTAGTAGAGCTAATTACATCAAATATGTTTATTTTATTATAGTTATTCAAATAATAATACTTTTATTTTTTCACAATACTGAAATTGTATATAAAAATTAAAAAAAAATCATTACTTTCACTTGAGGAAAGAAGCATATAGACTTAATTAGTAATACTGAAATTTGCATTTTCAAAGAATGTGAATTACAGAGAAGAGTGTCATTATAGTGAATTGGAGCTATGTTAAGTTATATTCTTTATAATGTCAGTTTCTCATGATCATTTATTGTCGTAATTATGATGGGGTAATATTTGACAGTGAGACATGGAATACTGAAGACTAGCTTTTTTCCTTATGTAAAACCTGGGCTCTGAGTTTTTTGTTTTTTTTTTCATGAATTTTGTGTGAAGGCATTTTTGAAAAGGACCTTTTTTCATGATAATTTGCAGTTATTAATAAAACATCTCCTATTATACAGTAATTGAATATATTTAATTGAAGTTGATGCAATGACAATAATTGAAAAAGGCAAGACTTTTCATTGATGAATCAGGAAAGTGTAATGGTGATCAGTCTGGATTATGCCAAAAGGAAATTATTAAAGGCCTGTGCTTCTGGCCCTTTTTAGTAACTTTTGGTTTCCTTACAATGGAATTTTAGTAGGAAATGCTACGTTATGAACCCTCTTCTTAATAAACATTGGCATCAACTCATCATGTCATAATCATTTTCATTGTCTCACACATCTTGAAGCAGATAAGCAAGTCCTTGACTTCTTTTCATCTTCCATTGGTTTTTCTAGATAAATTCTGAAAACAGTTTTCTGCATTACAAACAACTAACTTATGCTTCAGTCTTCCACCTAGAAAGAATTATTTTCACTCAAAGGTCAAGAAAGTATATCTGAAAACATTTAATGAGTGCACATTATTAAATTATCTGTTCCTAATGATTATTTTATTAGCTAGAAAATGATTGTGGTAATTATAGGCAGAACAGATATATGAGCTCATAACAATTGTGTGGATTTAAAGGTTCACTCATGGTTTCTCTCATAAAAAATTCTAAATGATGATTGAGTATGTTTCATGTTCTATGTTATTAGCATCTAGCAACTGTTTTGCATAGATATTGAGGAATCAAAACCAACTCACAGTTCAGGAAGGTTGAATTCTCCAAAGCACACAATGATGACCCATATAATGAGTTCTGGAGATTTGATGTTAAATGGGTAGTGTTATTAAATCTGAAACAAAACAGATGAACTTAGAAAAGGAGGAAATGCTTTGTTGAGAAAGGATTAAAAAGCAGGGAAAGAGTATAATCTTTAAAAAATATATTTTTTAAAGATTTATTTTTATTTATTTATACAAGTACTGGGTACAGTCAGATGCTCAGGAGGGTGAGAGAATTCACCAGAGCCAGAGTGGGGAGCAGAGCAGGCAGAAGGACTGAAGTACACTGCTGAGGGGAGTAGCGGGCGGCAGGAGAGGTCTGCGTGCCATGTGGGACCCTCCGCTGGTGGCCGGGGAGCAGCCGGGGATCTAACAGGCACTGCAGAAGCTGCGGGAAGCTTCGCAACCCAGGGCTCAACCACTGCACCACCAGGGAGGCCCTTTAAAAAATATTTAAAAAAAAAATAAAAAATATTTTTGAATATTGTAAAATAATTCATGTTTATTTTTTTCCTATCATTATCTTTTATTATACGCTCACAAGGAAACCTACAAAAAGCATTGCAGTACTCCAGTGGATATAAACAGACATGAGAGTATCACACTAAAATTTCTTGTCATATTTTCCCAAGGGACAAAATCATTTTTACTAAGGAAGCACCATTTTATGAGACAATGACTATTTTCTATTAGCTGGTGAAAAAAAAAATTGACATTGTTTTCTGAATTTAGGCAGAGAACAGTTACTGTTTCATTTTATAAGTCTTATGAGTTTATATAGTAAAAAAAACCAACTGGACAGGAAATGCTTCTATACCTTCTGTGGTTGGCAGCATCACATTTTTCCCTGTGTACCTGGAAACTTGCATGCCTCCGATCTCAATTTTGCCAGTGCAGCAGTTCAACTTTGGCCATCACCACAGGTCCTAGCATAGAGGACTTTGGTAATATCAAAGTGTTGAAGGGCAGAATGAATACATATTGCGGATGTAGCATGTTTTGGCTGTCTTACTTAAGTCTAGATAGAGACAGTAAGGCATGTTGCCTCATTATAAACTCAGCAGGATTTATTCCATTTGCTGAACATGAAAAGTTACATTGAAGGTTAGTCTGGCTGAATGTGAAAAGAACTGTGGTTAAAAGATCTCACTTTACCATCTGGCTTTGTCTATTACTAGTATTTTTTTAAAACAAATTACTTAACATCTGAGCTTCAGTTTTATCCTCTTCGATGTCATTCAAAATTCATTAACAATATTTAAGAAGTCATAATTTATAGTATAAAGTCACACAGACATAAAAAATCACAATAATGTTTCTTTCATATATTGGAAACTCCAAGCATTTTTATATTGTTTATCCCCCCAAAAAGTCCATATGCTTCAGGGCTTTCTGCATAGGCTCTATCATCCACAGTCCCAGTCTCCATGTTTGATCCAATGGGAAAGTTCAGTGTCAGTTCCGGACTTTTCTCCTTTCTCTGTGTTCCTTTGCTAATACATAGATTGGGCATCACTGACAAGTCAAATTCACAAGTCAAATCCACAGATAATACCAAACCACTATCAGTGGTACAAAATTTTGTTTATTGAAGAATCGGTTTATTTAAAATCAGAAACATTAAATATTGAAACAAAATTAATTTGAATATGATTCTATGATTCATTTAATTTTCTTTGACCTTTTCCAAATAAATACATAAAACTTGGAGAAATTATGTTGACTAGCCTAGCATTTAGTAAACTTTACAAATATTTTCTTTTTTTCTGAATCAAAAGTAATTCAAGTTCTTTCTCTGTGTGTGCCTGTAAGACTGAGCTTCTATCCAATACTTTGGTGGGAACAGTTTTGCAAACAAGTTTGTTGGTTAAGATTCTGTTAAGGCTGCTTTGTAGAAGAGAAATGAAATAAGATTCCTCTTTTTTTTTTTTTTTTTTAAATGCTTACTCATACTGATGGAACAAGACCAGTGTGATTTCCTCAGGCACTTTCTTAACTTCTCAGATCTACCTTCGGACATATTGTGATTTGATCAACCAGAGAGCTTGGTCAGGAAGGTCCTGTTACTTAACAGTTTCTGATGGAAAGAATACATCATAATTGGGACTCTGCAAAGGCAGATGGTCTGGGGCACCAACTTTTAATATTACTCTTCTAGGCTTGTAGATAAGCATGTAGTTGAATGCATTGAACTAATCAAGATTTAAGAGCAGCATATGTGCTGTCATAATTAACTGGAAAAAGGTAGTACACTATTTCTGACCTTCACATATGCTCTAAAGCTTTTCTTCTTACAGTGTGATCTTAAGATCAGCAGTATGCATTCCCTTGAGTGTTTTTCAGAAGTGCAGAATTTTAGACACAACCACAGATGTATTGAGCTAAAATCTACAGTTTATGAAGAAGGTCCCAGGTGATTTGTATGAACATTAAAGTTTGAAAATCACCATTCTAAATTTGTTGTACTTCATGCCATAAAAATTGGATACTTAGTTTTCCTTGATTTTTCTTTTTTTCCTTAGTTTGATTTTTTAAATTATGATATATATATATATATATCTTTAATACCTACATTTATTATTGCCTTTGGTATTAAAACTTGTGGTTTCCTAGAAGCCATGCTTAATAAAATTTTAATAACATTGTAGTCATATTAAGCCAGAATCTGGACCAGCTCTTCAGTATAGCCCATGATCTCTAGAGAAATCCAAGCTACTAGCATCTAATATCTTGACATCATGGTTCTACTAATTACTTCAGCTACTGGCCTTGACTTGTATAGGTTAGACAAATGGTGGGGGAATTGGTATAGGACTTTGCATAGGTTCAGTATATCTGATGAGATGTGTACTGATTGGGAAAAATTCCAGACTATGAAGTTTATCTTACTAACCTATAGTTAAGATGTAACTTAATTCCACGAATCTGTCTTGTATAGTAATATGTACGGTCAAATATAATCCCAGGAGTCCAAGAAGAACTTCGTAAATTACTTCAGTATGCAGGTTGAGGCAGGGGAATGGAGAACTGGCATATGACATATCATAGTTTTGACTTTAGAGAGTCCCTAATACTGAGCAATGAGAGAGAGAGAAGGAGCTGTGAGTAGTGGAGATGATATTCTATCTTTCTCTGTGTGTGTGTGTGTGTGTGTGTCAAATACAGGGGAGTAGCACTATACACAGAGTTTTTGTGACCTTGTAGGAAAGAATCTCAATGTCTTAATGCATTAGGGTGAGTGGCCTTTAGTTGATGACATTGCATCTTAGTTAATGCTGGTTGTGGTTGCTGGAAGAAATTTAGTGCAATTGGGATCATTATGTATTTCTAAAGACTGAAAAAATCTTGATCTCAGCCTGAACAGAACATTTGCAGTCAGTGGTTATATTTTATTTAAGGAGTTCCTATGATCAGAGAAGGAAAAAGGTAAGACAAAATTCTATTAAGGTGAGTTTTTCCAGTTGGGGAGATGCTTCCACATATTGCTGATACCCCTGACACTACCTTTCCACCCATCAGGGGGCATAAGCTGTTTGAAAGTACTGACTTACTTGAGTGAGCAAAGTGTGTGTTGGCAAGCCTTTTCTTTTTTTTTTTTTTTTTTTTTTTAATAAATTTTTGTTATATTCCCCATACAATTGCAGCCCCCCCATTCTGACCCCAATCCCTCCCCTCCCGCCCCGCCCCCTAAAAGTGTCTCTGGTTCATAGTTTTTTTGTTGATTTTGATTTTCACTTTCTTATAGTTATTCATTTTCCTGGTCCCTTATTTAAGTTTTCTAGATTCCTGCTATGAGTGAGACCATCCGTATTTTTCTTTTTCTTTTTGGCTTATTTCGCTGAGCATGATCCCTTCCAGCGCCATCCATGTTGCTGCAAATTGCATGTGTTTATCTTTTTTGAATGCTGAGAAATATTCCATGGTATATATGTACCACATCTTCTTGATCCAGTCATCTATTTTTGGGCATTTGGGTTGTTTCCAAAGCTTAGCTATTGTAAACAGTGCTGCTATAAACATAGGGGTGCAGGTGTTCTTTGGAATTGATGTTTCTGTGTCCTTTGGGTAAATACCTAGGAGTGGAATTGGTGGATCATATGGAAGCTCTATGTTTAGTAGGTCCAGAAATCTCCACACAGCTCTCCACAGTGGTTGGACCAGTTTGCACTCCCACCAACAGTGCAGAAGAGTTCCTTTTCTCCACACCCTCGCCAGCATTTGTTGTTGCTAGTTTTTTTAATATGTGCCATTCTCACTGGTGTAAGATGGTATCTCATGGTAGTTTTGATTTGCATTTCCCTGATGGCAAGTGATGTTGAACATTTTTTCATATGCCTGTTGGCCATTTGCATTTCCTCTTCAGAGAAGTTTCTTTTTAGCTCTTCTGCCCATTTTTTGACTGGATTATTTTCTTTGTTGTTGCTGAGTCTCATCAGCTCTTTGCAGATTTTTGTGATCAGTCCTTTATCATTAGTGTTGGGTGCAAAAATGTTCTCCCAGTTGTGGTTTCTCTTTGTTTTTGTTATTGTCTCTTTTGCTGTGCAGAAGCTCTTTAATTTGATGTAGTCCCAGCTGTTTATCTTTGCCTTCACTATCACTGCTTTGGTGATGTGTCTGTAAAGATGTCTTTGATGTGCAGATCACGTAGTGTTCGCCTATATTTCCTTCTATATATTTTATGGTTTCAGGTCTTATGTCTAGTTCTTTAATCCATTTTGAGTTGATTTTTGTGTATGGTGTGAGGTAGTGGTCAAGCTTCATTCTTTTGCATGTAGCGACCCAGTTTTCCCAGCACCATTTATTGAACAAACTTTCTTTGCTCCAATGCATAGTCTTTGCTCCTTTGTCAAAGATTAGTTGACCATAAATCTGTGGATTTATTTCTGGATTTTCTATTCGATTCCATTGGTCTGTATGTCTGTTCTTGTTCCAATACCATGCAGTTTTGATGATTATGGCTTTGTAGTATAGTTTGAAGTCTGGGAGTGTAATGCCTCCATTCCCTTTTTTTTCAGGAGAGCTTTGGCTATTCGGGTTTTTTTGTGATTCCATATGAATTTCATCAATAATGTTCTATTCTTTGAAGAATGACATTGAAATTTTGATTGGAATAGCATTGAATCTGTATATTGCTTTTGGAAGGATGGCCATTTTAATAATGTTTATTCTTCCAATCCACGAGCAGGGGATGTCTCTCCATTTCTTTGTGTCTTCTTCTATTTCTTTTAACAGTGTTTTATAGTTTTCTTTGTATAGTCCTTTGTCTCTTTGTTAGATTTATTCCCAAATATTGATTTTTTTGTTTCAATAACAAAGGGATGGTTTTTTTTATTTCTTCTTCTTCAGATTTATTGTTTGTGTATAGGAAGGCTACTGACTTTTGCATGTTGATTTTGTATCCTGCCACTTTACTGAACTGATTGATGAGTTGAATTAGCTTTTCTGTGGAGTTTTTGGGGTTCTCTATGTATAATATCATATCGTCTGCAAATAGTGATAGTTTGACTTCTTCTTTTCCTATTTGGATTCCTTGGATGTCTTTCTCTTGTCTTATTGCCCTGGCTAGGACTTCCAGTATTATATTGAAAAGCAGTGGTGAGAGTGGACATCCTTGTCTTGTTCCAGATCTTAATGGAATTGCTTTCAGCTTTTCACCATTGAGAATGATGCTGGCTGTTGGCTTGTCATAGATGGCCTTTATGATGTTGAGGTATGTTCCTTGTATCCCAAGAATTTCAAGGGCTTTTATCATGAATGGGTGTTGCACTTTGTCGAAAGCTTTCTCAGCATCTATTGATATTATCATATGGTTTTTATATTTCTTTTTGTTGATGTGTTGGATAACGTTGATTGATTTTCGGATGTTAAACCATCCTTGTGCCCCTGGAATGAATCCTACTTGGTCGTGGTGAATTATCTTATGGATACATTGTTGGATTCTGATGGCTAAAATTTTATTGAGGATTTTTGCATCAGTGTTCATTAGGGAGATTGGCCTGTAGTTTTCCTTTTTAGTGTTGTCCTTGTTCGGTTTTGGTATTAGTGTAATGTTGGCTTCATAGAACGTGTTGGTATTGTCCCTTCCTTCTCAATTTTTGGAAGAGTTTGTGAAGGATAGGCACTAATTTGTCTCTGAATGTTTGGTAGAATTCATTTGTAAATCCATCAGGTCCTGGGCTTTTGTTTTTGGGGAGGTTTTTGATTACCATTTCAATTTCGCTAATTGTAATTGGTCTGTTTAGGTGTTCTATTTCTTAAAAATATGGAACGCTTCACGAATTTGCGTGTCATCCTTGCGCAGGGGCCATGCTAATCTTCTCTGTATCGTTCCAATTTTAGTATATGTGCTGCCGAAGCGAGCACGGCAAGCCTTTTCAAAGCATGAGGACTTTTAATTACAAGCTTTTAATTTTTTAAAGGTTTATTTATGCATATAAGGACTGAGGTACAGGCCAGAGGTGTGGTGGTGGGGTTGAGAGGATTCACCAGAGACAGAGTGGGGAGCAGAACAGGCAGATCTACTGAAATATACTGCTGAGGGGAGCAGCGGAAGCGACCGGAGATGTCTGCTGCGCCATGTGTGTTAACTCCCTGGCTGTGGCTCGAACTGGTCCTGCAGTGGCTGCCAATAGCTTCATAGTGCTAAGACTCAACCCCTTGTGCCACCAGGGAGGCCTGCTTTTAATTTTTTAATTACAAACTTTTAATTAAGGGATAACGTTGAAACTGTGACTGTTCAGATATCTTTTCTAACCTTAAAGCATGTGGAACAAAATATCTCTGAACCAGATAATGAGCATAAGTCCAAAAGAGACCTATCTCTTGCATTCATCTTTTGTAGCTGCTAAAACAAATATCAAAAAACTTGATGACTTAAAATAGCGCAAATTTATTCCCTCATAATTTTGGAGGCCTGAAGTCTGAGATTAAGGGCCAAGTTCTTGCTGAAGCTCCAGGAGAGAAATGGTTCCTTTTCAAGATTTCGGTGATTTCCCTGCCATTCCTGGGCTTAGGGCTGAATTACTCCAGTCTCTACCTCTGTGGTTACATTGCCAACCAGTGTTCTAGGTGTCAAAACTCCCTCTACCTTTCCTGTGTAAGGATACATGTGATGTCATTTAGAGCTGACAAGGAAAAAATAGTATAGACTCTCTTCTATACAACTTAGATGAGTATTTAAACAAATATGTCAGTTAGAGTTCATTAATAGCAAGTAATGAATAACAACTTTTTTTTTTTTTTAAAGAAATTACTAAGGTAAGTGATAGTTTCTATTACCAAAGGAAAAACTAAAAAGCAAGCTAGTGGAAGAATAGGAACCAGGCAGCACTGGGGATCTTAGGAAGAGAAAATGATGAACAACCTTTTCATGGTTTTGCATTAAAAGGAATACAGTTAATGGTTCTTCAACTGTGTGACACTTGCCAAAGTTACAGATTGACAAGGTCTTGCATGTCTGATTGTCCCCACTGGGCCATATGTGTGCTCCTTGTCAAGGAGAGGGCAGGGCTCTGTACTGGCATGTCTGGGGATATCTTACAACAGAAGAAGGCTGTCTTATCAAAGGAAATAATGAGATGATCTTGGTAATATGGGATAAAAATGTCTCCAAGACCAGGCCCATTCTAAGAGACCCATCTGCAGTCCTTCAACTCTTATTCCCTGTCCTCCAGCCACATTACTTTATTCACTGATTTTCAGAGCAACTCCAGAGTGAAGAAATTAACCACATAGCTATAAACTTCTGCGGGTATCAGCATTTTGTTCAAATCACTGATAAATTAAGATTGCCTATTTGTATCCCCTGTCAAGCCACATCCTGTCCTTTTCTTAAGACTACAGGTGTTTTTGAGGGTGAGATGACAGTATGTCTGCAGTGCTGTCACTAAGAGTGAAGCTACTTGCTCATGCACTTTTTTGGGATATCAAATCCTGCTCAGTCCTGCTGCATAAATGCCCGACCCCACCTAACTTAATGAAAAAGTAGAGCAGACAGTACTTGGTTCATAGGTGGCTTGGATACATGATCACCTGGTGACCCATGGCCTGGGTTCCTTCCTAAGAAGAAGTAAGGAACTATTTCTGGGAGGAAATAGATACTTATTTCATTTCAAAATGCTGGAGGTCTATGCTGTGCTTCTTTTATCAGAGCTTAATAAAAACCCCATAAATAATTCTAATGTACACAGACATTTTGAACACCATAATATCTTGTGTAACAAAAGGTGGGGAAGCATAGATGAGCAGGCAAGCTGCAAACAGATTTTATTAGACTATCCAATTGTGATTTATATTGCTTCCAAAAATTTGAATGAGTCCAGGTTCCCTCCCTCCCTCTCTCCTTTCCTTGCATTCATTGGAGATGAATGGTACTGTGATTTTTATTTTGGTGATGGTATCTTAAAACTGATTTTGCTGTTTTTTATTGTGGTTGTAATACATTACCTCAAATTTAGTAGCTTAAGACAACACAAATATTATCTTATAGTCATAAGTCCAACGTAATTCTCACTGGGCTAAAACAAGGTGTTGCCAAAACTGTGTTCTTTCTTGAACACTTCAGGAGAGAATGTGTTTCCATTATCCTTATAGCTTTTGAAAGCTGCCTTTGTTTCATGGATCCTGACACTCCCAACCCCTTTCTCGATGTTCAAAGTTGGTAACATCACATTCATCTGACACTTATTCCATCACTGAATTTCATCTTTCTCTTTCTCTCTCTCTCTCTCATTCAGAAAAAGTTTTCTGTTTTTAAGGATTTTTGTCATATTGGACTTGGAAGGGTATCTCAGATTATCTCCCCGTCAGAAAGTTCATAGCTTTAATCACATCTGCAAAGTCCCTTTTGCTACGTGAAGTCACATAGGAAAAAAGTCACATAGAAGTCACATAATCTGGGGATTAGAGTATAGCTATCTTTGGGGAAGATAGCATTGTTCTGCCTAACATAGTGATAAATATTGATAGTGGTGCCTTCAGGAGATAACTTAATAGATCCAGATGTCAGATACCAGAAACTCCTTGATTCTTGTCTATTTTGAGATCAGTTTTCAACCATTTCTTCAGTTATGTGTGTTTCCATTCACTATCCAATACATTCTTTTTTTTTTTTTAATTAGTCAGACTTAGCCTTATTTGCCTACCTACAAAATTTATATAGGCATTCTGGTCTTGGAGAATCAAAATGGTAGCACTTCATTAAGACGAATTGGCAAAGTTTATATGCATGTCAAAGCACATGAGGAGCTGTGATTTATTATGGTTGGGTGGGAGGTAATAAACAGAGAGAGTGAATTAAGCACAAATGGGAGGTAATGACTTTTGACATAGAGGAGTAGTGGGAAAGACAATAATCAGATACTGATTCAAAACAGAGGTATGGCATATTTAATTTAGCTCATGTGGGGAAATGAGAATGAAGGGACATCTCCCATAATAGTAGCACCAATGGAAGCTTCATATAAAAATGGGAGTTTTAGATTTGTTTGATGCAAGATAAGATTGTAACAGAAATTTAGAGCCAAAGGGGCAAAGCAAGACTTCCGGGTAAATAAGTTAACAGATAACAAATAAGAAGCTGATTTCAGACACAGAAGGTACAGGACTAGACAATGTTCTGGACTTTGACTGTAGAGAGAGAGGAGTGCATGATGGCTGTCAAGTTACTCTCTATTTATATACACAGATATGCTGATATAGTCCCTAAAACACAAGGCTTTAAATTTTGATTGAAAATTTACATATTTAAAAATATGCTGATATCTAGTGTGAGAATTATTATTAATCTGATATTTTCTCATGCATTGCAGGAAAAAGTGGGGTGGATGACTTACAAAAGAACTCATAGGTCTCATAGGAAGAGATTAGGGATAAGTGAGATAATTAAAGAACAGACAAGGGCTAAGTTTTTAAAGCTCTCACATTCCTTAGCACTCCAGCAGGTGCTTTTGAGAACAATGAATTTAATGAGAATGATATCCATAAGCACTTGCTTTATTTTAGTAGCATGTTTACCATATAGATACATAATTTTGGATGGTAGAGTAATTTATTCTGTGCTCTGAAATAATGTGCTATAGATATTCCTTCTCAGTTGGTGATCCCATCTTGTTTTACCTGTCCATCTATTTTGGTTCTGCTATTAAGAATCTCTTTGACCTGGGGTAGATTTCCTAGTTTTTTTGCATTTCACTTTTCATTACTGTAAGCATAAAAGACTATTTAGATGACCTCCAAGATTCATTAACTCAATAAATATCCATTAGGCATTTTGGCCAGAAGTGAAAAGATGAAACACATCCCCATCCTATGATCCAAATAATTAAGAATTAAATTATTTTAAATGTGATTAATTTCTACATAACTGCAAACAATGGAACTATATAAGCACATCTCTGTATGTGTACACACACACACAAACACACACACACAGAGTGTAACTTGACAGCCTACCTGTCACCGCTGTTTATTCCTCTCTCTCTACAAAGTCCAGAACATTGTCTAGTCCTGTACCCTATGTGTCTGAAATCAGTGCAGTCTTGGAGCTAAGGAATGATGTTAAGAGAGGCTGTCACCTGAGGTTTTGGGTATAGGTGGTACCATATGAGTTCAAAGACTCAGTAGTACATCAAGAAACCTGACCTCTAATTGGAAAGTCTGGGGGTCACTGAGGGCTGAGCACTGTTTAGGAAGAGTAAATATTCCTGCACGACTGCAATGTGAGAAACTCGGGTTGCAGCTGGATGAGATCTTGAAAATTAACCTAGATTAACTACTCAGCTAACCATCCCCCCTTTCCAAAGAGAAAGCTTCCTCAATTTCAATTGCTGGAAAGCACTAGAGTTTACAGATCTTTAGACTTATAAACAGTTATATCCCTGGCCTCACCTCTTACATTCTTGTTCAGAATTGACTCTTCATGGAGGTATCAAACATGTATTCAGTTCATTAAGTTATTTATTAAATTTAAAATAAAAACTGTCCTGCCTTCCTGACATTACCAATCTCATTCTCTATTTTTTTCCATAGCACATAGTCATCATATTCTAAAAAATGTTATTTAATTCATTTCCTTATAATAATCACTATTAAGCATCTTTACTGCTAGAATAATAGACTTTATAAAGACAGGGATTTCTTTATTTCTGTTTTTTGATTTGCTCTATAGAGGTTTCTGGCACATAGCAGGTGTTCAATAAAATATTTCCTAAATGAACGAAACACAGGAATTCCAATTTAAAGACCATACTGTATTTATAGAGTGGGTATATTGAAACATCAGAGGTAGGTGAACACAGATAATCTGGAACTGTGATTGACCAGTATAATGAAGAAAAGCAGGGGGAGATTAAAAGGTAAACTAAATGCATTGCTTACCTGAATAAGAGATTTTAACTTCTAAATTCATGTTAGTATGGGTAAGAAATTATCTAAATAAAATTCATGTTGGTATGGGTAAGAAATTATCTAAATAATTTTTTTTTCTCCTTGTAAGAAATTATGGAATTGTATACTTAATCTGAAATATCAGATGTCAATGCCGATGATGAGACCTTTGAGAATTCTGAATATTTTATAACCTTTTTACACTGTTAGGTCCAAAGGAAAGAGATATTAATAAGAAGATGAAAATGTGACCCAGGTGATAAACATAAATTATTTAGGGAAAAAAAAAGAATATTTAGGCATATAATATCTTCGAGAAAAAAATTAAGTAAAAAAGTACAAGAAACATAATTGAACAAAGAAAAGAAGAAAAGATTTGAAGGAATGCAAAATTTGATGGACTGTGTAACAGTAAATGAGAAATCTAGTGAAAAGGTTGGAAGATGTTTGACATTAATAGTACAACAAAACCTAGGAGGTAAATTTGATTAAAAATATTTTGAAGGTCATTTTTATTTTGTTTTGTCCATATTTTTCTACTCTACTCACTGGGAAAAAAAGTCACTTTTCTTGTTCTATATGTTATTGAAATTATAAAGCCCTGGGGTGAAAAAAATCATTCCTCCCTCACTTATTTGTTCAGTAAAATGTAGATTATACATTGGCAACAAGCAATGAAGATCCCCACACTAAATTATAGATATAGTATCAACTAGAAAGAGCTGAAATGATAATCTAGTAGATCAGTTGTTAACCTAGAATTCATAAGAGATCAATGACTTGAATTTTATGAAGGACTGTGTGAGTGTGTATATACACATTATTCTGAAGGGAGGTTGCATAATTTTTACTACAGTCTTCAAAGCATCTGTAATACCCAAGATGTTCATCATTGCTAGGATAACCATCCATCTCTGTTTGCATGATTGATGCAAAACTTGCAGTTTTAAAACTGTGCAATGTCCTGGGCAAATTAGGAAAAGTTAGTAACCCATAATCCTATTATATAAATAGAAACTTAAACCTGAAGAATGATACAGGTTTTGCAGATTCCAAATTCACTAGGATTCCTGTTTTTTCCATGAGAAAAAGTAATTAACATGTTATAATCCTCACCTTATCTATAGACCTGTCATTTCTTCCTCTAACTTGTCCCATTTTAAAGCAGCTACACATGCAAAAAACCCCTATATTCTGTATTTCATTATATAGTTTATTCTTTAAGAACATATAAAAGAATATATATAGAACACATATAAACATACTTTATTCTTTTTATAAATACAAAAGTATTTATGATTTAAAAAAGAAATTTAAACAATATTTGCTTCCCTCCACCCCCTCAGATTGAGTACCCCTAGAATTTCCTTCTTCAAGGCGCGCGTGCACCATCACCACAGTCTCCTGTGCTCCTCCCTCCCTCTGATTCCTCTCCCTCCTCCTCACCTACAGTATGTCTCTGATTTGTAATTGTCTAAAACTAAAAGTATTTAGAAGGAAATCTTGTACATATGAGTAGACATGGAGAAATATTGTTTTTAGCAATCCTTTTTCACTTTTTCAAATTCAGCCACCTAAATATTGGTTTATTGCAAGGTTAATTGCAGATGAACTAAAAAATGTGTCCTCCATTTGGCTATTGATAGAGAGTTAAATGACTGGATTTCATTGCAGAAACTAATTTTCAACTACAACACAAGTTTTAGAGTAAGTTTGAGCACTGTGTAATTTATTATTGTTGATGGACTCATCTACAGTGGCATCCTCTAAATCATATTTAATGGGATATAGTCTAAGTTTTTCAACATGTGTTTTTTTTTATTCATAGAGAGGCTGTATCATGATAAATATTATCTTAGAGTTGTAGTTTGGTTGTTAGGCTGACATGCATGTGACAGTACTGAGGTTTCAATTATCCACTTGCATCAATCAATCTTTTAGTTTTCAACACTGTTGCCTGCAGTAATGTCACAGCTTTTCTGTCAGACAGAAGAACTTTGCGGGAAATGTTATTCATTACAGCTGCAAATCTGTCATCGTGCCTGGCATGGCTTGTTAATGACAACATTTATTTCAAAGAGCCATGTTTCGCTTTGTTGCAGGAGAGTTGACTTTGTGATCGTAAAGTATAATGAAATGTCAAGAAGATGAAGTGAACAAAGTTTTCCAAAAATAATACTAAAGTGATCCAAATCCGTTTTTTAAAAAGAAGAATACATTTACATTCATATTTTTATGTGTTTCTTGTATTTGCATATGAGCAGCCTTAGAAACAGGACGACTATGTTTGGGTGGCCAAAGAATGATACAAAAACTTTTTTTTCCTCATGTGGAGATGAGTTCATGTGGACACGTTAATTGGTCAGGCTTTGACAAAACATAGAAAATGTTTAGTGATGTTTCATTTCCTTCTGAAAACCCTTCAGTAAAGCTGCACGTGACTAACAGCGGTATATAACGATTCTAGAAATCTCCTATTCTTAATAATTTACGTGTAGCACTTTTTAAAATTGTGGAATAAAAAGGGATATGGGTTAGTGAGGTGAGTGCTCTAAAGACTGGAGGGAGATAATAGTTTAAGAGAAAATTAATATCTGATTTGTCAATGACTAGACTGACATAAAAGTTGCTTTGAAGTAAAAATAACATTGCTGGTCATGTCAAAGCTGCTGTTTGGCAGGTAGATTAAAAAAAAAAAAAAGCCATAGTTTTTTTGTGAGCCTATTTCTCCAAACTTGAATGAGAACTGGTGTTAGCACTTGTTTGACCCAAGAAAGGGAGAAACAAAGTTAAACTAGTTTCACGTCTGGGCTTCCTGAGACCTTGTACATTTCTTCTTGCTCTTTTGGAATCCAACCACAAGTCTGGGTTGGCCTGTTGGAGAGACCTGGGGTCTGAGATGAACAATCCAGTCCCCTTCCATCCTTGCAGCTGGCCTTAAACTCGTAAGTGAAGCCTAGATCAGCACTCAGTGCCAAAGAGCTGCCAACGCAGAGATTCATGAGTTAATTAAATGGTAGTTGTCGTAAGCCACTAGGTTTTTGGAATGGTTTATTACTCAGTTTCTTTATCGAAGATTAAGGTATTGAATCAGATGATCTTTCAGTTTGTTTCAAATTTGTCTTTCATGGGTCATGAGAACAAGGTGAAAGGACTGTAAAAAGGGAACAAAATCGTAGGTTAATGAGAATGATTCACAATTTCTTTGTAAGAAATTAACTTATCTATCCATTTCTTTCTCTGTGTATATCTCTCCATGCTTATTTTCTAAAAAAAACTTTATTGACTTCCCTCTAGCTGTAGCATAAATGTTAAGCTTTTTTAGGAGGTCAGTGTTTTTTAATCCTCCTCCTTTCCCTAAATTCCCTACTCCCCAGTGTAAAGGTGTTAGATAATAGGACCTTTGGGAGGTAATTAGGGTTAAATGAGATCATAAGGCTGGAGCTGTCACGAATATGATTGGTACTCTTAAAAGAATCACAACAGCTTGCTTCCTCTCTCTGATCTCTGACCTGTGAGAATTCAGGGAGAAATAGACCATTTGCAGTCTGGAAGAGGGTTTTCACCAGAATCCAGACATGTTGGCATCTTGATCATGAACTTTCAGTCACTCTCTGGTACTCTGTTAGAGCAGCCCAAACTGCTTATTATTAGTATAATAGGACATATAGACCTACCCGGGTATATTGTTCTTTTCTGACTCTGCCAAGATTTGTCATCAGTTCCAGGCTTTCTATATACTTCTTTCTCCCTCATTTTTCACCTCGTAAATAACTACTCATTCTTTTCTTTTTTTAAGATTTATTTATTTATTTATACAAGCACTGGGTACAGTCAGAAGCGTGGGAGGGTAAGAGAATCCACCAGAGCCAGAGTGGGGAACAGAACAGGCAGACTGATGAAATACACTGCTAAGGGGAGCAGCGGGCACAGGAGGAGAGGTCTGTTGCACCATGTGGGACCCTTGGCGGTAGCCGGGGATCAAACTGGTGCTGCAGAGGCTGCGGGCAGCCTTGTGGCCTGGCGCTCAACTCCTGCACCACCAGGGGAGGCCCAATAACTACTCATTCTTCAAATCTCATTTGAAATGTCACATCCTCTATGAAGTCTCCCAATTGGAGATCTTTGTTATACTGACATTTTTATTATGACTTTTACCTCAATAGATTGTGATTTTTTAAATTTATATGGTTGTTTCTTTTTTGAGATTGTGTGATATTGGGGGACGTTTAGACATTAGGGAGAATGCTATCTACACAGTCCTAGCATAAAGATTTGTATCTTAATAGTCACATGGAAGAAAACAGAAGGAATAATTGATTTGCCTTTTAGATACTATCCAAGGATTTTTCTAAGTTTAGTATAAATAAAAATCACTTACTACTTTTTTCAGTGGTCTCATTGATGCGTTTAAAATAAACACATAACTAAAGCTAAGTGCAAGGAAGAAAGCAGCAGTATATTTAAAAAGCAATTCATTCAGCATAACTAGATAGTTCTCCAGGTCCTTACATAGGGAATATTCTTCCTACCAGTAGGAAAATATTAAAGGCTAAAGAAAATCTAAGGAGCAGACTCATTGGTAGTAGCAACTTTAGATACAGAAGATACTTTTAAATCATTTAGGTCAGATCATTATCAATTGATCTGTCATCTTCCAAGAGCTTAAGTTGCTGGAACTCTTGAAGCATCCTTTGCAAAAAAAAAAAAAAAAAAGTGGACAAGCTGCATAATTGTTGCTTGCTAATTTTCTTGGGAGAAAAAACATGAACTCACTTTGTCTAGATATGCTGATTGTAATCCATCAAGCCATGATTAAAGAGTAATACTCTTCTTCATTATACAGGATGTTAAAGAGACCCTTGAATAGCAATTAGAATTCTTGAAACACAGACTCTAAAGGGTCCCAGTCCATAATATATTTTCTGTGAAACAAAAGCTCTATAGGAACTTATAGGAAAAGTGAGTATAAATTCTTTATTCTTAAGAAAAAGATAATGAAGCATCATGTCATAAGGATCACATAATCCAATCTTGGGAATAATTTAAATGTAACTATTTCAAGTAAAACTTTGCATATATATAATATAGCTCACCTCCCAACTGGATAAACCATTTCATTCATTCCAATACTAGTGTTACAATTTCCATACAAATACCCATATATTTATATAATTATCTTATTTTTTATTCTACTTGCACATCTTTATCTTTTTCATATATACTCCTTTGGTTTCTGTTGCTGGATTTTAACCTGTTGGAAGGCAGAACATACCATCTTTGCTACTTGTCAACACAGTGAATGTCTGTTCAATTCTAATCGATATTTTATTAATTGAATAAGAAATGTTAGAGAACAAAAATTATCAGTTTATTATTCTTCATTCATAAAATTATCATTTTTATGAAGTTAAACAATTTCAGTCCAATCTCGCTCAAACAGTTCCTCCTCATGACATTTTCTCATATGTATCTTGTCAATGTTAATTAACCTTAGACTCCTACATTCAGAATATTAACTTTGTATGAATCTCCTCTGACCATTAATTTTTTTGCTAAAGATTATTTATTGCTTTATTTTTTGGTGTTTTTCTTTATCTTTCATTAACTTAGCATTTGTTTATTTCTTCTTTCTTTCAATAGATTGGAAACCCCTTGAGTGTAGGGAATGTCTTATTTATGTATACTTCACAGCATTTTCCTCAAATCCTTTCATATGCCATAAATAATGCTTGAAAAAGTTTTTATTGATTCTAAAAATAAACAATAGCTGATTTGTCATTTTTCCACTAACATTTTTATAAATCCTGACCATATTTATTTTGTCAGTGCTTTTCTAATAGTACTATTTCCCCCACTTTGTGGGACTAAGTTTATTATTACCAGTCTAGAATGAAAAATGCCTCTTTTACTCCTCCCCACCATGACCAGGTGCCTGTTGGGAAGCAAAAATTCACAGTACTAGCCATACAGATTAGGTTATTAATGGAGAACTGGATTTCACCAGTAACAAATAGTGCATAATACATTGGATGCATGTGCACTTGGTGATATCAGGAGTAACATCCAAAATAAATGATTTGTTAGGGATTTCTTCTGGATCCATCCAAGAGTCCACTGTCTGACTCCATTGCCTCATCTTTGAGCCTGCCTCACTCTAAGACAAGAGATGCACTCAGGATATGACTGAATGACAGTTATCAACTGTCAACAGACCATTTAAAAGTGAAGTACACTTGCTGCCAACTGTCAGTGCCAGATGCAATGGCAAATCACTTTACAGATTGCTGACAAATTGCATTGATATAATTTCTGAAGAGCCTCAATAATTTACACTAATTAGGAGTCGGCCAGTCTGAAAAGTGAGACATTTGAGATACATAGGGAATTTTGATAAGAAATGCAGTTTCTTAACTTTTAGCTTCATAGAATTGCACAAATTTGGTAAAAAAAAGGTAAGGGGACTTCCCTAGGCATTTGTACTGATGAACAGATGAATGATTCATTAGCATATTTACTGTATATTTGTAACAAATGAAGAAATGAAGCTGGAGGACTGACCAATAAAATAGGATAGGTTATATTAGTGATATCCCACAGGGTGAAATATTGGGTAAATACAATAAAATGAAATTATTTAGGGATAAATCTATAGTTATTTATAAGCAGTGGTTTGGAAAAGCTCTACACTATTAGACATATGGAGGAGGGATAAGCCACTGCTAGATAATTGCACTATTAACAAACAGAAAAGATAAAAAAAAATCAAAACAAACAGTAAAAACTCAGAGATTTTCATTAGCCAGAAGCATCATATGAAAGATCATATGAAACTGATGAGCACATGACTGCTGCCTCAGAATGAAATGGTGACAGCAGAATAGCAGAGCACAATATTCTTTAGGGCAGATAAAACTGTTTTAGTGTTCATGCTGAGAAGACCTTGAAAATATAGTATTCTGTCCAGTTTTGAATACCATAGAAGAGACACTGGCAAATGTGCACAGGTCCAGAGGAAAATTACTGGACAGTGTGAAGGCTGGAAGCCATAGCCTACATTTTGGAAACTGGAGACAGTTCAGGCCAGAGCTTATGTAAGATTATCTACAATAGTTTGAAATTTCATGTGGGAGAGTTGATTAGATGCCTTGTCTTTGTCTCAGTAGGCCTGAAATAGGGCAAATGGGTAAAAATAAATGAGGGACAGATAATGGCACAATATAAAGAACTTTCTAACAACTTGAGCCATTTGAAATTAGAATTGAGAGCTTTGGGGGAGAGTGAATTGCCAATGAGTGGAGTGATGGAAGCAGTATACTGGAGGCTACTATAGAGGACTTTCCATGTGGATTCAGATCTTTTTGAACCTTGAGATATAGTTATTATAATAATTTTCAAGTTTTTAATTTTATAATCAAACCAATATTTATCAGTTTTCCCCCATCATTTTGTGTTTATTCTGGCCATAAGTCAGGAACTTCCTCTTTCATGTTCTGCTGTCTCTTTATTTGCCTGTTTATAAACTCTTGCACTTTGCACTCCCCACTTAAGTAAGGGTAAACATGCCAAACCTTTTAGAGCAATCTTTCCTGTAAGCACTTTTATCTGAATCTGTTGTAGGTTAACTTAGGAAGGAGAAGAAATCCCGTTTCACACTCTAGTACCAAGCTGTTGTACAATTCATCTTTACTCATAATGTGCTCATTATTTTAATAAGCTAAAACGGAGTGGGAGAATAGTATAGTGGATGAGTGTTAAGTTTGGAGTTAGAGTGTTTGGTTTACACTCCTGTGACCTTGGGCAAATTAACACTGTGTACTTCTGTTTTTATTTTTGTTTTTCTTCTTTTCACTTGTAAATAAGGCATAATAGAAGTATTTATTTCATGGGTTGTTGTGATTATAAAATGATATAATTTATGTAAATCATATTGAATCAATCTGACACAGGCTAAGTGTTAGCTATTATTAGTATAACTTTGGACTCAAAAATTCAAATTTGAATAGGAGATTTAAACCTTTAAAGGAAGAAATAAAAGAGCCATTCTTCTGGATAGACAATGGGCAGTAAGTCCCAAGAACTGAGTTTAGAGATGTATTTTTGTTTTGAGTTTTAATGGTAAAGAGTAAATGCATTTACATGTAAGGAGTAATACCACTAGGGTAATCATGTAGCCACTTCACAACTTATCAGTGACCATCTTATCCAACGGAGTAACATCAGCACCTATTTTCACCCCACTCCTGTATGTGCACATTTTTCTGTCTCCTTCACCTTGCTTTAGTGTCCCAATTTCACTTTCCTAACTTCAAATTACATATTTGCAAAATAAATATGTAGAATAAAAGAATACAATATGTAGAAAAATATAAAAAATATCCTTTTTTATTCTATGTTTGAGGACAGGTACTCTGGATTATTTGTTTATTTTATCATTAACACCTAGAAGGGTATTTGGTTTGTAGGAGGTATATAATATTATTCTTGTGAATGAGTAAATCTCATGAATGAGTAATTCTTGTGAATGATATCCTATTTTACTACTTTTTTGACTTTTGAAAAAGTAAAACTGCTAAAAAAAAAAGAAGTAAGGTGGGTCAATTTATTTTTGAGGCAGATATAAGTAGGGCAAACTACTTAAATATTAGATTTTATTGAACTGAGCTTAGTCTTTAAGATTACAAAAAATGAAGGTGAGTTTTCTAAGAAGACACTTATACCCATTTGTCAGTGACAATAAATGTTACTTTTTTGTAGTCTTCATAATGTGGCATATTTTGTTGCCCAAAGTGTGTTTGTCATTCTGATGTCTTTCTATAATCACCTTAAAATGCAAAACTCTTTGTGTTTTGGGAATTCCTGGGAATGCTGCATGGTGGGGTAAAAGGAAGTGAATAGGTAAAGAAGCACTTCTGTCCATGTATTCTGATTTTAAAATCATCTAGTAGGCTCTGCATTAAAAGCTCTTTTAAGCATTGGTAAACTCCATCTTAAGTTTCGGTGTTCAGTAGCAGTTTAATATTATAAAATAAAAGGTTAAGAAAATGAAGAGGGAGAAAATGGGTACAGTGAATAAATTAAAAAAAAACACCAACAACAATGTGCAAGCATTTCCTCCAGAACTTCAAATTGAATGAGCAGATAAACTTTAGTCAATGAGGAGAAAACAAGTCAGTGAAGTACAAAAAGTCTTTCTCAGAGAGGGAATGAGGCAAAAATGGACCCTTTTTCCTTTATTGAGTTTTACTGCTTTGGAATCCTGTGGATCTGTTGATGGTATTTTTTATTAGCTTTCAAAATTAATTTAATCAGGGTCTGTGTTTCTCAAACACCTGAGGACAGAGTTCAGTATGACTGTGGCCTGGTGAGAGCAGAGTGTGGGCCTGTGAACAGTGCCAGGAAATATGATGCGTCATTCTCGGAAGGAGGGGTGGTGTGCCAGCTACTTCTAGCCCTCTTAAAACACAAGTTTTTTTTATAAGTAGAAATGATGTTTCCCCTGTTAATGTACATGTGTATTTTGAAAGAAAAGGAAAGAGAGAAAAGCTCAATTCCCATTTATATTCCCCACCTAGAAGTAAATATTGATCAAGATTTAGTGCATATCTTTGTGGACTCTGAACCATATTCACAGCTTTGTGCGCACGCACCCAAGCACACTTACACATTTATGTACTAAAACTGTTGTGTTAGTTCCTTTTTTCTTTGATGTTTTTCAGGAATAAAGAATGTGGACAAATAACACTTTTTGTTAGAAGTTAAAATTTAAGAAGTCATGTAACCTGTAGTGGGGTGGGTGATCCTAATCACAGGGAAAAATTGTGTCATGTAAGAGAGTTATTTATAGGTTAATCAATACTTTGGTAAATGCAGTTTCTAAATAGATCCATAAATAGTCATATATGGAGAGGGGAATATAATGTTTTAAATTTTGTATTTTTATAAGCAAGTTATTTGGAAACACAAGCATGGTAAAGGAGCAAGAATTGGGCATGCTAAAAATTCTTGAGACTATCAGAGAGAGGGGAAAATAATAGAACTTGGGGGTATCTGTGCAGAGGACAAAGAATGAGACCCTTTGGGTAAGGGTTAGGTTAAAGGTGCTGGGTTGGTGATATTCTGACTCTGACATAACCTGCTGTTTATACCTGACTCTTCCACAATTGGTGTAAATAGAGCAAAAATTTCCTTGCCTGTTCTTATCAACCTAACTATATGAAAGAAATCCAGGCATGTCAATAATGGAATTTACATTACATAACACTTTGTCACATAAATCTTTCTATGTCATAAACATTTTTTTAATGGTTACCAAAAATTCAATATGAGATCTTATCATAGTTTATTAAGTCAGGCCATACTGCATAATTTTTAAGATATGTGGCAAGCAGAATAAATGTTCTCCAAAGATTTCTACAGCCTAATCCTGGGAACATGTGAATATGCTAGTTTACATGATAAAGGGAAATTCAGGTCGCAGATGAAATTAAGATTGTTTATTGGTTGATAGTAAAAGAGGGTGATTACTAGCATTATCAGGGTGGCCCTATGTTATCACAGGGTCATTATAAGTAGAAAGGAATGTGGAGAGAGTCTAGAGGGTGGCAGGATTAGACATTTTTGAATAGGGTGGTCTAAAGTTGCTGATTTTGAAATAGAGAAATAAGGCCATGAGTCAAGGAAAGCAGGAATCCTCTAGAAAATAGAAAAGGCAAAGAAGCTGATTCCTTCCAAGAGCCCCCTGAAAGGAGGCTACACATTGATCTTGGCCCAGTGAGACTTGTTTCATATGTTGGCCTATAGAACCGCAAAATTATGAATCTGGACTATTTAAACACCGAATTTTTGCTAGTGTGTACAGCAGCAGTACAAAACTAATAAAATATTTACTTTTAACTATCTAGAGACTTCCATATTTCACTCCAACCCCACTCCAGTTCTCCTGTGAGCATTTAAAATGTAAATTATTTCTGTTCACTTCTCTTGAACTCTTTTAAGTGTCTTCAAACAGCACTCATGGATAATATTTAAGTTTTTGCAAGGACCTATAAGGCCTACTCTCTTCTTATATGTTCCCTAATGGCTTTCAAGTAATTTTTCTCTTCACTCTCTTATCCCATCCTATTCTTTAAATTCTTAGCCAAGATAAGCTTTTCATATCCATAGGTGTTAGGCATAATGTTTAAGCAGACTTTTGAACCAAAGTGCCAAATTTTCAATCTTAGCTCCCTTGTTTACTACCAGTGTGATCCTGGGCAAGTCACTTTACCTTTCTCTTGGTCTTTTTCTCCTTATCGGGAGTTTACCCACATATGGTGCAGCAGACATCTCCTGTCTTGCCTACTGCTACCCTTAGCAGTTTATTTCAGTAGATCTACCTATTCTGTGCCCCGCTCTGTCTCTGATGAATCCTCTCATCCCCACCTGCCCTGCACCTCTGGCCTACACCCCAATTCTTCTATGCATAATAAAAAAAAGTCTTTTTTTTTGAAAAAAAGATTACCTTAAAAAGATCACCATAATTTAACTACGTCATTAACAGTCCAAATTCCAACTGAAATCACATTCTGAGGTGCTAGAGGTTAGGACTTTAAACATTGGAATTTTGGAAGATGCAGTTGAATCCATAACAGTGATGATTATGTATTACATTGACTAGATGCAGAGATGAAGTATTGTTTTGTTAAAGAATCTCTGTAGCTCTGCCCACTATCCATTACTTCACTTTCTCCCTCATAATTGGAACTTCCAAAGTAAAGAAGCACATTAAATCTTTTTTTCTTTTTTTAAAGATTTATTTATTTTTATACAAAAACCGGGGTATAGGCTAGATATGTGGGAGGGTGAGAGGATTCACCAGAGATAGAGCGGGGAACAGAACAGGCAGACTGAAGAAATACACTGCTGAGGGGAACAGCGGGCGAGACAGGAGAGGTCTGTGCCATGTGGGATTCCGGGATCAAATCTGTGCTGCAGAGGATGAGGACAGCTTCACCAAAATCCCCATAGTCCATCACCTTTGTCCATTATGCTCCCTTTCCACTTTGTGAAGACTTTATTCTTAGTTTAATGCCCTCATCATCTCTGTGACCAATGTCTAATTGCTGACTCTTCCTTTATTCTTAATTCTTGTTAATTTACTTATTCTGAGGACTGACAACTCTGGGTTCGTTTTTTGCTGACAGTAAGAATTTAGACAAGTTATTTATCATTATGAATCTTAGGCTTTATAGCTGTAATATGATGACAGTAGCATTACATCATGGGATTTCTGTTAAGATTAAAAATACATAACAAATCGAAGGCATCTAGCACAGAGGTAAGCCCATAATAGATGCCTGAATGTCAGCTATTTATAATCATACTAACAACAACAGCAACTGCTAACATTTTTGAGTTAGAATGTTTTGGGGCCTATTCTAAGCACTTGATATATATTAGCTGATTTTATCTTTTCATTAGTTTAATGCTATTGGCACCATTATTTCTATTAATTTATTTCTTTTTAAGATTTAATTTTTATTTATACAATAGCTGGGGGGTACAGGCAAGAGGTGTGGGGGGTGAGAGGATTCACCAGAGACAGAGTCAGGAGCAGAACAGGCAGATAGACCGAAAGCACTGCTGAGGGGAGCAGCAGGCGAGAGAGGAGAGGTCTACTGCGCCATGTGGGAATCTCCCCAGCCAGCCGGGAATTGAACCCTTTCTGCAGAGGCTGCGGACAGCTTCAGAGTGCTGTGCTCAACCCACTGCACCACCGGGGAGGCCGTCTACTAATTTTTCAATGAAATTGAGGTACAGAGGACTTGAGTAATCTCCCCAAGACACACAGATAGTAAGTAGCAGAGCCAGGATTTGATACAGGCTGGTTCTAAGGTAATGAAAGAAAAAAAAAAAAACTCATTAAAAATTATGTAGGAAATAGGGCCTCCCTGGTGGCACAGGGGTTAAAGTCTCAGCACTATCAAGCTATTGCCAGCCACTGTGTCTTGAGTTTGATCCCTGGCCAGGGAACTAACCCACATGGTGCAGCAGACCTCTCCTGTCTTACCTGCTGCTCCCCTCAGCAGTGTATTTCAGTAGATCCGCCTGTTCTGCTCCCCACTCTGTCTCTAGTGAATCCTTTTACCTCCCACATCTCTGGCATGCACCCTAGCTCTTCTACGCAAAATAAATAAATCTTTTAAAAAACTTACGTAGGAAACAATAACTAAAACCAAAAAAAAAAATTAAAGAACTTCTGAAATACCTGCAGACATCTTTGGAAGTGGACCACTTTTATACCACAAAGTTTTGGTTTCAGAAAAACATTTTACTTCTATCCAAGTGAAGTTCTATGCTTTGAAGTTAGAGATAACTAGCGCTTTGACCTTAGGGAACATAAAATTTTATTCTGTGTGGGCCTCCCTGGTGGTACAGCGGTTGAGCGCTGGGTTGCGAAGCTGCCTGCAACCTCTGCAGTGCTGGTTCGATCCCGGACTGCTACCCGGCCACCGGAGGAGGATCCTGGCGCGCAGACCTCTCCTGCTGCCCGCTGCTCCCCTCAGCAGTGTACTTCGGTCCTTCTGCCTGCTCTGCTCCCCGCTCTGGCCCTGGTGAATTCTCTCACCCTCCCACACTTCTGACTGTACCCACAGTGCTTGTATAAATAAATAAATCTTTAAAACAAAATTATTCTGTGTCTTTAAATAACAGTTTAATCCAGCTCCCACCTTTCAGATAGCTTTGGCAGGGAGAAGAAGTGGTGAGTTAACTAATTAAAATCACAGGAGTTTACCATGTGAGAAAGGCCTTGCTGTGGTAGGGCCAAACTTGGGCAAACCTGGAACACAGAAAGTGTTGTGGTCTCACCTGAGGTCGGGATCCTGCTGGTTGCATTTACATTCCTGTGCAAAGCCCAGCATTTGGTCAGCATGTGGGGAATTTTGTAGAACTGATTTCAAGTTTTTCTCATGGCCTCAAGTGAGTCCTATCTCAGCTGATATTTCTTATCTTCCCCAAATTAATCTGGATTGAATCCTGCCTTGTAAACTGGGTTTAAATTCCTGTTGTTAGAAATTTTTTTTCTACCAAGAGATATGAACACTTTACCAAAGAACTGTAGATTAGTAATTCTTGACAAATGGTGATTATATCTGCCAGGGTAACTTTGGCAATATCTGGAAACAATTTTGGCTATCAGTATTGGAGCTGATGGCACGCTCTATTTTGTGGGTACAGTTTTGGGGTACTGCTTAATATTCTACAGTCCGCAGAACTACTTTTCCACTTCCTGCTTCCGGTAAAGCTGAGAGTTTAATGTCAAAGGGTAGAAATGACATTTTGAGGATGGGGAATGATTATTAAATGTGTTGCACAGTGATATCCTTGGTTTATTTTTTGTTAGATAAGGGTTGGTGAAGAAAAAGAATATGAGGTCCTTTAAGCCCCTTTATTTGATCCACTTGTCAATTGATGACTCAGTTGAAGATCTGACAAATCCTGGAAATACTTTAATAATATAGGAGATAGTAGAATAATTAAGGATTTAAACTTTTTAGGCAACATGGCCTTTGTTCCAATCCCTGTTTCACATCTCCTAAATTTCATGACTTTGCTAATTCTATTTAGGTTCTGTGGGCTTTAATCATTCCATTATTAAAGTGCAAGTAAGATTATCTATCTTCCAGAAGAGGACAGTTAAAGTACATAGTAAACTGTTAATCCCACAAAAATGTTGATTACTCTTACTGGTCACATATTTCAGTTTTCACCCTATATTATCTCATTACCACCATGTGACATCCCATGACATCTTTAAGTGATATTTGATGTTTTGCAATAAAGGAATTTACTTCAGTCCTTCAGTCTTGTTGTCCATTGAAAGATACACAAACTATTCAATGAAAGCAGCAAAATTGTCATCAACTTTCCAATGTTAACTTTCTTCCCTTTGTCATGACCAGAGCCAGCTCTTTCCTGTCATCTACCAGATCCAACCCCTGGCCCAGACTGATAAGTAGATGCAACAAGGTCTTCCTGACAGACAGGATTCATAGGCCTTAAGTGTTTCTTGTCTAATCTCACTCAAAATATGTTATAGGAAAGGTATTGTGAGTAACATGGAATTTTGTGATACTTTAGCTTCCCTAATCAAACACTCACCGAAGAATCTCACCACAAATTCTTTTTCAGTTCTAGCATTTTTGGAGGAGGGGGGGGCATATATCATATCACTTTTTTCTCTGTTAGTTCCATTATGAGTGGGTAGTGAAGCAATATAATTGGTGGTGACTAAAAATTAGATTCCTTGGGTCCTATGCTGGTCACAATCTTCTGTCACACCACAACTTTTGATTTTACATATTCATGCATTACTTTTCTGGAATTTGTTTTGTGAGTGACTTCTGAGATTTGCCAAAAAAAAATAATAATAATAATTCTGTGCCAGCTCTGGACAAATTTAGCCTAGATTTTGGTGGGAGTGGAAGACGATATTTCCTGTAGTCCCAGGAGAAAGTATTGTTTATACTATATTTGAAAACTGAGAGGAAAATTATATTGACGTTATTTAAAAGTATTGTGAATTAAATGAGTGATGCTTGACCCAAGACAGCAACTCTTGCTAACTCTTGACATTCTTTGGGCTCTAATTTGATAATATTCCCTTAATTGCTTAATGTTTCAATAATGCATTTCCTTCTCCCATTTTCTCATTCAAGTAGCAACCATAGGTTCAAAAACATTTCTGGGAATCTACTTGCATTATCATATATTGTCTCTGATTGTGGTTGATAATTTTAGTAAGATTTTTATTAGGAAAGGAAATATATTTAGATGAAAGGAGATAGAATATTTCTAAATCTATAAAGACTTGTGTATCTTATTCTTCTAGTAACATCAAAGTTCCTTCTCTTCTTCTGACATTGTTACAGTATTACATATTTTTTGTTGCATAGTCATTGTTGAATCTCATGATTTATCTAGTATGAGTCTCCAATTCACTTGAAAGAACTGAAATAGGGCTAAAGGAGCAAAAATGGTTTTAAATAATTTTTTAAAAACTGCTTGTGAGAGTTTTCCTTTTTTATTGTCTTTTTTAGACTCTAAAAACATACTGATTTTCCAAATGTAACTTACAATTTTGTGTATGTTTAAATAAGAGAGTTGACAAATTTTTCCTTTGAAATAATAGTGTCTATATCATTTTATGGTCTATTGGTTTAAAGGTGATTTTCTAAACTCTACCTACCTAGTGTATGGATATTGTATTTAAAAAAAAAAATGCCTGTAATTTGTTCTGGATAATAATCCCTGATATCACACCAGGAAGTATCTGTGTAATGTAACTTTTAATGTTAAATTATTTATTACATGCAATTTTCTATCAGAAGGAGAGCAACACACTGAATCCACTAATGCTTGTCTAATAGAAAGTTAATGGCTTAATCCGACTGATTTTGCAAGAACAAAGGGACATGCTAACCTTAGTGACAGCAAGCAATTAACCAAATGTCTGGGGAATAGGATTCTATAGTTCACATTGGTCTGCAGAACTACAAAGGGAGCAACTTCCTTCAAGCCAGATTCCTTATTGGATTATCACTATTAAATCTGCAGAGAAATGGAACTGAAAATCAGTAACACATTTGGGTGGATAAGCATGTTCTGATTTGGGTTATCCACTAAACGAATGCCTTACAAGGATTCTGCCTAAACCCAGCAAGTGTACAAAATATGACTCCTTAAAGATATGTTTGCTATAATTTTCTAGTTTGAAAATGAGATCTGAGAAAGTAGCATAATTACCAGTGATAGAGTTCAAATGATTGGCTCTTGAATATAGATTTCATCAATGATTCCACTTTCTTTTGGTAAATCAAAAAACAGTTTCCAGTTAGGCAAGATTCTATAGCATTGCAGTATTTAAGCCATGACACAGGCTTCATCAAAATTAAAAACTTCTGCTCTTTGGGAGACACTGCTTTGGGAATAAAAGGCAAATAACAGACTGATAGGATATATTGCAACTCATATAGTTGATAAAATTCTTGTATCCAAAAATATATAAAGAATGCTCAAAACAGTAATAAGAAACAAATAAAAATAATAAAATGTAGGCAAAAGAGTGGAAGAAGTCCATCTTAACACAAGATTTATGGCTGGAAATAAACACATGAATAGGTATTCACCATTTTTAGATAGTTGGAAAATGCAAATCAAAGCTACAAGATAAACCTATATACCTATCAATATGTCTAAAATTTAAAAGACCGAATATACCAGGTTTCATCAGGATTTTGAGCTATTGGAACTCTCATCAACTGCTATTAGTAATATAAATAAGAAAATCGTTTTAATAAACCATTTCTTAAAGATTTGAATTCATACCTATATGTCTACATATGTATATGTATATATATGTTACATGTATACACCCATATATTTATCTCCATGGTTCCATCAGTCCTTCTACTTCCAGGGTTTTACACAGGAAAAATGAAAGCATATATCCACACAATTACTTATATGTGAATGTGATGGTAATTTTATTGGCAATAGCCTGAAACTAGAAACAGCTTAAATGCCCCTCAATGGTGAATGGGTAAACAAATCGTAATGTAGGCATATAATGTAATACTTCAGCAATAAAAAGGAATGAATTACTAATATAGGTGAATTTTAAAACAATTCACTGAAAGTATTTAGACAAAAGAGAGTAGATAATGTCTAACTCCATTTATAAAACATTCTAGAAAATGTAAACTAATGCAGAGTGATAGAAAGGCTATCAGAGCTTGTCTGGAGACTGGGCCCCAGGATGAGACAGGACTTGGGGGTATCATAGGGTAAAGGGATCCTTATTTAGGGTGATGACTAAAACAATCCAACAATATGTGATTTTGGATGAAGCCTTCCACTCCATTAACCTTTACTTTATCTTACCATTAGCCTAGCCTTCTGTTTTTGTTTTATAACCTCATCTACATAACATTATTTTCTATCTCCTATTTTAGTTATAGTTATGGATATTGTTTATTGACAAATATTTTTTGAACATGTTCTCTGGTTCCATGCTCTTCTAAAACATTTATGAAGAAAACAATGTTTTCCCTACTGAATCTGATGTTCTTGAGGAAGACAGACATTGACTCATTACAAAACATATTACTTGGAGATTGTTGACGAAAGTGCTATAGAAAGAAAATACAGGGGACTTGAGGGGGTGTCACATAGACCTGACCTGGTCTGCAGGGTACAAGAAGTCTTGCTTGAGGAATTAACACTTGAGGTAAGGTCCTTGAGAAAAGGGTATGAGCCCCATTATAAATGCGAAACATATTGCCAGTCTCCACTTAAATGCTCTCTATGTTTTTGAATTAAGTGGAATTTTTCCATTTACAAACTGGGTTAAATATTAATAGTTTGTTTCCTCTTTTTAATAAAAAAATTTATTGTGTTAATATTAGTTTCCAATACTATATTTAATTTAGGGATATAGATTCATCTCTTCAGTTATAAGTTATCACACTGTCTCTGCCACCAAAGCACCCATAATCCTCCACCATAGTCTATTGGACCCCCTCTTCCTTTAACCTTCCCTGCCCTCCCTTCCCCTCTGGTACCTTCAATTTTACAATAAGATTTCTAGGGTTTGTTTTGGTGTAGTTTTGTCTATTCCTTTGTTTCTTTATGTTTCACATATGAATGAAATCATCCATGTGGTATATTTCTCTTTTGCTTATTTTGCTTAGCATAATCCCCTCTAGGTCCATCCAAGTTAACACAAAATTAGATCTATTTTTTTAATAACTGAGTACCTTTCAATTGTTTATATTTACTACATCTTCTTAATCTACTCATTTGTCTTTGAGCACTTACATTGTTTCCATTAGTTGGCTATTATTAATATTGCTGCAGTGAATATAGGAGTGTATTTTTTTAAACTAGTACTTTTTTTGAAGATAGCTATATCTAGTGTTACTGGACCACATTGAAGATCTATTTTTAATATTTTGAATGACCTCCATAGTGTTTACCATAGATGCTGCTGAGCCAGTCTGTATTCCCATCAAAAGTGTGTGAAGGATTCTTTTTCTACGTGTGTGAAGGATTCTTTTTCTCCACATCCTTGCCAACACTTGTTTCTGGTCTTTTGTTATGGCAGACTGTATTGGTCTTTGATGTCTAAAGGGTCTTCCAGTTTTACCCAAAACTGTGAGACTCTCTGGTGGGAATGGCCTTCTGGTCAACTGTTAGGTGATCCTTTCAAGAGTGAAACAAGGAACCTCCTCTGTCACGATGTTGGTGACATCCTCTGTTTCCCCTCTTCTCAAGGTAACCTTTGAATACCTAAAGCACTATTTAACACATAATGTACTGATTTACTCAGGTGAAAATAGAGTTGATATCTTTATTTCTGTGTATGTCTTTTCTGTTAGTTATATCAAATATATATAAAAAAGTACATTTCTATTTTAGCCTGCCTGTTTTTTTTTTTAATTCACCATAAACTCATGACACAATTTCAGTAACTGAAAACATAATTAATAGAAAGGGAAATGTTTAGGGCAGACAATATCATTCTTTCCAAACACATATTTTGATGACCAACTCTTATCTTCCTCTAGTCATTGGATATGCATTTGGAGGCTTGATGGAGGAGGTCTTATATATTTTTTTCACTCATTTATCTTCCTGGATCCACATTAAATGTTTTTTCAAATAAATTTCAACTAATATTTATTCATGATCAATACTCAAAAAAGTTAAGTGTCTCATCTAACATAGGTAAATAAATTTAAGATGTTATGTATTTGAAATGTCTATTAAAAATCAGAGCTAAAGTGATCTTAGATGTTGCAATATAACACATAATATTAAAAAATTGCCTCTGGAATATTACCTTTTCTTTAGCATGCGTAAACTAAGTGCTCAGTCCCAAGCTGTAACTCAACTAAAAGATCAGGTTACAATATATTTTTGTTCTATAACTCTGAAACAGCTTTTGATCTATACATTGTACAAAAAATGAAAAAATGATGTAAAAATATGTAAAATAAAATGAAATAAAGAAACATGATCTGAAGAAGGACTATACATGATTTGAAGAAGGAGGCTTTTTTAATGTTTTTCATACCATAATCTAGGGTAAGGTAAGGTGGAATTAAATGTTATTTCCATATTACCAAGGGAGACAAATATCTTGAAAAGGTCTGTGACAATTAAATTTTCTCTGCCTCTTCTTCACTAATGGAATTCTGACATGCCTTTTCTAAACTAAGTCCACCAATCTTTTGCCCTTTCAATGTTTTATGAGCCTCTGTTACTCAAAGAGGTAATTTCCCTGACCTCAGAAAAATTGTGTGGTTAAAAAAAAAGATTGACATAACTTGGGTTAGGACAGCACAGAAGAATCACAAAGGTATAACAGTCTTCTCAGTTATAACTACATTTTTGGATCACCTAGGGAGATTTTGAAATATCAAAAAGTCCATTTTACTCCTCCCCAAAGAAAATCTGATTTAAATGGCCTGGAATGATTCCAGATATTGGTACTTTTGAAAGTTTCTTTTCTATAGGCACAACTGAGAATCAGTATTAAAAAGTCATCTTTATCCTGTTAATCAGAATTTAAACAGAAGGCTTTATAGCATTTGTGACTAATTTTCCTCTGCGTGTCTTCGCTACTCAATTCTATTCACCTGATCAAATTCATATTTGACCAAAGGAAAAGATTTAGTGAACTGTTTGCCACTGAATAATGACTGCCCTGACAGTAATGCTGTGAGGCTGAACAAGTGAAGAGATAAGATACTGGGTTCCCTATTCACAACATTGTAAGGACTGCACCTTTAGTAAATGCCAACAGTGATCTGGCCCAGTGATTTTCTCTGAATGGTAACATAACTTTTCTTTTGTCATAGCCTTAAGGTGATTGGCAACCTAGAGGTGGAGCTACTTGTGCTTTGTCTATGAAGGAGAGAAATATCACCATCTTTTATATACATCTGTGAGTTAGGAGCTCAGCAAACTGAGGTTAGTAAGGGTGTGATGGGGATAGTGGTGGGAATCAGTTCAGAGGGATTAAAGCTTTGTAAGCATGGAGAGTATTAGATTGGAGGAGATAAGACTGAAGTTACAATCGTAGTTCTGTCACTAATGAACCCTGTTACCATTAGAAGTTCTTTTGTCTTGTGGTATTTTCTTTCTTTTCCTTCACCAAAAACAGCTTTGGATGGGGTTAGATTATATCCAGGGCTTTTCATAGCTCCAATATTGCATAATCTTTCAAGATTTCTTAATGCATTTTTTTGATAAATACAATAGGAGATGGAGCAGATAGACCTATTTCACCTATATAAAATGAGCCTAGAATTCATCCTAGAATTTTAGAGCTAGAATTTAGCTGGTCATGCATTTAGTAAATATACTGTGAGCAAAGGGCTGTGTGAGAATTGAGGGTTGAGCATCAACAGAAGTCAGCTGTGCTCCCTATCTTTCTTAAGCTGATATGACATGGAAGGCAGAGGAAACCACACAACTGCTTGAGAGAAAGTCACTCAGATGAATGATTTAATAAAGGTACAAAGTCCAAAAATGGAAACCAAAGGGAGAAATTGAGATAACTTAGATCAATTTAATTATGTCATGACAATTAAGCATAGGATTACAAAATCTGAGTTTTTTCTTTAGAGGTGTTGGTGGACATTTGGTTGTGGTGATAGATTCCTTTGGGAAAGGCACCATATCTTTGTTTGCAAGCCCTGTGTTATTAAACAAGCACCTGCACTGGCTGGACACTCAGAACATGCTGCTCTTGCCTGATTATAAAATAGAAGTTATTGTTAGTATTGTTTTCAAGCCTATTCCATCCAAGAGCAGCATTAGCAGTGGTCTGGCACCAGCTGTATAGATTTGTCATCATATTACAAGGAGCAAAGCCATTTGGCTTACTCTAAGCCTCTTTGCTGCTATGCACTGGATTCTCAAATTAGAAGTGCATAATCATGCCAATGTGTTCTGATGATGCTTTCACAGGTCGTTTGGTCTGTAATGAGGGTGTGGTGATAATCAGACTGGGGTATGGATGAACAGCCTCCTGTACCTCACACAGCTCCTCTCACAGTGGCAGCCACTGAACACTGGGGCAATGGGCTTCATCACTGGAGCACGATGACATTGCCAAGAAAGATTATGAACAGAGCGTACCCGAAGAAGCTGGTGGTGCTTGAGAGTGCCAAGAGGAACAGATTGTACTTCAGAGGGTGTTTAAGAAGGCCATTAGGACAACTTAAGTTATCAGAAGACTGAGACAGGAGACTTGTGATGTGCAACAGCAGTAGACTTTAGCTAGTGAAGCTAGTGAAGAGACAAAGAAATGAAGTTGGGTACAAAGTTATGGTAAACCTAGACAATGACATAATTTGCATATGGGGTGAATGACAAATTCAGAAACTCGTAGAAAGCTACGTATTGCTTAAAAGGGACTTTTATTTCGGGAAGAAGGAATATAGATATAGTGTGTCTGCATAGGAAGTCCTTTCCACTGACAGAGACCATTTAGGTTCCAACTAGTGGGGATTCCCAGGTGTGGTCTACATTAGGGAACATCATATTCAAGGAAGTGGGTGTGAAGCCGGTTCATTGCAAATGAGGAACTGTTGAAGGCGTTATCTGCAGCTTGTTGTAGCTGACTGAGATCCACTGCATGTTTACTTCCCTGCTGATCCCTGATGCCCACAGATCAGAACATAAGGAACATTTGCTATTGGCTCCAAGAAGTAAGTCTTGTAGAGAGAATAAACCAGAAAGATGCAAGAAAATTTTGGAAGAAGAAAGAAAGATGCAAGAAATTTTTGGAAGAATTAGAATCTCTGCTCATACTTTCCAAAGTTTCAGTCTCTCTCTTATCCCTGATTCTGAAATACTCCACCTTCCCACACCCTCCTCCAACAGAGGGGAGTACAATGAACAGATGGTTGCACAGCAAAGGGACTGTGCCGGGTAACTGTGTGGCCTTTTGTACTGAGAGACTATAGTACTTACAGAGTTGCTAATTTGCTTGAGTTTGAAATTAAGAAAACATGGAGTGTCACAGCTGAAGTTAATCAGACATATACTTCGTGAACAGTTAAGATGAACAAAGGGCTGTGTGAGGTTTTGGGGTGGAGTATAACATTAGCCAAAGATAGTCCCTGCCTTTTCTAGATTGACACCCTGTGGAAAGTCAACATACCTGACCAAAGGGACAGTCAAAGTCAGCTCAGGTGAATGGTTTAATACTGGTGCAAAATTCTGTGGAAAAATAAGACAGAGAAATAAAAATCTAGATGAAATGCTTTAATGAATTGGTAAGTGGGAGGCCCAGACAGTTATACAACAAGATGGTAGCAAAATTGGGACTGGAAACCAAGTTTCCTTCAGGGAAATCCCATCACCATGTGCCCTGATTCTGCACTGCAGCTTCTGAGATTATAGTCATTCACCAAATTGTATCTTAAGTTTGTGTTAAATGCAATATTTAAAATGGGAATGTTTCATTTGTGACTAAGTTCATGTATTCCTTATTTTGTCACCATCTGGAAGGTAAAACATATGAAACAAAACCACCTGAAGCTGTAATATGTGATAGTGTCCTGTTTTTCCTCCTCTGTTTAACGACTACCCTGACTTGTCTATATCTGATTTTCATTCCTTTAAATGTGAGGAGTCCCCTTGGATCAGCTTATCTCCTCATGGTAGTGAGAGTCTTGCTATCACTTCTCATCCCTGGGCCAGTGCATTGGCATCACCAGAGAGCTAATTAGAAACACAGAAATTTCTGCTTTCACCCATGAGTCAGAGTCAGGACCCGAATTCTGACAAAATCCTTTAGTAATTTCTATCCGCGTTGAAGTTTGTGAAGCTCTGTCTTAAAGTCCTTTCTGACTCCAGATTTATAGTTCCAAATACTGACTTTATGTCTCCATCTGGCTGAATCTGAGAGAGCTTTATCCCACTGTAAACAGAATTTATAATCACTTTCCCTAAATGTTTCTTTCCGTATTTTGAGCTCAATTGATGGTGTCATTTCCTTACTCGCTCCTAAACTTCAAAGATCAGTAATTTTTCTTCTATCTTTTCTGTGCATCCTCCACATCTAGCAGATCCAAATGGAACTGACCCTACCCTAGAAATGCCTCCCTAACCTGACTAGAATTCTCTGCTCAGAAAGTCTTCACAGAAATGATGATTGTTTTACAATGTCTTCCCTGTTTCCTGTGCACCTTACCATCCCACCCCCTGACACTTTTCAACCCATTTGACTTCTCTTTGAAAATATTTTTATTTTCCCCAACTGTGAGTAATCACCAAAAATGCTAGAGTTACTTTGTGAGAACTGTGGTTAACACTTGTTTTTCATTTCCAAGTAGGATACACCTGGACATTCTCTACCATTCCCACCCATCTCCACAACTTTGCAGCATTTTAAGAACCAGGTTATAGTGGAAAATTAATTGTTCAATTATACTGAAAATTACCAAATTGTCTCTCTTGTTCTAAAATAACAAGAATATGTCAAGTATAAGAATGTCCATTGTATTACTAGAAATAGGTCCCGTTCATTTCTGAACTTGACAGTTTAATTATAGATTATATTTTCTGACAATAAATAAATAAATCAAATAAAGCATAAATTCCCAGATACTTGTAGGTGTCCTCCTTTTGGGAGAGAGGTTGTTATTGAAAATTATTAAACGTATCATTTAATACATTTTAGTGCTACTAAAGACAATGCATCTATATTATTTTTCCCAGAGAAATTTTGTAACATGAATATTCAAAGGGCTTATACCTAGCTCAACATTTATGTCCCTGTTTTAAATTTTGATGAAACTTGTAAATAATTGGAAGGCAACCACAACAAAACAGTTTACTGGGAAATCTTGGGGCTTTTTGCATGAATTTTGATATCTTGCTAACAGATTCACTATAGTTTTCTGTTGAATCTTCTGTTAGTATGAAGCATGCACTGGATGAATTATATTGATTACATTATAGACTTTAGAGGAAAAGGCTCAGGCATGATTTTTTTTAAATTTGGCATTGAGGATTTTATCATCTCCATGTGACCTTGTTACATTCTCCTTTTAATTCATGCCCATAGTTCATAAGTATGAAGACAACATATGTATTTTCCTTTCTATTTAAAAATCTCATTTAAAATGGTTCTTTTCCTGCCCAAGTTTGGGGCCTATTTATTTATTTAATGAAAAACTGCACTCTTTATTATGACATCCAAATATTAATGTTTAATGCAGTGAACATGAAAAATATATCAAAGGTATTGCTTGTGATAAAACCTGAATCATAGCCTGATCTGCTCAATATGGATACTGATGACTCCATGGTGGTTTTGTGAGGCCAGAGTGCTTGCTCCACAAGATTTTTAGCCCCAAGCTGAAAACCTAGGCCAAATGAGTTTAGCACATCCCTCAGAATTTATTATGTTAGGCTAGCTGACAAGTACGGGACAGATTTGTTCAGACCAAAAAGGATCCACTGTTCCATTGCAGTTAAAAGTAGCCAGTCACTCTTGACATTTCCACTTCCAGTTGGTGGGGATTTTTTTTCCTTGAAACCTGTGTGAAATTCCAAGCTGCTGTTATATACTTATCATTTACTAAGGGAGAACTTACTTTGTGTTCTTTCTCCATAATAACGCCTTTTATTTGTATAGCAATTTGTGATCTGCATGGTTTTTACTTCTGTCATCCCTTTTAACCTTCACAATAACCATGATAGTTATTGTCCTTTATTGTTCTCATTTTATAGATAATGGAGTTGACACTCTGAGAGCATAAATGATTGTCCAAGGTCACCCAGGTGGTAATTGAAGTCAGAACTCAAACCCAGATCTTTTGACTCCAAGTATAGCTAAGGGCTCTTTTGACTATACACCATTTTACAACAGTGTAGGATGACTTAACCTTACAAATTGTAAAAAGGTTTCCAAAATTTCTTTAGAAAGTGGATTGAAATGCAGGAACATTTGTAACGAGTGTTTTTCTTTCAACAGTGAGTCATTTCACTGTTTTCCCTCAGAGCATTCTCATTTTTCATTCTATACACAAAATTCAGTGTTCATTACATTTGATGGTACTTTGGGAAAACTTGCTTTTAATATTAAATATTTCACTGGTGAATATTCAAAGGGCTTATGCCTAGCTATGGATAGCCTGCTGTGTGACCTTGATAAAGTTACTTAACCTTTTTTATGTCTCTGTAAATTTAGGGTAAAATCTTTCTCATACTTGGCAATTGTAGTCTGTAATTAAGTAGTGCTACTACAGTGAAATAAAAGGCTTTGTCACTAAAAGTGAGGGAAATGCATCACACACTATAATGCTAGATTATCACTGAGACTATCTGCTTTGAATCCATGACTGCAGATTTGGAATTGAGATCCATTTGCTGTCATTGATGACAGGAGATAACAATACAGAATTGGGATTTTTTTTTTAAAACTACCATTTACCCTTCCCAAATTCCCCAACACAATACCCCCAAATACTGATAGAATTAATGTACTTTGCATCCACCCAACACCTCTTCTACCTGTTGGGATTTTATATATGGTATATTTTTTGAAAAATTTCAGTCTCCATGGAAGGGTCTGTTGGAGGAGATCATGAAGAGAACATGATTACGAGTTGACCTGAGACCTGGACCCAGGCCATCAGAGACTCCTTACACCTCACTGTCACCATCTTCATCACTGTCCTTCGAATTTCTTTCCCATCTACCATTGGAGGTACTTTTATGGTAATGGAAGTCATATATAATATGGAGCAATGGAAGGCACTTCAAGGACTCAGTCTTTTGAGAGTAATATTTGCTGCTGAGACCATCTGGACACTATATGTGACTAAACCCCTGTAAGACCTGTATACAAACTTCAAGACTCTAGTTGGCAGCGGTGGAGATTGACTTGTCTTGACACTGTTCAAGACAAGTCTTTTTTGTGTGTCCCCTTGCATTTTAAATTCACCATCTACAATCTGAATTGTCCTGTGTCTTTTTTCAGTCTCTTCTTGTCCTTCACCTATAGGACTAGTTCCAATTTCACCTGGGAAACTCTCAAGGTTGCAAACCAACAGGAACATAACTACAGTTTTTCTTATTTCCTCATTTGTTTTTTGGCCAGTTAGTTAATGGGTTTATGCTAATGCTTTTGGTAGTATTAGTTATTATTATTATTATTTTAAATATTTATTTATTTATACAAGCACTGATTACATTCAGAAGCGCAGGAGGGTGAGAGAATTCACCAGAGCCAGAGCTGGGAACAGAACAGGTAGACAGATGAAATACACTGCTGAGGGGAGCAGAGGGCGCTGCAGGAGTGGTCTGCATGCCATGTGGAACCCTCGCTAGTGGCCGGCTGGGGAGCAAACAAGCTGGGGAGCGAACCAGCGCTGCAGAGCCTGCGGGTAGTTTTGCAGCCCCTTGCTCAACCGCTGCACCACCAGGGGAGGCCCAGTATTAGTTATTATTAATGAATATCGTAATAGAAGAATTGTCTGCATAGCCTGACCTATCATGTTAAAGGTTTGGGGATAACTTTTATTTCTATATGATTTAATTCTGCTTTAACATGGAAAAAAATTACAGAAATGGTGCATGTGAAGTAGGAACTGAGACAATATGTCCTGCTATTGATTTTAACTGATAAAGAAACTGAGCAATTTAGAGATTAAGGGATATATTCACAGTTACAGAGAATAAGTGCTAGAGTCAGAATTTAAATTTAGTTTTGTTTGATATTAACAACCTTGAAAAAGATACAACAAAATAAAAACAAAGAAAACAAAATTTAGAGGTACAGGTTGCATGGGAAGTCAGAGGAACTGACAGTTTACTAGTATAGACTGCCAGTTACTCATCGTGAGTCACACAGGAGTACTGTTTGAAAGTCATGGGGGCTAATGTCTGAAATGAGGTGGAATATAAGAAGGCATTCAATAGACCATAAGGTAAAAAAAAATATTGCTGACTATTGTCATTGGAGCTACAGTGATACGTGATAGAGATGGCAACAGCCTCACTTGACTGAAGCATAGATAAGTCTGAGGATTCTGAACCCCAGATCAAGCCTCTGTGTTCAATGTGTGAGACATATAACATGCACCTTTCACACTTCAGGGATAAAGTGATCATATTTGTACTTTTAGGGAATCATTCTGTGGGTGAAATGAAAAATGGAATGCACGCTAGGAGGGTAGAGATAAATAATATCCATAGAAGAGGCATACAAATAGATTTTTAAAAGGTAGAATCCCTGTGATCTAGGCAGGCTTCCTGCAACCTTCATTTGGAAGACAAAGTCAGTAAGCAGTTATACTGCACTGAGCAAGCATTCTAGATCCATCACCCTTAATCCCTTCAGTCCAGTATCCCTTATTCTAATCCTTTGCTTTTATAAACTCTTAACCCATGTGTGGATCTCTTCATGGCAAAATCCACTAGGTGGAACCATATAGTATAAATAAAATTTAACTGCTTACTCTGTGTCTGCGCTTCAGTCATGAATGGTGGGTAGGGGGAAACAGAACCATCTGGACCAGTCCACTTTAAATTCCTGACTGACTGACAGTTAACATGGAGCTGGTTTCTTTCTTGGCACTAGCTCTTCCTTTATTTTCTTAAGCTTCGGCATGGAGCCTTAACCATGATCGTTTCTTCAAGGATGATTGGTTTATTTTATTTTTCCAGGAGATGATTAACAGTTAATTTTCAAATGTTCCCTGATAAGACTTTGTAGCTTTATTTGTAAATTTCTAATTGTATTGCCTTGCAGTCAGAGCATTTATTTTTTTCTGTGTGTTATTTCTACGTTCTGCAAGATACTGAAGTTTCCCTTGTGATTTAATACATGGTCATTTGTTGTGCATGTTCTATGCCCACTCAAAAAGAAAGTATATTCTCTATTTTGGGAATGCAAAATTTGACACATTGGTATGTCTGCATCTGTGTTTTTTTTTTTTTTTTTCTCTTGGTGATGTTTATGGGATATAATTGCTGGGTCTTAGAACAATTGTATATTTAGTTTTAGTGGGTACCAGCTAATAGCTTTCTGTGGAGGATATACCAATTTATATGCACTAGCAATATATTGTAGAGATCTTTTTCTATTATCTTGACAGTGTTTGGTATTTTTTCATTTTGGCCATTCTGATTGGTGTAAATTATCACATTGTTCCTTTACTTTGCATTTATTGGAGGGAAAATTTGGATGCCATTTCATATACTTATTTGAGTCTTTGGTGTTCTATGCTTATTTTCTTCATTTGTAAAATGTCTGATGCCTTTTCTCTCTCTGTTCTTGCTATTCAGTTGTTTTGTTGATTTGGAGGTGCTTTTTATATATTCATATAGTAAGAATATGAATCCTTTTTTATGATGTAATTGCAAATATCTTCTCATTTCTTTTATAGTCCCTTAATGGGCTCCTTTGATGAGCAGGAATTCTTAATTTTAATACAGACATTTTGTCCTTTTTATTTTCTTTTATGATTATAGATTTTTGTGTTCTGCTTAAGAAAATCTTTCCTATTTTAATGTTATTATGTTGTTTTCCTCCAGAAACTTTATTGTTTTATCACTCACATATCTATGATCCATCTGGAAATAACTTTAATGTGCGTAGGTAGGTAGATGATCATGATAGATATGTTTTTTATATACATTTATGCATTTGGACATGCAGTTAGATCTTCCTATATTTTCAAACTCTAAATAATGGAATATGAGGCTCACTCAGGGTTTTGGGTCCTCTTGTGTTTCCATCAACATTTATTGCATAGGTGTTCTCATTGTTTCAAATGCCATATAAATGCTACAATTCTCAGAGTTATAGCTCCAGCCTTGATCACTCTCCAGAATGCTAGACTCATTTATACAATTATCTTGGAGATTTAATATTTCAAAATTAAGATGCCCAAGATGAATTTTTTTATTTCTACTGTGATTTACTGTGGCTTTCTTTGATCAGAAAGCAGCAACTCCAGACAATTTGCAAGTACTCGGGCCAAAAAACTTGGCATCATCATTGTCAGCTCTTTTCCAGTCCATCAGCAGGTTCTGTTTGTTCTATCTTTGAAATATATCCATGTTCTGTACTTCTACAAATGTGACACTGTTTCAGGGCACTCACCACCTTTTATTTAATTATCACTGTAGCTTCTGATTTTCTTCTTTCACTTTTGCCCACTGCAATCAGTTATTCTCTCAGCAGCCTGACTGATGCTTTGATATACAAATCATACTATATACATTGCCTCAGTTCAAGACCCTCCAAAAGTTTCTCATTTTATTAATTGTAAAATACAATATCATCTTGTAATGTCCATGGGTTGACTCCTGCTATATTTCTGACTTCATATTCTTTTCTCTTTTATCAGAATCATCTTATTTCAGTCACACTGGTCTTCATGCTGTCCTTCAATCATACCAGGCAAACATGGCTTCAGGGCCTTTGTATTTGGTATTCACTCAGCTTACCATGTTTGTTCTGAGATATCTTGTGACTCTTATATTCACTCTCATTCTGATCACTAATAAAATCTCTCATTTTAAGAGCAAAAAGATATTCTTTAACCATCCTCAACATACCTAATGCAGGCCTTGCAAATGTTTGTATCAAGTCCTTTACCTGTTTTACTTTTTGTGTATAATGTTTATCACCACTTGTGTGTGTATGTGTGTGTGTGTTTGTTCATGTACAAGTACAGTGCCTGGCAAATAGTAATTCTAGTAAATATTTGTTGAATCAATAAAAATGCTTTATTGAAATACATATATACTTACTAAATTTAAAAAGATACACTTTTTAAAGATTATTTATGCATACAAGAGCTGGGGTGTAGGCCAGAGGTGCAGAGAGTTGAGAGGATTCACCAGAGACAGAGTGGGGAGCAAAACAGGCAGATCTACTGAAATTCACTGCTGAGGGGAGCAGCGGGCAAGAGAGGAGAGGTCTGCTGCTCCATGTGGGTATCTCCCTGGCCGGGCATTGAACTTGTGCTGCAGTGGCTGCAAATAGCTTCATTGTGCTGAGACTTAACCTCTTGCAACACCAGGGATGCCCTTGCTAATCTCAGTATGATATTCTACAACTTTGATGTTTTTATTTGTATAATTGAGAAAAATTACTGAGATACAATAGAAAACTGCATTCATTTCCTTAAAACATTTTATTTCTCTCAGGTTAATGTGAGAATCTGGGTCAATAGCTGAGGAAGCCAGTCTTACTACTTAGAATACCTGGGAGCACTGTGCTCACTCCATCAGCACTGACAGAGTTTTCAAAACAGTGGTTTCCCCTGAGAGCATAATCTTCATACTATAAGACTGTCAATTTTGCATCTAAGATAACAAGTAAAAACTTCCTTAATTCTGAATATTGCAGAAATCTTATGTTTTGGAAATAGATTTGATTTTTTACATTCCACTTTTATAAAGTCTCTTAGCTCATTATTTCTACCTTAACTTGATGCTCAATAGCTGTTTCTCACATTTTCTTAATTTGCATTTCTCTTTGATCATCCAACTTCATGGTTTTTACTAATCTAGTAAATATAGATGGGAAGTGTTATGTGTTTTGTAGCAATGCTGATACTATTGCAGTGTGACTGAAATCTGGATGATATAAATGAGAGTATGGTATAAATGTGCTTTATATTCATATGAAGTCAAAATGTGCTTTATATTCATATGAAGTTTATTATGATTTTAATTATGATCATTACCACTACAGAGATGAACTGTATGTGATAAACTCAAAAGTGTAAGAAATAATATTTATTAAAAATTTAAATTTAATCTTAGCCCAGAGCTTCCCTCTTGTTTAGCTAGCAGGAAATTCAATCTTGTCATTGTTGCTCACCCCTCTCCCTCAGCCAGAGTTGTGCAAAACTGCTCAAGTCTTCCAGCAAGTCCAAGCATTGACTGGGACCTACTGGTCAACTACAATTAGTCAAGCAAACAATGGTTACTGATGAAGCAGCAGATTTCTTTCTGGTTTGGATGCTTTGCTTTCTTGTATGCCATTCTTGGAGTAGATGACTTGGTGCGGCAGGAACCCATTTGCCTAGAGTTCACGATTCCCATTTCATAACACAAGAATTTAGAAACACAAGAAAATGTCTCTCCACAGAGGTCATAGTATTTCATTAGAGTTCAAATTTGTGATAACAGAATAAGGTGTGTCCTATTAAAACATAAGAGGTACATATATGGCAATAAGTAGTTTATAGAATTTCAGGGGGGGTCAGAAAAATGATTTGAGATGTCTTTGCAGCTAGGTAAGTGCCCAGCCACATCATGGAACCATTCTATAGGACAGGAATGCACTACTAATTAGGCTATAGAGATTCACCTTTTGTTTTATAATTTCCTGCTGGTTATTTCCTGTTGTTTTTAGTAAAAGTTGTGGACACACACACAGACATACATTGCTTTACATTAGGAAGTTTTCCAATGTTTGTTTACTTTGCGTCTATCTATATGAGTGAACTTTTAGAGAGTTGAGGTTCTTTTCTTGCTGATTTTCAGGACTCTAAGAAGATGGTTCCATCTGTGCCATCATGGCTACCTACCTGTTTGGAAAGGGAATTGAAAACTCTCTGAGAAATATAGTCGTATTAGGTTTACTTAGTAATTTGCCTCAAGTTAAGCAGAGTGAAACCTTTTGTGTTGCCTTTAGTGATAGGAACAAAATGACTGTTTTATGCAGATGCTCTTTATCACTTGGATGGACAATTCCAAATAACTCCATTTCACGATTCAATTCACAAAGTCATCTGAAGAAACATTTTTGCAGCTAGTTGATCTGGATTGAATTCTGTTCAAAAACACATATGCTATGTAACAATACTAAGGCCTTTTGAAGGTTGAAGGCCCTGATTTGTAACTACTACCCTCAGGAATTTTTAGGTCAAAATTTTCTGCTTTATGTAAAACTGGTTTTAATGATGTACATTTTCATAGGCTTGTGCAGGTCCAAAGCTCTTCCTTAGGGAACTTTTGGACTTACCTTCTGTTACTCCTGTAGCTTTCATACTGCAAATGTAACTGGTGGCTTGTCCGAGCCTGCGGACTGATCAACGAGGTTCTCGGGGGGAGAGCAGCGACCTGAAAGAACAGGGGTACACCACGGAGGGAGACACGTACACTTGGTTCAGCTAAAGCATGTCTCATTTATTTTTGGTTTCAGCGGGGCTTTATAGCTGGGGAAAAGCGGAAGAAGCAGGCCAACAGTGCCTAGCCAATGATTACACACATGACCTTATTTGGTGCGCCGGAGGTCGTCATGCGCACTGGACCGGAAGGAGCACAGCTAATCCCGGAAGGAGGAAATGTCCCAATGTCACAGGGCAAGGCGCCAACAGTGGCTGAAGCCAAAAGATTGTTACAGGTGATGCCCCCTGGAGGCGGTTGCTGGTGAGGATAGATAGCCCCAAGGACAATGCTAAAAAAACTATTGCATTTTAGGGTGGAACAACTGGTAAGAAATATAAGGGACTATAATAAAAGCTGCAGATTATTCAGTCTTCAGGATTCAGCATTTTGAATCTTTAGTGATTTTGGCCTCCACTGTGCCAATCTTCCAGAAGGCTGTTGTGGGCCTCTGAAGGTGGAGGCCTCCAGCAGCCAACCTCAGAGAGGAAAATTTCAGAGGCTTTTCAATTAGCTAGGTTACTGAAACTGTTTCCGATTTTGCTGCTCTTACAACCTGGCAGAAAATGTGAAGACTCAGAGTTGGGTGTCTTGCTGAGCTGTGTGAATGTGGCTGTTTGTTGGGTTATTTAGCCGCTGCAGTTGCTGTTTTGAGTGTCGCTTGTTTGATGTTGTGCTGGGGCATTGCGGCAGCTCTGGGAGCATCTCCTGTTGTGTCTTTTGTTGTCTTTGTGAGTTGGAACCTACCCTGTAGTCTGGCTGCCACATGTTCCAGGTTGGCAGTGCCAGGAAGATGCCATCTTGGGGAAGTGGCCTTTTGTTCAGGAAAGTAACTCTATGTCTTCAGTGACAGAAAGATGCCATCTTAGCTGCTTTTTGTTTAGGACTTAAAAACACTGGACACTGCTTTTGGTGAGGTAAAGGGCCATTTTTGGCTTCAGTAACTCTGTTTTTCCCTGGTTTATTAAATAAATCTATTATTATTGTTTCCTCAGCCTGAGTAGTCTTGCAATTGTGTGTACAAGTGAAGGACTCAGACAATGACCTGTAAACTATTTGGGCAGTGTCCTTGGCCAGTTTCAGTGCCCTTTGCTGCCTGTATCACAAAGACAAAGTAGCAAGAACACTTTCATTTTCTCTGAGAAAATACCAGCTTTTCCTTGTGAGAATTTATCAGAATTGTAGAACAATGTAAAATCTCTTTTCAAATAACATAGAATATATATGCTTCAAGTACTTGCCATTCAGCCACAGATGTGGTTTCTTTTTAATTTTGTTTGCTTTTTTTGCCTGCATATTATTTTAAACAAATTTTGAGTTAGTGGTTAAAACTTAGGGCTTGAGAAAGGTTAAATAAAATTGAGTTTTCACTTGAAAATTTGTAAACTTTGACGGTAGAACTGAAGCCATGTTGCTACCTGGTAAGAGAAGGCAGGAAATTATTAGATGTGAACAACTGATCCCCTTAGAGGAGGTCTGATCTCATTCTCCTTCCATTTCTTGCCTTGTTACCATAATGGCCCCTGCCTACTCGACTCTCCTACCTGCCTGTATCCTAGTATAACCTCTAGTCTTGAGACACAATCATTTATTCCCTGCAAGCAGGAATTGTGATGATTTTTTTGGTAATTGCATGTGTGTATATGTTCATGTGTTTTTAACCTTGAATGTCAAGACGTGCATCAATACTTTTCTAGGGAGAAGATTCACAACTTTGACCAAACTTGCATAAAAGCTTAAGAACTAGTACTTCAGATACTTTGTAGTTCTACCTCAATAATTATGTATGTGTTTTAATGTAAATATCTTAAGCCTGTGGAATTAGATATAATATAAATAATGCAAAAAAATGCTAATTTTAAATAATGAAGAGGAGAAAAAGAATATTGCCTTGAAATAGCTTGATCTTAAGACATCCACTTTTGTTCCATATCTATAAGTCACAGAGGTCTTGGTTTCTCCCTGGGGCAGTGGTAAAGAAATATAGAACCTGCAACTTAGCAACACAAGTTTTGGTTCATATTGACTTGGGGTTTCCTAATAGTCCCCTTAACAAATTGTCAGAGACTTGATTGCTAAAAGGAGAAAAATAACAGCAGGAGTGTATCTGTAGCTGAGTAGCCAGGCATGAAACAGGGCTTTACTTCAGAGACATGTAGTAGGGAAAAACTCAGGAAACCAAGATTGGTGAAGAGTATCACTGTCCACTGTCTCTGACACCATTGACTCCTTTTCAGAATACTCTAGTGGATAAAAAAAGTTCTTCATTTAGAATTTCTTTTTTTTAATTAAGTTTAGTTATTTCTTTACAATGTTTTTCATTTTTGTACAGTATTTTAGTTCTCCGCTCAGTTGTAGTCCCCATAGTTCTCCCATCACCATAGCGCCCATTATGTGACTCCATAATCCCTTATACTCATCCCTCCTCTGTTTTGATCTCCGTCCTTACCCTCTCCTGTTGCATGCCTCAGCTTTATGGCCTGCTTGCAAGTCTTGTCTTTTTCCTGACCTTTTTATTGGTTTCTTTATAGTGTACTGTGGTGGGAATGTAAACTGGTCCAGCCACATTGGAAAGCTGTGTGGAGGTTCCTCAAATCACTAAATATCGATCTACCATATGATCCAGGATTCCATTGCTAGGAATCTATCTAAATAATTCATTTAGAATTTCTAAGAGGTGGGAACATTAACACTTTGTAATGTACTACTTTTAGAACAATATGACAGTTCTTTAAAATACTTCCAAAGAAAGGAATTGTTATATCTAAAGAGAAATACTGTGATTTGCCTTCCTTCTCCTTGCTCATATTAGAAACCTTTGAGTGACTCATTTTTTTATATGAGTGAACTGAGAGTCCATGGCAAGTAATCTGGGATTTTGCCAAACTCCTGATATGAATGTAGGCCCAACACACCACTAGGGCAGCATTTAGCATTGTGCTTATTGTATGGAAATATATAGAGTTGTATAGAGAAAAAAATGGTGAGGTGAGGTGCCCTGGGAGTACATTTCTGAAGAATAGCTACTCTAGAGAGAAGTGTTTTGGGGGAATTGCTTCAAAAGGACAGAGCAAGAAATGAGAAAAGGATGACATGTTGTTTTTTTCATAAATTAGCAAATAGTCTTGATTATTTTCTTATTTTTAAAACTTTGTAAAATACTATTTTTTTCTTTTTTTGCAGAATATATGAGTCAGTTTTATAAATACAGTGATAAATGGGGCTGTAACAAGTGCCAGCAAATGGTGTTTCTTTAGCAAATGGCATTTCTCCACTCATGCCTGAGAGTGAGTCACTCCACTTCAAATTCTCAGTCTCAGCACCATGTGAAAAGACCTTGCTTGAGAGGATAGAAAAGCATTGTGTGCCATAAGCAGGGGGTTTGTTTCTCAACATGGGTAAAGAGAGGTTAGTAGGCAAGGTGGCAGAGCAAGTGCTCTGGGTGGCTGAGGACTGGGGAAGGACTCTCCCTCCCTGGGACACACAGGAGCTGGCACGCAGCATGGCTCTTCTGGCTAAATGTAGAACTCAGAGGAAGTTCTAAAGATGTGTTTCTCTTCATTTCTTACCTGACCCTATGCCAAGTTCAGGAAAAGTTATGTCCCTCATCTATGAATCTAACTTAGCTTCTATTGTCAAACTTGACTGAATTCTATGTATAATGCAATGAATTTGACTGGGTTCTATAACAATAGTCCTTAGCTTTAGATAAATATGAAGTTTTTCCTTACCATCTTAAAAAATTGTCTTATATAGAATTAAAAACTATGTTAGAATCTTCTTTTTATCTGTTTCGTAATGAGGAGGATAGAAATGTACACACATAATATATAGATGAAAATAGAGGATGGAAACAAATTAGAAATTAGATGTTTTCCAGTCATACTTGGCTACTAACTTATTCCTTCATCAGGATATTTCAAATGTTAATGTGCAGATGGAGGACATTGTTAAAATGCAAATTTTTTATTCTGGACATCTTGGGTGGGACCTGAGGTTCTGCTACTCTAACCAGCGATTGGGGGATGCACTGCTGGTGGTCTCCAGGTCACATTCAAATGCTTGGCTGATCTCTGGATGTTGCTATTTCACCTCCTCAGGCATCCGGTCAAATGTCACTTTCTTTGTTTGGGCTTCCTTGATCATGGGATCATCTTGCTAGCCAAAATGGCAAGTGCCACTATCACTCTAACACCTAACGGCCTTCATTTTTTTATTGCATTTACTCTATGACTACTGACATAAAACCATATATTTATAGTTTGTCATTTCTTAGCCGAGTGCAGGATCCATGAGGATAACCGCTTTGTCCATTAAATTGTTATTCTTATTGTACTCTCAGTGTATAAAGGAGTAGGTAGCATGTAGGGAAGCATAACATTGAATGAATGAGTGAATGAATGACTGAATGAATATCAATATCTTCCCATCATGATTTCTTCTTTGGAGTCTGGGACCTTTTGAAAGATTGAGCCTTCCCATCTTTGGACTTAGTATATACAAGAACACTGTGTGTGTGATATCTAGATTCAACTAGTCACAGAATTTGATGTAAACTAAGAGAGAGTTTCTAACTTACTGGTCTAGTTCTTGATATTTTGCAACCTCCATATCATTGTGATAAAACTAATCAGAGTATAATATCTTTTTTAAAAGATTTTATTTATTTATGCATCAAAGAGCCAGGGTGTAGACCAGAGGTGTGGGGGTGGAGTGGGGTGTGTGTGTCTGAGAGGATTCACCAGAGACAGAGAAGGGAGCAGAACAGGTGGATTGAAATACACAAAATACACTGCTGAGGGAAGCAGGGGAGGTACAGGAGAGGTCTGTTGTGCCAAGAGTTTAATCTTGAGCAGATAAATAAAGCATTATTAATTATTTTAGATTTTGGAAGACACAGTTGCTCAGAAATACATAAGTAATTAAAGTTACATCACGAATCCTTCTGAGTGATTTAGCTAGTATCAGAAAATACTGGGAACCTTGCTTATATTTATCTTGTCTCAATACAGAAGCAATATTATAGGACAAATTAAGTTACAGTTCCAAAGATGGGAAGCTCCTGAGGACACAATCATAATTGCAACTTTTGGGAGTGGAAGCCATCTTGAGCAGACAACCAGAACTGTAAGATGTAATTCATAAAACAACAGAACAGCAAATGACAAATGTAACTGCAAATCAAAGAATTTCTGTTTATTTTTCTGGAAGGAGGCAAGAGGGGCTGTGGGGTTCTCTTCTGTTGTATCATTCTGGAGCAATGATAACTTTCATTAAAATGGTCTTCAAATTGTATTTATTTATGAAATCATTTGGGCAAACAGATATGAAAATATGTGTATTTTCATTTTCAAGACCAAATTTCATTTTTAAAAGTCTCTCCTACCCTCACCCCTCATGAATCTCATCTTCTGTGTGTGGTATACAGCAGAAGGCAGCCGCACACAGGAGTCATAGATGACTTTCTGCCATGTTCCAACTCCAAATTTGAAACTAATTATCTTAATTGAATTAATTATTTCACAAACTGCTAAGGAAGAAAAGATGTGATTTGAATTAGTCTTCTTGTCCCTTGCCAAGGGTGAAAAAGAGAATACGTTATTTTGCTTCAGCTAAAATCTATGATTTAAATAAATTAGTAAAGCAATAATTTCAGCTAAAAGTTTTGTTGCCTCTTGTCAATTCCATAAGATAACAGGCTAATTTTCTCATTTGTGGAAAAGCAAATAGTAAGATTTGTGGATGATTGCTTCTACAACAGAAGGCCTTAAACCATTTCTGACAAGAAGCTTTTGCTCATTTCCAATTTATTTAGCCATCACAGCAGGGAAGTAAAAAGAGAATAATAAGAACACAAGTTAATGATGGGACTGCTGAGGGGGAGTCTTTTCTGTGAGAATCTCTATAAGCTACAGGGACTGGGGCGCTCTACCAGGTAAACCTTCTGGATTTATTCTTATTCTACTTGCCATATTGCAAAATACCCACACTTAGAGCTTTGGTGCCTACAAATCTGAACTAAGGAAGTATTGACATTTTCTTCTAGTATGCACCTGATGAGAAATGGAAAAATACATATCAGATTCTAATAAAATGATCACCCTTCCAAACACAGTTGTTTCAAATCCATGTAAAAAATACTACTAATGGGAGAAATTAAAGATATGAATTATAACAAGGTGATAAATAATAAGCTCTTTCCATCATGAGAATCAGGATTGTCAACTTGTGTGAAGTATAAGGTGGTACAATTAGTGCTTAGACAATGTCTTTGAATATAGTGTTGTTGATAAAATATATTTATGTACATGTAGGTATACAAAGGCATTTTTCATAACTCATAAGGACAAGACTACTCTCTGATTCCATTTTCAGAAACCATTTTATTAGGTCTGAAGTATTATTGGAAGAACGTGCCTGTTGGGGGCTTTGCCATGTTGCATCTTTACTGTTGTAATAAATGCTGCACAAAATAAAAATACTTTCTTTAGATTACTTAATGTCACTTATCGTTCTGACTCACTTTGTGGTGTGGAAAGGGACCTGACAAAAGGGTGCTTTTGGTCTTGTGCAAAGGCATAAATCTTACTGTGCAAACCAATACTGAATAACACAGTGGATTTTATTTTATTTATTTTTTTTAAATTATCCACCTAATAAATATTCAAGGAAATGAAAGTTTAAAAACGCCATTTCAGTGATAATTTTGATAAAACACAGTGGATTTTAAAGGTAAGAGGCAGGTGAGTGCCATCTGAGGCTTGTAGGTCACTAGGAAGGAGTTCTACTGTTGGGAGACAAGCTACGCCATCATGTTGGAGTAAACATTCACTAAAGGCTGACCACTGGTCAGCAACAGTGAAAAAAACTGTTGTGTAATTTACTTCTCGCTGTTGACTAAAGTGACTACACTATTCTATTTGTTATTTGATTCAGATTCTGATCAGGCTTGTTCTATATAACGTACTCTCAGAAAGGTATAGAAGTGGTGAGAGTAATATTTTTCAACATGTTGACAACCGTTCTGGATAAAATATGCTTTAATACACCGAGTATACAGAGGCATGACCAGTATTTGCAGGCATATAGAATGGTAAAATGAATGAAAATGCCCTTTTAACCAAATAGAAAGACATCTTATTGGATTCTTTTCATAAAATGATCAGAAAGCAAGTGTCATTCTGGTCTATTCAGTCACTTTCCAGTCAGAGTTCTTAAGTAATGATAGTGTCATGCAATGCATGTTGAAAGGGGTCCTTTTCACTCTCTTGTGGCCTCTCTTGAATTGACATTACACAGAGCACATCACTGTCACCGTCACAGCAAGAACTGCATATTTTGGGCAAAACCTCTTTTATATGGATGTCAGATACTCCAGTCAGAGCTACATGTTCAAAATTCAGATCTTGACTTTAGAAAGGATTTTCATTCCATTTGGCTGTATTGATTCTCTGAGATTTGCTGCTTAACAGTCTCCAGTGGGCCCAATACTTGGTAAATTTTTAGAGAAGACTAATGTAAACAATTGTATTTTCTAGCAATGATGGCTTGGCTAGGGAATATCCATTATTTTGTGTGTGTGTGTGTGTGTTTATGTATGTGTGTATGGGACACACTATTAAGCCCTTTCTTTATTTACAAGGAAAGAAAAAGATTACAGAGAAGTTCATTACTTCCAAATCACTGTTAGATCTGGGAGCTAAACTTTAGACCTTTTTTTTCCTTTTCCTAGATGTACTTGAGTATCAGAAAAAATTTTAATGAGGTAAGATTGCTTTGTAACATTGGTTTCAAGTGTGCATCATTGAAAATCAACATGTATATATTACATTATGGTCTCTATTCTTCACCATACAAGTGTTCCCTTTGTTCCAGGTTACCTATCTACCTTCCTCATTCCCTTCTGGTAACCACTAATTGGTCTTTACAGTCCAAAAGCTTATTTATTTATTTATTTATTTATTTTTAATAGAGGCATGTTTTTATTTATTTGTTTTGGTTTTTTTTTTTTGTTTGTTTGTTTTGTTTATACATGCACTGGGTACAGTCAGAAGCGCGGGAGGGTGAGAGAATTCACCAGAGCCAGAGCGGGGAGCAGAGCAGGCAGAAGGACCGAGGTACACTGCTGAGGGGAGCAGCGGGCGGGCGGCAGGAGAGGTCTGCGCGCCATGTGGGACCCTCCTCCGGTGGCCGGGGAGCAGCCGGGGATCGAACCCGCACCGCAGAGGCCTCGGGCAGCTTCACAACCCAGCGCTCAACCACTGTGCCACCGGGGAGGCCCCAAAAGTTTATTTTTGTTTTATGTAGTTCACCTCTGTTTTCTGTATATACCACATTTGAGTGAAATCATACTGTCGATCTATTATTTCATTAAGCATAATACCTGTGAGGTTCATTCATGTTGTAACAACTGGCACAATTTCATCTTTTTTAATGCCTGAATAGTATTCCATTTTGTGTATGAATGTGTGTGTATGTGTGTGTGAGTGTGTACATACATACACCAAATGTTCTCTGGTCATTTGTCAATCAATTGTGGCTGCTTAAGTTTTAAGTTGTTTCCAGTTCTTGGTTACTGTAAATAATGCTGCAGTAAACACAGGGAGCATATATTTATCCAAATTGTGCTTTTGTATTTTTGTGGGGGATTAATACACAAAAGTAGAATAACTGGACTGTGTGGAATCTCTATTTTCAATTTTTTTGGGAATTTCAATACTGCTTTCCCTAGAGATTGCACAAATTTACAGTCCCAATAACAACTAACACCATTTATTTATTGAAGAGATTTTCCTTGCTTCATTGTAAACTCTTGGCTCCTTTGTTGTAAATTTGTTGTCTACATGTGCATGGTTTTAGGTCTAGGCTCTCGGTTCTGTTTCGTTGATTTGTGTGTCTGTTTTTATCCCAATTCCAAGGTGTGTTAGTTACTATCACTTTATAATATAGTTTGAAATTGGGATGCATGATATTTCCATTTGTGGTCATTTTTCTGAGGAGTGTTTTTGCTACTCAGGGTCTTTTGTATTTCCAAATATATTTCATTATTTTTGTTCTATTTCTGTGAAGAATTCTGTGACTGTCCATCATTTAAACATCTTAGGACCTAAAATTTCTTACCTGCTATTCACTTATACATTTTGTGTATGTGTGTGGTATAATCCTATGCGTGTAAATGTTTATGTATGTTAGAAACCATTTTTATGTAACAAACGGTGGTCAGCTCTCACCTTACTTAGCCATAGGGCTTACTGATATATGAAAAATCATTTTGCTCATTCATCATTTTTAGGCAAAGCTTAGATGTTTATAGTTTACTTTTAAGAGATAAATATAGCTTTTAATAGTATATTACATTTTAAAATAAATTATGTCATCCAAAAATCTATTGTAAAACAAATTTCTTTTCATCAACGATATTTTTGAAATATTACAAACTAATACTTTTAATTTATTCTTATGTTAAAATTTGCCCTCTGAATATAATAAATATAAAAAGGAACATGTCATAACATAGAAAATTTAAGGGTAAAGTTATTTTCTGATATGGTTAATGACTATCACAGGGGTCAAATATCCCATTGAAATTACAGTAGTATAGTCTGGCATTGTACTATCTTGGTTCCTTGGCAGAGGAAATGTGGTCTCTTTATTGGCTGGTTTTCTTTTGTTTCTAATTTTAATACGCAACACAAATTTTTTGGATCTCTCTTCTAGTTGGGTTTATCTTGTATGATATTGTTACATGGCTTAGTTAGTAGCCCTGGTGACTAGGCCTGTTAGGGATATTCAATTTCTTTGCTTAGCATATTTTTGGAAAGAGAAAAGCAAGTATATTTCAACATAGCATGCAGTTACCACTTTAAAAAGCATGGTTATTAGACCTCTCGGTGGCACACAGGGTTGAGCACAGCACTGTGAAGCTGTCCGCAGTGACTACAGCATGAGTTTGATCCCCGGCCAGGGAGCAACCCACATGGTGCAGTAGACCTCTCCTGAATCACCTGCTGCTCCCCTCAGCAGTGTATTTCAATCAGTCTGCTGTTCTGCTCCCAGCTCTGTCTCTGGTGAATCCTCTCACCCTCCCGTGCCTCTGGCCTGTACCCCAGCTGTTATATATATAAACAAAAATCTCCAGCTTAAAAAAATATATAAATAAATAACGAGCATGGTTTTCAAAATATGCTTTTTTTCCCTTAAAGTGTGGATTTTTCGTTTTGGTCTTTAAAGGTCATATCTAAACTTGAATGCTAATCGAACTTTCTTCAGATGATGGTATAGAGATTCTTATTTTTACTATACTAAAGACAGGTGAAAGTTTGCACTCCTTCCTTTCTTCCTATTTGCATTATGTTTATGTTAACCTCTTTAACACAGAATAGTTAGATGACAGCATGGAATGACGATTAAATATTACTGGTTAATTCATGCATTATGATGAAGCATACCAGGCCCAGTAGAAGCATAAGACATGTTCTCTGAATTCATGACATTAATAGAAGTAGAATGTTTTTGCATGCATTTGCCTTAGCTAACTTGTTTTCTGCTCATTTCTTTTTTGAATTCTTTTTCATTTCAGTCCCCTTTCCAGCTTCACTTTCTTCATCTGTAAAAGACTGAATTTAAAATAGAATTCCATTTTACCTAGAATATTCTGTAATTCCATAAACCCAAACTTACATTTATTTGTTTTCATTTGTTCTTACTTATTTTTATTCTGTAAAGCTCTAATATTGATTTATTTTTTTTAACCAGTGCATTTCCATTCTTTATTACTTATGCTATCTCATTTCTTCCTTAGAAGTAGAGGTGATTTGATCCCTTCACAATAGTAAGACCCATAGTTGTTCTACTTGCCACTCAGCAAAAAATACTAAATGTTTATGGGTGTCAATCTCTGTGTGCCATGCTGTGGAGGATACATAAAGTGAACAGTTCATATTTCAGTCCTGCAGGCTCTATTCTCTTAAAGATGAGGACCCCCCTTTTTTTCTCTTTTAAAAAATCTGGTTTTATTGAAAATGAACCACATGCTAGGGACATATACTACCTACATGTTAAATGCTTAATATACATTATCTTCCCCTGTTTTTGAGTTGTAGGATTTTGTTGTTAGATCCAGATTTTTAAAATCGTGATGAAATAGGTATAAAATTTACCATTTTAACAATTTTTAAGTGTACAATTCATTGGAATTAATTGTATTCACAATGTTGTACAACCTTCTCTACCATTTATCCAAAATTTTCATCAAACCAAATAGAAACCCTGGTCCCATTAAGTACTTCCTATTCTCCCACTTTCAAGCCTTTGGGAAGCTCTAGTCTTTTTTCTATTTCTGTGCATTTGCCTTTTTCAAATATTTCAGATAATGGAATCATAGAACATTTGTCCTTTCATATCTGGCTTATTTCAATTAGCATAATGTTTTCAAGTTTCATTTATATTGAAGCATATATCAGAACTTCATTCTTCCTACATCTAAATAATTTTTCACTGTGTACATGTCACTTTTTGTTCACCTCTTGTTATTTTTACTCTAATTTTTGCAAATTATTTTCACTCTTGTTTTCTCTTATTTTTGTAAATTATTTATTATTTTCACTCTCTAATTTCTCGTCTCTTCCTCGTGCTAAATGCCTTCATCTTTATTCTATTCAAAATTTCCTTTTTAAATGCCAAAATTAGCTTAAAAAAAACCTTTATTTCTCAGATTTGTTTTGTTTTCTAATGACTATATTATCATATATGTGATTTTTTTCAGAAGGTATAATTTTAGTGTGCTAGTGTATTTAAATAGGTACCTATGTTACTAAATAATAAGGACAAATCAATATCATGATTAAAATTCATCTGAGTAAAATTTCTTCCAGAATTTGTTACCTTGAAAGCAAGATTGTGATTTTTTTTCCCCCTCAACACTGTTTTATCATCTCTCTCCTCTAAATAATAAGATTATTAGCTATTTATATGGTACACTGAACTACTAGCAACAATTCTTGGAATGATGACTTAATCTCATAGTTAATTTTTTGTAAATATATAGTTTAACACTGTATGCAATTATTCTGTATATGATATATTTATCAAAGTAAAAATGAAGCAAAGAACACTTAACACTGTTCCCATGATTAAAATTCTGCCATAATGTTGAAGTTTCCTGTAAACCCTTACTACCTGACTAATTTTAAAGAATTTTTAAACTGATCGATATTAGTAATTTGGGTCTAGAAAATAACTATTCCATATACTTTATTCTCAGGAGAAAAAAATAGTTTAGGCCAGTAACATCAATGAATTAAATTTAATGAGGACGTTTGTGGCAATAATGATGGAGTGTCAAGGTCTCTAAGATGCCGCATGCTAGCTATTTTTCATTCTCTTTAATTTACACATGAAGGCTTAAAGAGCTGTGGGCAAACTGCTTCAAAGAAAAGAACATCATTGCTGAACCAAAGCTAATGCAAAATTATTTGAGAACTAGAGAGTCCTTTTAGCACATAATAATGGAGGAATGCAATGCTTTTATGTAACAAAATATAAGCTTCTATATAAAAGATTTTCCTCTCTTTACTCTTCATATCAAGTACACTCAATCATTTTCTATTCAGCCCACAAATTTTAAGACTTCTGTGAATGGATGGATTGATAGGTGGAGGTTTGGTAAAAAAAGATATTAAAATAATCTTCTGTTAACAAAAATAGTTTGAATATAGTTCAACATTTCTTATATTTCCATTAATTTGGGATCATGAGATTTATCAAAACATGTAAATGGTATATATAACAATATTCGGGTGAATAAAGTAAGGAAAGGAAAGAGAGTTTATGCTGCTATAAATTGTAGTTGAGAATCTGATGCTTGATCAAGATCGGATATAGAGTTAGAGAAGGCACTACACACACAAGTTAGCCCATACTCATGATTGTCTTCATAATCAATACTGATTTTAATTGATCTGGCAACAATTCACATTGAGTCTTATTTTGGAAAGATCCAAAATTATAATATTTACTCTCTCTCTTTCTAGCTGACTTCCTTGCCCAAAGGAGATGCTCACTAATGTTTGTGAAAGAATGAAATCAAAGAAAGTTGTATTACTTGACAACATTTCCTAGAAGAAAATATGGCCAAATGTGGATTATTTATTCTTTTGACTCACATTTTAAAAAAGTGGAATAGAGAACAAAGCATTATAATTGTACTTTGGCACTTCTCTATCAAAACAAAAATAGAAATACTGCATATTTGTGAATTAAATTGAACTAATTCATTGTTCAAAACAAAACAAAAACCCCAGGAATGATTAACTGGGGTTCATGGACCCCAGGAAAACATGGTGGTAGAAACTTCAGGGTGTCAGTAAAATTTTGAAACTATATGCAAATTTTGTGGGATTATATTTGTGGGATAACAATAATTTAATAGTTCTTATTTTTCTGGAGTTCTAAGTATTGTATGATTATTAAATTATATATACTTATGTTATTCTTACTCACTTGATCCTTACGCCAACCATAGGATGTATTTTACTATCTTTTGTATTATTGATGAAAACGACATACAATGATTTTATATAACTTGCCTAGGGCACCATTACCATTGAGGGGTTCAAGCCAACATTTGATTCCAAAAGTCTAGCTCCAATATCTGTACTCCTAGTCAGAATACATACTGCACTATGTTTTGATAGGGAATAAGTTTTGCAATTTTTCCAATTATTAAGAGTTTGTGAATCTAAAGGCAATAAATATTTTTGGGGATAGAGGAGACAACTAGACCACAGATATACTGCTTTCATAGACATCCTATTGCTTGAAGTGCAAGGGATTTGTCATAGCTAGTGAAAGTCTGATGTAGTCTCCTGTGGTCATTTAGATGTTAGATACTTCTAAGGTCTGTTATAAATGTCCCAACCGTTTGTTTATTTAATCTGGCTACCAGGGTGTCATATGGCCTGTTGCCTACAATAAAATGGATTAAAAATGATAAGAATCAAGATTCTGACAAAGTAGGTAAGATGAATTGATCAGAAACTATGAAAAAGTAAAAATTTCAGTAAAGAGCATAGTGTAAGGAAAATAATTTTACATCAGTCAGCCCTAGAATTCCTGTTGATCAAAGAAAAATGTAAAACATGATCAGTTACATGATTCATGCTGTTTCTAAGAAAATCTGTTACTTCCTCAGAGGAAACAATGCATTGCTTGGTTCGAAGTTATAATACTTTTTATTTATAAATATGTAGTGAATGCTCTTTCAGAAGCATCTTTCTAATAGATGTAATAGCAGTGTTATGGACTAAATTGTGACCCCCCCCCAATTTTATATGTTGAAGTCCTAATCCTCAATACCTTGAACATGAGATTATATATATATATATATACACATATACATATATATGATTTATTATAACATTTGTTTATGCATACAAGAACCTGGGTACAGGCCAGAGGTATGGGTGGTGATGGGATTCACCAGAGACAGAGTGGGGAGCAAAATAGGCCGACTTACTGAAATACACTGCTAAGGGGAGCAGCAGGTGAGTCAGGAGAGGTCTGCTGCCCTATGTGGTTATCTACCTGGCCAGGGATTGAACTCATGCTGCAGTGACTGTGGATAGCTTCATAGGTTGCATCTTGTCCCCTTGCGCCACCAGGGAGGCCCCTAACATGAGTATATTTGGAGATAAGAATTTGAGCCCTCATCCAATGTGAGTGGTGTCCTTATAGGAGGGGAATAGAACATAGACATGCCCATGTACAAAGGCGAGTTAGTGTGGGGACACAGCTATCTGACAATCATACCAGTAGATTCTTTTAAATACTTGATATTAATCTGTAATTCTGATATTAAGTCTACTTTCAAACAAACAATGTAGTCGAAACACAGTGCCTTCTCTGGGCCAGCTTTATTTGGAAATGAGATCTAGGCTTTTCAGAAGAATTGATTAAATCTCTTGTTCTCTATTTCACTGTTTTGGGCTTTTAAGAAAACATGGTATAAAGACTACTTAAACTTCATGAAAAGACAAAATAAAATGTCATCTTTGTGCTGCTCATCAAACGTTAAAAATATACTAGTAGACATAAGACTTGACCTTTGATGTAAATGGAAAAGCTCCACCAAACACCAAAGTTTGGGTCCTTTCTAGTTCATGGTCATCATGGGGCTATGACAAGGAAAAATTTGCTCAGGAACGAGAATTTTCATTAGAACATGTCATGGCTCACATCTGACACATGAAAAATATTGATGAATGAATGATGTTAAAGTCAGATGCCATCAATTGTACAGAATATTTTCAAAGCAAGAGTAACCAGAATCACCATGACCCAAAAAAAAAATCTCATTAAAGTAGGCCTATAAGTGCAAATTTAAAAGGCAATTAAACTTAATTGTATTTCAATGGGTAAAATGATTCATCATGAAAGTCTTATAGTGATTTATGAATAATATTATAAATAATTATATTTTTATCCCTCTATTATAACATATGTCACCAGGATTATTTGGTGAAGTGGTGTGTCTTCACTATTCAATCATGTCTTTGAGATCATGAACTCCACTTAATTTCATTTCCTTTTAGGGATTGTTAATACATGTTGGTTAAGTCACTGAGTGAATGAAAAAAATTGAGTAAGTGAAAAATGAACAACTAAAATTTGTATAGCAATTGGAGTCTTAAACTTTTCAAATAATATATTATTTAATAATAATTAAAAAATTTTTGGTAGACTTTTTTTCATAATATGAAATTGAATGCTACCTAACTTTTTAAAAATCTCATTTTGGAGGACAACTTAATAAGAAAAAGGGTTTCAACATACAGGTAAGTGCAGAATACAAAATTATATATGGATGATAGCACACACATACGCATGCACAGAGAGAAATGAAAGGAAGTAAACCTTTTGTATATTGATGTTGTATTCTGTAAACCTGTTATATTTATTTATTATAATATCTTTCTTTTAATGATTTATTTTTATTTATGCATACAAGGGCTGGGTATAGGAGAGAGATGTGGGCAGGTGAGAGGATTTACCAGAGACAGAGTGGGGAGTAGAACAGGCAGAGTGGGGAGTAGAACAAGCAGATTGACTGAAATACACTGCTGAGGGGAGCAGCAGGAGAGTCAGGAGAGGTCTGCTTGTGCCATGGGGGTTGCTCCGTGGCTGGCCAGGGATTGAACTCGTGCTGCAGAGACTGTGTATTGCTTCATAGTGTGGTGCTTAACCCCTTGCATCACCAGGGAGGCCCTATTATATCTTTGTTGTGGATTCTTGAGACTTTCTTTTTGGTAGAAAATTATCTTAGAGGAAAAAGATCACATTAAATTCAAAAGAACAAAAATCAAAGTTGCTAAATTACTCATAAAAAAAACTACAACTATATTTACAGATTTGTCTAGGAACTACAGGTAGAGGAGAGAGGGAAATGGATATTGTCAGTTAAGAATTCCATACCAGGAAGAATTATCTTTCAAAATTTAGGACAAATTTCTGACTTATTCAGAAATAAATGGAATCTGAGAGAATTAATTACTATCAATATTTGCTATAAGAAACATAAAAGGAAGTGAAGATAGAAGGAGAGAACAGGAATACTATTAATATGAAACATTAACAATCCCCAAAATGGGTAAAATAAAGTAAAATATAAAAGACATTCTTTAATTTTCACTTTTAATAAATTACTGTTTATAGCGAAAAATATAATGTTCTTGAGATTGAAAGGCTAAGTAGGTAAGATAAATGACAACAGTACAAAAGATTGGAAAGAAAACTGGAAATATAAAATCGTGTGGTTATTATATTGTAAGTAAAATGTTATCTTAATTGAATGTAGACTGATTTTCTCTTTGTCATTGGTCTTTAGCATTTGAAACATCCTATTTTTTGAGGAGGTACTGTGAATCCTCGATTTGCTGTGTTATTTATTATTTCAGAAGTTTTTTACCACTGGCTCTTCAAATATTTCTTCTATGACATTCCCTCTCCCTCCCTCTCCCTCCCTCTCCCTCCTCCTCCCTCTCCCTCCTTCTCTACCTCCCTCCCTGTCTATCTCTTTCCCCCTTCTCTATCCCTCTATTAGAATTCTAATTGCAATAATGTTATCCCATTTCATGTTGTCCCACAGACCATAGATGTTTTCTTTCTCTCTGTATTTAAATTTGTGCAATTTTATTGCCCTATATTGAAATTTACTGATTCTGTCTTTAGCTATTTTTAGTCTACTGATGAATTCATTGAAAGTGTTCATCTCTGTTACTACATTTTTAATTATTAGTATTACCACCCTATCTTTTGATCATGTTGTTTAACTTTCCCTTGATAGATTCATTCATATTGACCATATTTACTTAAAATACCCTTCTTGATAGTTCCAATAATTGTATCATCTCTGAGCCTGGATCTGTTTTTTCCCTTTACAATGTGTTCATTTTTATTGCCATGTTGTGTATCTTTAATATGTCACTAAATGCTAGAAATCTTAACTAGAATAGTACAGACTTAGGTAAATAGTGTTTATACCTGTGTAGGTAAGGCGAATGAAAATACTCAGGCTATTAGGTCACTGGCCTCTGGCTATCACCTGTGGCCTTGAATACAGGAGGCTCTTGGGAGTGTGGGCTTGGGGAACACATGCCTGATGGACACAGAGTATGGTGGGGGCATGGGTAAGTGTGCACACCTAAGCCTGGATGTTGAGGACCCATGGGCAGTGTCACACAGAGGAGTGTGTGATGGAGAGTGGCGGAGAGTGGTGGAGAACAGTTAAGAGAGGACACCAACAACTGAGAGAGGAAGTCCAGAGGAAAGAGCATATAGAGATTCTCAGTCTTAGGCAGGCTCTCTACTATTTTTTTTCTTAATTAAATTAATTATTTTTAATTGAGGTAATATTTGGATGCCCCCAACAGCTATTACAGTTGTAATGCACCCACCACCAAATTGCCCATGGTCCACCAGCGTAGTCCTTTGTGCTTCCTCCCTTCTTTGTAGGTTTTCTACCCTTTGACCTTAGAGCTAGGACTGTTTAGTAATCTAGGCAAACTCCACTTGTACTTGAGTGCTTCTTACATAGAGTTTCATGCTCCTTTGCTTTGTGCTGGAGGAGCTTAATAATACTGATACAGAATCCTAGGCCTAAGATTGTTTCCTCTTTTATAGGAATATATTAAAATGAATCTTCTTCCTGTTGCAAAAGGTTTTCAGTTGTACCCTGCTTTTTTTAAAAAAAATGATTTATTATTTATGCATACAAGAGCTGGGGTACAGGCCAGAGATGCGAGGGGTAAGAGGATTTACCAGAGACAGTGGGGAACAGAACAGGCAGACTGACCTAAGCACACTGCTGAGAGGAGCAGCGGGCAAGTCAGGAGAGGTCTGCTGAGCCATGTTGGTTGCTCCCTGGCTGGCGGGGGATCGAACTCATGCTGCAGAGGCTGCAGACTGCCCCATAGTGTGGTGCTTAACTCCCTATGCCACCAGGGAGGCCCCCTGTACCCTCCTTTTTAAGTGACTTGGGTTTTGTTTTATAGTAAAGAGTCTGGACAGGACTTTGTTACTTTCCCATAGCTCTGGATGCCTTCCCAAAAATTACAGCTTGATTGAGGACTTCTTTAGTCTCTAATCTTTTTCATGAGTTCTCATTAGATGTCTGTGGATAACAGCCAAAAAATTGATACAAGATCCTCTTGTATTTATTTTATGCTTTTACTATTTGCTTTTACTATTTTACTATTTGACTTTTACTATTTGACTACTATAAATTTATTAGAAATTTTAACTGAATTCTTGGATACTTCTATGGTGCCTTTTATTTTTTACTCCTGCTCTGCCACAGATAAGCCAGTACCCATGCCCTACTGTTCTCTCAGGCATCCATCTTTCTTTTGATTTCAGGGAAGTTTGCCTGGTCTTTAGCTCTCTAGAAGGCTGAGAAAAGGATTGTATAGAATCTGCTTATATAAAATCAACTGGAAAACAATTTGCTTGACAATAAATAAACCTCAACATTTTAATGATTGGTGTCCTAATATTTGTAAGTCAAATAAAATTAACTTTTGCCTATGGATATATTTTACTGTATGATCTATTTTGTTCCCGAATCACATAGTGAATATTTTCTTTTTGCTGATTTAAATTTTGAGTAACACATAGAACATTCTTTGATGTTACTCTTGTCATATTTGGAAAAGAAAGTAATCAGTTATTAAATAAAAATTTTAAATTTATAATATTCAAGAAATTTTATCTACTTAGATGATTAGCAGAAAAGCACACAGTCATTTTTTTAACCACAGGCATTAGGGTCTATACATTTATTAGTGGAAATATTTATTTGGAAAATAAAACTGAGATTTTTTTTTCAAATGTAAGCCAGGAAAATTAAACTGATTGTTGATGGTTTTATTTCTGGACTAAATGGCATTTGTTATGTAATGTTCATCAGGCAAATTATGTTCCACATTAAATTTTCTTTTAAATGTACTAGTTGAATTATGATGATCAAGTATTCAAAAAAAAAATTGTATTTTTACTTGATGGTTCTGACAATTTGGGGGTTTCTTGCAGTGTTGACAGGATCAATCTGTTACTAAGTTGCAGTCAGTCATGCAGTAAATTCTCAATGATAAAAACCTTAATTTTTGTCTTTATATATTTTTAAAATATTTATTTTTAAAGATTTTATTTATACAAGAGCTGGGGTACAGACCAGAGGTGCAGGAGGTTGAGAGGATTCACCAGAGACAGAACGGGGAGCAGAATAGGCAGATCCACTGTAACACACAGCTGAGGGGAGCAGCGGGCGAGACAGGAGAGGTCTGCTTCACCATGTGGGTATCTCTCTGGCTGGCTGTGGACAGCTTCACAGTGCTGTGCTCAACACATTGTGCCATCGGGGAGGACCTGTCTTTATATCTTTTTTGAGAGATTCTGGGAAATATTTTTTTGTTGAGCTGTGTAATTACCCAGTATCTTAAAAAAATCCCGTTGAAGTGCCTTAGACTCCTTATGACTCAAGCTAATCAGTAAATCTTCAGTTGAATAGTAGAAAATAAGAAAATTATAAAATACTGATTGAAAGTTTTTACTTTGTTTAGTGCAGAATTCACCAAGTAAATACTGCAGTTCTGAAATTTTTTGGATTTTAAGCATTTTATATTTTAGATTATCATCTGAGGGAGCCATTTGAGAGTTAAAGTCATCATCAATTTGCTGCTTTTGGGATGGTAACATTGTTTTCTTCTTTATACAGTCCATGCTGCCCTTTCTGGGTAAGACCTGTCAAGGACTGAGGAGTTCGTGAATATTGGATTCTTTGCCCTTCACCAGTGTCACAGGTGGTGTGAAAACACAGGTGTGGGCCAGAAAATGAGACTTAATTCTAGAGGGAAAACATTATAGAGTCACCTGCAGAAATAAGAAATTTGTGTAAGATAAGAGAGCTAATTAAGGAAATGGTTAAACAGATGTTCACATGCAGTAATTAACTCATACATCATAGACAAACTGTGTTCTAAGTTGATATCTGAACAATGGATATAATTTTGGTGTTTCTTTGCTGTGGCTTGCTTGTTTAAGCCAGTAAGCTGATAAGAGGAGGAGTAAGCTGATAAGAGGAGGAATGGGAACTCTGGACTGAGTGAGAAAGAGGAAGTCTGTTGGAATCCGTGGGATGGCTGGTGTGAGAGGTGTTAAAAAGAGAGCGAGAGAGTGAGCAAGAGAGAAAATGAGAACAGCATTACTTTTCTCAGGTAGCTGTCATCTGGGCTAGCTTTTTGGTCCTGTGCCAGAGGTCAGAGAGACACATGCTATATTAGAGGGTCTGTGAATCATCAGGTACATGCAAAGGTGCTGTGAGGACTACACTGCTTTGCCAAACAACTGTGATGTAGAATGCAGAGGCTCTAGTGTTCTCCCAGAAAGACCTGGCAGAGAAGTTGCTACCCTTAAGTTTTCTTCTCAGTCAAGGACTCTTTTGTTGCAGCAAAAGAGCAAGAGGCTAGGAAGGCGCTCAATTGAGATGCTTCTTGGGGGTTCTAAAAATAATTCAGTGAAATTTTAAGGTAGTAAAAATTCGAGCATATCCATTTTGTAAATGAGGGCTACAGCATGTGAAATTTGGGTTGTTAGTTTTCGCAATGGGAATAATTATTATTTGGGTTCTCTCAAATGGGGAAGTCTTTAAGTCTGTTTATCTTTTGGTTTGTTCTCAACTGTCACTTCTTCAGAGAAACCATCTGTACATTCTCAGTGTCATTTTGCTTTTTCATACCCATGGTGAACAGTCTCCTTTCAGCCCCTCTGAGGAAATTATGGTCTGAATATATTATAATATTACAAAGCACCTGGTAGCAACAGTGAAAAAAATTCAATCTATAGGTTAATTTGAATAACTGATGTCAGATAGAGGTTTGTTTGATTCTTACCCCCTTGCTGAATTGACTTAATTAATGGCTTGTTTTCATACCATATAGTTATCTTTATGTCTATTGACACACAAGATTATCATTTACAGTAAGCAAATGATCTCCTTTGAGAAATGAAGTTTGACTTCCCTATTACTCTGTGTACCTCTGATTAGAATTTCTAACTTTGTTTTTTATAAGGCATGACTTAATGATTTTGCTCCTGCCAGCATATGTTAACATTTTATCAAACATACGGAATACAGAATAGCTTGTTTCTAAATTTTAGCACATTTATGCCAATAGATTTTATAAAAAATTTGTAAGTAGACAACAATGAGTTGTGAAGGATTAGTTCTCTCAGTTTCTATTGGCTTTGGAAAACAATGTAAGAGAAGATAACTCAGGTCTCTGAAACCATACTGTGATAAAACTATTTCTCTCAGTTATTCTCTTATTAATTTTTATACTTTTTGTTTGTTCTTGGGGTTAGAACTAATATTTGGGAATAATTTCATCAACATAATGTGGTTTTATTTCACATGAAATTATAACAACAGTACACTAAGGTCATTCATCCTCTGAAGATATTTTTTGAATAACATTTACTGCTATTGATTTATGAACTTGTAGTATTTAAAAATAACATGAAACTCTTGTCTAATGCCATACCTGAGTATAAAGAATCATAATGGGTTGCAACTTTTACACACTGACATGATTATGGGTCTCATTGAGGCTTATCATATAAATAAGGGCAACTTCCTGATGTGGCAAAGAGGATAACCCTTATCTTTTCAAATGAAGATACTATCATTTAGCTCTAGAATGATGCAGAGAACTTCAGGCTTTCTGTGCTGGAAGTGTCCCATTCATACTGCCCCACTGAAATGCGTTTGTTATTTGCACATATTTAGTTCCATTAGAAGATTTTCTGAGTGACTAAGACTAATAAATGAAGGTTCTAATGGTGTGTGATTACTTAATGACTTATCTCTTCTAGGTAACTTTTTGCATTTTAACACAGGCCTTCAATGCCTTAACCCCATGGAATATGTAATAAGATTAGAATGACCAGATACCTGGCCTTGTACCTAAAAGGACTCAGTGGTTAATGTTTGTGGACAATTTGAGAATTTAAGGTACTTGTAGGGCCAGGCCAAAACATTTTTAAAAGAATGACCTTTCAAGCCTCCATATGGGTAGACTTTACCAGTTGGGATACTTTATTCTAGGTTGTATAAATTATATAAAAATCAATTAATAATTTGACATATTTGAAAATGTTTTTAACCAGTTGTGTTGGAATTACGTAGGTAGATCATTAGAAGAATAAAAAAAGAAAAAGGGATTAATGAGACAATCTTTTTTTAGGCTCCAGTTTATGCTGATCTTATGCTTTCTCTAACCACATGAATATAATTTTATAACTGCCAGCTAGCTTTAATTAGCAGTATTTTTAAAATCATTTTTAATTGCCAGGGTTTACTTTCTATAGAACCCCTCAAGATTTTTCAAAGTTTCAGAGATGCCACACGTGCTCACAAATTGTGGCATATACATTTCTTTCCTCTTCCACTCTAACTTTTTTTTTATCTGCTGATAAGCAGAAAAGGTAGATGTGAGGTTGTGTCACTATTTCTTCAGTAGCCTACATCCCACCGGGCAACATTTCCTCCACTGTGTTCTAAAGAGCTTAACTGGGTACTGTAATCACCAATTCTGGGCACAGCATCTCACAGACACAGCATACATTTTTGCTAAGAGTTGGGGCGTCAAAGGTTCTGTCGAGTCCTTGACTCCCCAGTGATGGGTTATATTTTCAAGAGAGATAGGTAGATTATTTTTCTTCTCTTTTCCTACTTTATATTCCAATGTCTCATAGAGTCTTAATTCAGTTTTAACAATGGACCCTCTTTCTTGCATCTGTGCAAGTGTAAACTGAGGAATAAACTCAAGTGAGGTATTACATCCTACTTAGAATGGACCATCCTTTTAAAAAGAAAGGGTTTAATGTAACTATCTCTGTGTACTTGACCTCTATTCCATTATTTATTGTCCTTTCTCTACAGATATTATAAATAGATGCTTTTTAAAAAAAAAGATTTATTTATTTATGCATACAAGGGCTAGGATACAGGCCTGAGATGGTGGGGGGTGGGGGAGTGAGAGGATTCACCAGAGACAGAGTGGGGAACAGAACAGTCAGATTGACCAAAGCATGCTGCTGAGGGGAGGAGCGGGCGAGTCAGGAGAGGTCTGCTGCGCCATATGGGTTGCTTCCTGGCTGGCTGGGAATTGAACTTGTGCGTAGTGGCTGTGGATAGCTTCATAGGTTGTGTCTTAACCCTTGTGCTACCAGGGAGGCCCTATAAATAGATAAATAGGGGCAACCATTCCCTAGTAGGGATACAACTTAGCCCAAATGAACCGATGCATTTTTTTTTTTATTTATTTGAGATTTATTTTTATTTTACTTTTTGATGCATTCAAGAACCAGGATGTAGGCCAGAGGTGTGGGGTGAGGGGTGAGAGGATTCACTAGAGAAAGAGGGGGGAGCAGAAAAGGTAGATCTACTGAGATACACTGCTGAGAGGAGCAGCGGGTGAGACAAGGAGAGGACTGCCATGCCATTGGGTTACCTCCATGGCCAGGGATTGAACTCAGGGCATGGTGGTGATAACGCTGAGCCTAACCCCTGAGCCACCAGGTAGGTCCAGATGCATCTTTTTTATTTGTTTTTTAAGATTTATTTATTTTTATTTATACAAGCACTGGGTACAGGCAGAAGAGTGGGGGGGTGAGAGAATTCACCAGAGCCAGAGCAGGGAACAGAGCAGGCAGACTGATGAAACACATTGCTGAGGGGAGCAGCGGGCACGGCAAGAGAGGTCTGCGTGCCATGTGGGACCCTCGCTGGCAGCCGGGGATCTAACCAGCGTTGCAGAGGCTGCGGGCAGCTTCACAGCCCAGCGCTCAACCGTTTGGCCACCAGGGGAGGCCCGCATCTTTTTTATTATGATTTTCCTTGGGACCAAAATTGGATCCTTACATTTTCTAATTTGTATTTGTTTAACCTAAAGAACTTGTGAGAATATAACAAAAAAAAAGTCTGTTTACAAAGATCTATAGAAATGTTTTTCCATTCTTTGCTACAGATTTTCATATATACAAATGATCAACACTATAAAATTATCTGCCTAAGGTATATATAGTCCAAGATCTGGCTGAGAACTTTAAAGGGTCCTTTAAGACCCAAGGAATAATTTCTAATATTTCCATCCATGAATCAAAGTAGAAATTGAAAGCCATTTTAGATCTCATGTCCAAACTAGTAAAAAATGCAAAATCAGACAAACCTCACTACCATTTGTGACATTGTTTTGGTTAATTACATAATATTCCAGTTTATCTTGATTCATGTAGAAGGACCTCTACTTTTCTCAGTGACTGCAAGACCAATTCCAAGGAAGATATTTTTAATTTTGATCATGTGAAGTTACTCATGTCTACTTCACTCCCTTTTGGCAGTGATTGATCTAGGGGTAGACATTGGACCTAGATTTAAGATAAAGGAGAACATATTAGAGTCTTCAGGAGAGTTTCTTCCCTTCCTTATCAATGAGGTGAAGCACATGAGGAAGATTCACTTTCAGTGCTGAGTGGCATTGATGCTTTCTAAATTTAGAAGTGGGCACTTCCGGAACAAGTATTTGGAGACTAGAAACCACTTGGGAATTATGTAGTGTGTATCTAGGGTAGCAGACATAATTAGACTCAGCTTAATAGCTCCAATTTTCAATTTAAATAAACAAGAAATGTGCTTATGGGTTAAGTTAGGATTGGTAAATAACAACCTGTAGGCAAAATCTGGTCTATTACCTGTTTTGGTAGTTTTATTGGAACACAGTTAATGTATTCATTTATACTTTGTCCATGGATTTTATCACTATATTAACAGACATGAGTAGTTGTGATAGAGGCCATAGAGACTTCAAAATGTAAAATAAATTCTGTTTTCCCTTTACTTTAAATGTTATACCAAACCCTTTAGCCAGCAGTAGAATCTTCCATCATCACATTAATGGATCTGAAGTGGTAAAATCCTAACTCTAAACATCTACATTTGTTGACAACCACATTTTATACCTCATATACTTGTTAAACCTTAACAAATTCTTTTATAAACAAAAAGCAGGTTTAAAGAATGAATGATAAAGTACTTAGGAACTTATGTCTATGTTTTAATTCACCCCCAAACTCCAGCCAGTAGTTTGCACTGAGATGAAATCATCATCTTAATTGTAGTCTGGTAAAATTTAAAATAACTTGACTTTTCTTTCCAAATGAGATGTTTAATGGAAATGTTTTAAGGGTCCAAGCTACTGAGTGAAGCACTATTGTTACAGCTCTTTCAAAATGACATTTATGCAGACTATGTAAAATGTTCACAGACTCATTAAATAGAATCCTATGGACACCCATTTATCTTTTATCAGTCATGTAACAAAAGAACTAATCAAGATCAAGTCCATGTTTTTTTTTTTTAAAAATGACTTTTTAGCAGACTGCCCTGAAGCTGATTGTTGCACACACTTTAAAAGGACTTAACACCAACTTCTATACCTGTAAATTGAAGAATTTCAAAAGAGAATGATCTTTGCAGTGTTTTCTTAGAGTGTTGTGTCATAGGAAGATAATTAACTAGGTTCAACTTCTTCCTCTTGTTTCCTAATGTATATGAAACAAAAAAATATACATTTCATATTAATGTGTTGGGCAGACTGCAGAATAGGGAATTATCATTTTCTGTAATTGTAGAAGGATGGCGTATACTTAGCAGGATGGGCTATCTCCTTCCATTCACAGCCTTTCTCTGCTTATCTCACTTCTACCCTTTATGATTAAACTGTGTTGAAAGATTTCTTCCATGATTCAAGAAGATTGTTTTTTAATATTTATTTTAATATGAAAGAAGGATATCCTCATTCATCATCAGAAATGTTGTTAAAACAGCACTTCTTATGAACCATTGATGATAAATGGGAAGATCTTTTCTTAGTACAAGAGAGAATATTGCACAAATCTTTTTGAGTCTTGCCACAAATCTTTCTTAATAAAATTCAGCTCATCAGTTTGCAGAATATGTCTGTAGTCATAAAAGGTATAGTGAAAATGGGAGATGTTTTAGAGAAGATCTTTTTTTTTTTTTCTAAACTGTGCTTAGGCTTATAAGTAGATATAAGGCTCAATTGAAATCACATGTTTTTAACCAAGAAAATTTTTGACTTACACACTTTATTTTGAGTGGACAGCCTTTAATCATATAGTATCTGGTATTTATTTGCTATTACTGAATATCTGAATATTTCCAGATATTTGGAGAAGTTGTAATGGAAAAGAAACCAACAATCAGCATTCCTATAGGAGCTAGAGTAAACATGTTTTAAACAAAAGCTAGTGTTGTGTCCACTGAAAGGATGGCATTCATGCAGTCCTTCAGCAATCTGCAAATGTCAGAGCCTGGTAGACACAGAGTTATAACTGTCTAGAGTTATGCTTTTGCTGTGATGAGCTAACATAGACAGACTTATTCCAGGGATCTTCTACTTGCCAATTGAGAATCTAGCCATTAAGTAGACTCATATTCTCAATTACTGAACAATTCTTTATAGGTTGGCAAAAATTTGCCTTATTTTTTTTTTTTTAAAGTGTTGCTTTCTTATCTGAATGAGAAGTGAGGAGTTACAAGTTTGAATCAGTACTATAGTCTGTGTAATTTCAGTGACTGTTAGGTCATCCTAAAGTAAAGATCTTCAAAAGTAAACTTGAGCCTCAGAAACACTAGTATCTCATGAATCAATTCTAAGTAAGAATCCTTGAACATATGAATAAATCTATTCCACATTATTCATTCAATTGATCACCCAATGCTGTAATTTTTTAAGTCAGGTGTACAACTGACAGATAAGCATCACAGAGTTAAACTAATCCATAACGTAGATGGAGAGCGTAAGCAGTTACCATAGCTGTGATCCACATATCTTCCAGGGTGATCACATATCTTTCGATGTGACCAGAGACTGATTGTTAATTTAGAGTTCATGGTCATGAACTGAAAAACTCTTCCTCTTTCTCTGCCAACTAATCAAAAAATATTTGAAAATATGGAAAATGCAGTATTTAATATTGAGCCTTGCTGTAGAAATTTATGCAGATCTAATTGTCTTCAAACTCAACCCATGAGATTACTCTAGGATCTCAAGGTCAGCGTGAGAACTTAATATCAAGTGTCTGTTGTGTCTTACCTATAATTCTACTTCCTATAGTGCCATTTGGTTGAATGTGGATGTTGTCTAGAATCTGTGGAAGAGATTAACACATAACTTTTGACTTAAAGCATATCCTGTAACATGGCAATAATACAGGTTTAAATTAAAGATTATGACAATACTTTTAGTGTGGTTGGGCTCCAAGTGGATACAAATTCTTCCTCCTAAGTATACAACTTCTGTAATGGAAAGGGAAGGCCACCTTAGCACAAAAAAAAAAAAAAAAAAAAAAAAAAAAGAAGATATGTTGAGAGCAAATAATGGCATGAACAATAAATTATAAAAAGTTTCTGGAATTAGTTTTTCATTGTCATGATTTGTTTTAAAACCTTTCAGATATTTGTAAGGGATTTCTATTGAGATGAATAGGTCACATAGTGTTGTGACTCATGAATGAAAATCCTTCTGGATGCATGGCAGCATATGAAAATGTGTGAAGAAATATTAACTAGAATGTAATATTTAGCTATAGTTTGCTTCTTAAAATTTAAGTAGGTACATTAGTTAAATGATCCAGATATTGGTTTATAAATAGATTTTGTTAACTCAATTTTGGGCCTTATAATGCTTTATTGAAAATCATTATACTATACATTATAGAATGTTTTATGACATCCCTCGTCTCCACCCACTGGATACCAGTACTACCTCCCCAAAGATGACAATTAAAAGTGTTCCCAGATAGTGCTAAATGTCCTCAGGGTCAGGGGAAATATTACCTTAGTTTATTTCTCCTGCATTAATATTCCTATTTTATCAAAGCATGAATAAAAAAGTATTGATTGTCTGTAATGATCAGAAAATTGTTCATGTTTGTAGAAAATTGCTACTTGAAGTATGTTAGAAATTTTAATAATGATAATACAACAAACTCTAGTGCAACATTAAAACTAACAATGGGATAATTAAGTCTTGTATTATTGATAAGAAACTTAAGGTTCTTATACCTAAACTTTGGAAACATATTAATAATATGATCACCATGCTATAGGTATTCAGGAAAACATTAAATATACTAGTAGGATCGTTTCCCGGAATATAAATCTAGTAGTTTCACTGTCTTCTGCTCTGATCAGAAGACCTATGGATTGTTGTAGGACTCTGGGATATCAATTTTAGTATACTTTCGGGAAGTATAAAGAGATTTCAGGGCCTCCCCCATGGCGTAGCGGTTGAGCACTGGGTTGCGAAGCTGCCCGCAGCCTCCACAGCACCGGTTCGATCCCCAGCTGCTCCCCGGCCACCGGAGGAGGGTCCCACATGGCGCGCAGACCTCTCCTGCCGCCCGCTGCTCCCCTCAGCAGTGTACTTCGGTCCTTCTGCCTGCTCTGCTCCCCGCTCTGGCTCTGGTGAATTCTCTCACCCTCCCGTGCTTCTGACTGTACCCAGTGCTTGTGTAAATAATAAATAAATGAATCTTTAAAAAAAAAAAAAAAAGAGATTTCAGTGGAAGAACATCAAGTTAGAGAAAATTCTTTAAAACTTTTTTAAGACATCAGATTGGAGGAGATAGACCAGAGGATGAGTATTTAGATAAAAATAGAAAGTTGGGGTGTAGTGATTTCTGTCAATAATTTGAAATGCTCATGTGGAAGAATGCATTCACCTCCAACACAGACAATTTGCGAACTGTTGTTTCTATAATAGGGAACAAATTTTCCACTCAGACTGACTGACTCCTCATCCTCTATGTCTCAGTTTCAAAATCATTTAAGAAATACCTCACTTGGCTCCTTTACTTACATTAGATTGCCATTTTTATCTCTTGTAACATTCTATCCCTATCTTTTATTTCATAGGGTTTCAAATGTACAAATGTACAATTAAATATTTATTTGGGTGATGGTTTATCATTGTTGATACAATTGAATGTAAATCCTGAAAACTGGTGACCTGTCTCATTTGTTCATCATTACATCATCAACACTTAGCTCAGGATCCGTTACTGAGTATGGGCTCACTAAATATGTGTTGATTGCAATATTAGTAATGTGTTTAAAACAAGATCTTCAATAATAAGATAGAATATTTGGCACAGACTGCTTCCATAATCACTGTGACCATTTTTTCATCATATTTCAGAAGTGGGATAGAGCTGTGTGTTGCAGCCAGTTCCACTGGTTAATGAGAGCCAATTATGTGGATTTCTTGTCCCAAATCCAAAATCTGTTATGCCAGTTAAATAGCTTGAAATAGGTTATGGTGGGAATGTTTATACCAAAGATAGCAAATAATCAGGGACTTTTTTCCTGAAGCATTGGTTATTGAAAATTTATCAATACAATTATTAATGTTGTTTTGTGTTCTATTGTAAAAGAGTTATAAAAAGTGCTTTGTAAGCTGCTCTTTCTACTCTTAAATTTCTGCTATGGCAAAAGGGCCAGTACTAAAATGTAATATCAGAAAATGAAGGATTAATACTTACAACAACTCTCCTCCTGACTACAATTAGAAAAATGGAATATAATATTTTATGGCATGCTTTAAAGACAGCTATTGCTACAAAGTTTGTGAGAATTTATGGGGACAAGACCCTAGAGAGCTAGAGGGTAAGGAAACCACTAGAGATTATTTAACATTGGTGCTGACTTTCCTCTCAAGACAATACCAATCTAGCTTTTAGCAAAGAAGTTGAAAAGCTGAGCAGAACACGTTAAAATGACAGGATATATGAAAATTGAAGTCAAGACCATACCAAAAAAAATTCTTGTCAAGAGTTTAGTTGATAAATAAGACTGAAGATGAAACAGAAGTAGAATAGCCTTAACAAAAGCTGAGTCCACCCACTTTAGCAGGATCTAAATTCTAGGAGAGCATCCATACCCTTTCTTTTCCAGATTATGGAGAACTCCTGTATTCCGTGGCCAGTGGTCTCATCCTTTCATCCTCATACCCAGCTACATTAGGCAGAGTCAATCTCACATGAAAATTTCTGCTTCTCCCTATTTTGTTTGCTATTCCACTTATAGGGACACATTTATATTAGGTCTTTCAAGATGATCCCAAATATGCTTTTCATGTAATATCACAATTATCCCTCCATTTCAAGAAGGAATAATCTGTCCATCGCAAGGCCAGCTGTTTAACAATCAGTCCCATCTGAAATGTTATTTCCCTTTTGCTATGTAACAATGATATTCACAGGTTCTAGGAAGTTAGATGTGGACATCTTTGGGGAACAATTATTCTGTCTAACACACAGGGTGTACAGAAAATTAAATTATGACACATTATGAAATTGATGAGTGTATTCAAGTAATTCAAAGACAAAGTATTTTGGCAGATAAATGGAAACTATTTAAAAGAATAATGACATTTTTGAAATAAAAAAACACAGTAGTTGATAGTAAGACCTTAATGTATGGCTTCAAGAGCAAATTATATGAAGCTAGAGAAAAACCTGATGAAAATGAATATAGCTCAGAAATAAATATTCAGAAAAAAATGGACAATAGAATGAAAGAATATTAGTGATAAGCAGGATGTGATAAAATAAGTAATTTGTGTATATTTGGAGTACCAAGGGAAGAAGAGAGACTGTAGAACAAAATAAGTACTTGTAAAGATAATAGGTGATTATTTTGCAAAACTGAAATTCAGTTGTAATTTTCAGAAGCCCCCAAACTCTGAAGATGTTAAATGTGAGGAAAATCTCATGTAGATACAGCAGAAAGAAGCTTCTGAGAACAATGCAGAGACAAACATAATATATAATCAAAGTAAAAAGGTATATAAATTTTGAAAAGGAAGTTTGAAAAGTTGAAAACTGACTTCTCATGATAAACAAAGGAAATGATATCTACGAAATTCTGAATGAAACTTATGTATTCATTAAAAATGTCCTTTAGAAATGAATGAATTAAAACATTTATCAGAAGAATATTGTGTGGAATTGCTTTAGTGCAGCATTCCCATCAGTGCTGCACTAAAGGAAATGCTCAAGTATGTTCTCCAGACAAAAAAGAAAATAATCACACATGGAAGTTTAGAGATGAAGAATGATGGTCAGTAAGAATAGTACATGTTCTTGTAAATTTAAATGAATATTTGTTATAAAAATGATTTATTTAAGGTTTCAAATATATTTAGAATTAAAATATACAACAAATGTACACAAAGTGGCTAGAGTTCTACGGGCCATGTAATATCTGGGAAGTCATAAAAATATTGGGTCACTATAAGTTCTGGTTTGCATTTTATACCCCTGATGTAAGCATAACTAATAGTGGAGTCTTGTTTCATTCTCAAAGCAACTTGATTTGAATGATTAATGTTTTCTTTTTAAGATTATTAAATTTTTATGACTAAAAAAGTAACATAATTAAACACTATATAGGGAAATTAATTGAAGGAAAAATAAGAAATATTTCAAAAGACAAGGAAAAAAAAACAACATGAAATAAACATAATAAATGGTAAATTTAAAGCAAAAGCTATTGGCATTTCCATTAAAGATAAACTACATACTACAATTAAAAGACAGATTGTCAGATTATATGTAAATACTAAATAATTTCTGCTTATATTCTACTTACAAAGAATTACTGTAATTAGAAGACTATAAAAAATTTCTAAGTGGTATACACAAGTCACTCTAACTATGTCAATATCAAAGTACATATTAAGTTAAAGTTTACTAGAAATGAAGAGACACTTTACATAATGATAAAATGTTTACTTCTCCAGGAGAATATTATTTTAAATTTCTATGCCCTTAATAAAACAGTATGAACATATATAGCAACATTGGAAGTACAAAAAGAATTCTATAAAGGCACAATTATAGCTGGAAAATTTAACTAAAAAGGAAATAATAGAAAAGATAAATAGAAAGAAACTTGTTCTTACAAAAGATAAATAAAATTGATAAATCTTGTTGATAGTGACTGTGGAAAAAAAAAGACTAAAGTAATAAGGATCATGAAAAAGGCAGCATTATTATAAAACCTACAGCATCACAGAGAGATTATATGTCATTTTATGAGGAAACATCACGTATACCCAAATAACTGACAAGCATATTTTCTTTTTTTTCTTTTAAAGATTTATTTGTTTATACAAGAACTGGGGTATAGGCCCAAGTTGCGGGAGGGTGGGAGGATTCACCAGCAACAGAGCGGGGAACAGAACAAACTGACGAATACATTGCGGAGGGGAGCAGAGGGTGAGACAGGAGCGGTCTGTCTCACCAGGTAGGAGTCTCCCTACCTGGCTGGGAATCAAAAGGGCACTGCGGAGGCTGCGGTCAGCTTCATAGCACTGCGCTCAAACCGCTGCGCCACCGGGACGGCCCCAATATTCAGGAAATTTAATGAATAATATAATAAATGTCAACTCTAGAAGCGCATTTGCATCAAAAGATATTTATCTATTATTACAGAAATTCTGTTACTTGGGATAATCCCAGAGCAAAATTTACATAACTAAATATTTGTGAATTTAGTCTTGATTTCTGAACAAAGAGATCATTAGTTGCTTCTCAGGAGGTGTTCCAATTTCTGAACCATGAATAATGATCACCAAATCATGTTGTACACATTAGTGTATTTACTGTGGATAGAAATAGGAGGACATATCTCTTTTTGAAGAATTGTGTGCCAGAAGGTACTTTCCATTAAAGCATTTTCTTCTTTGTGTTTTACTTTGGTTTTTGTATTTTCAGGACTAAGGTCTCAATAGGTTGATGGATTAAAAAAACAACAATAAGATAGAGAAGTCAAGTGTTTACTTCTTCAAGTAATATGGCATAAATCATTTCCATGAAATGACATTTTTTTTGTTCTAAAAAATGAATATTAGTCTTAATTTTAACAAAGAAAACCAAACCTTGCTGCAGAAATGCAAACTTCTATATTGATTGAACCACAGAACCGTTGAGACCCACGGAAGAGACTGAGCTTACACCTCCATACACAAAACGATAATCAAGACATCCCTCCAAAGCAATTTTAGTGACATGGCAGCAACAAAATCTCCCCGCTTACCAAAGAGGGGTCACAGGTAGGTGACAGGCGTTTATTAGTTTGGGCTTTCAGATAATCTTCACCCTGCCTGAAAATCCCATTAAAGAGTACAGTCGTTATTTCAGCTTCATGATTGAAGCAAAGGGGCACCTGTCTGCAAAGGCGCATGTTTCCAAGATGTCCATTCACTTGATTTTATGAGAAATGACTCCTGAAGTAAGGGCAAGCATTCTTCACAGAAGGAAGAAAGCACTTTGAACTTTTAAGCAATGGCCTCCTTCAAACCATCTAGCATTGCTGGCAATTATTTCCTGTTTGCCAGAGTACTACAATCATAGTTTATGATATTTTGAAAGCATAAAGCCAGGACTAGAATCTTTGAGGCGGAAACTTCAGCTTCCATCAGCAGGGTGCATGCTATAATTTATCTCATTTTTCACAAAGGTGGTTTTGGAAACTCTTTCCAGAGAAGACTTTGACACTGTTAATAGATCTGGCTAACAAAATTGAGGCTTCTCCTCCAAGGCTCACATTCACCTTATATTCGAAACATCTTTATGTTTCGAATATAAACCTAGTATCTTTAGAGAAATTTCTAACAAATAGGTAAGTTTCTGTAATGAGAATATGTTGAAGTCCAATGTAAAGACAAATATTTTTGCAAAGATCTCATTTTTCATTATATTTTGGGGGGATAATCTAGACATGGATTTGTATCCTTGTGGTTTTCTCCGAGAAGTGAGTGCCTATGTCTCAGGGCTATCAGGATTTAATGAGATCATGTCTAGAAAATATCAGCCATAGTCCAGGTGCATAATAAGTGTCATCTGTTACTTTCTGAGGCTGTTATGGTCCCCTTATGCTAATCAAGCCATTGATGATAAATTGTTTACACACAGGAATAAATATAACCCAAATGCCTCAAGTTAGATCGACGGAACTTCAAAATGAAGGCGAGTTATACACAAGGTTTTTGAAATCAAAGACAAAAAAAAAAAATCCCTAAATATTTCATGGAAAACATGATCTTCCTGCAGGAGAGAAACAGTTGGAAGACAAAGACAAAAGGCAGAAGAAGTTTTGCACTCTGGATTTTGTGTCTGGCAGGTTGTTGGACTCTCCTTAGTAGCTGAATGAGCTTTGAAATCATATAACCTTTTTGAACCTCCTTTACCTTCTATCTTAAAGGAGATAAGGACATCTTTGACCTTCTCATTGATGTTATATAAAAAAATTGGGTTGTGTATTTTATTTGTAAGCTACAGTAGTAACTTACCCACTATCCACAACTTTCCTCCTCTCCTTTACCCTGGATAAATGCAGAATCCTCTTGTCTACTCAGGTCTACTCTCAGAGAATGGGTTTTCTATGCTAAGACAACCTTTCTAGCCTAGCTTCCCTTATCCTTTCCTGCCCAGCATTTGGGTTTGAGGAAGAACAGTTTTGAAAGTGGACAGAGAGAGAACTACGTCTGAAGCAGTAGGCCCTGCTTGGTTTGGTTGCTATGGCCATCAGTTTATCTGAGGAACCTCTGCGTTTCCCTTTTAAATGAGTATTCCCTGGGCCTCCCTGGTGGCGCAAGGGGTTAAGCACCACAGTATGAAGTAATCCGCAGCCTCTGCAGCATGAGTTCGATTCCCGGCCAGCCAGGGAGCTACCCACATGGCACAGTAGACCTCTCCTGTTTCACCTGCTGCTGTCCTCAGCAGTGTATTTAAGTCAGTCTGCCTATTCTGCTCCCCACTCTATCTCTGGTGAATCCTCTCACCCCCTGCATCTCTGGCCTGTAACCCAGCTCTTATATGCATAAATAAATAAATCTTAAAAAAAAAAAAGAGTATTCCCTGAATCAACTAAAATCCATTTGGTTGACTTCTCTCAGCATAGTTGAAAAAGACTAACATATCCAAAAGCAACTTTAATAAATTACAGAAATGAAATAATTAAAAAATGCCAGAATAAAACCAAAGCTTTTTTTGCCCCAAATATATAACTCTACAGGTTTAGTAGACCTTGTTTTGTTAAACTGGAAAATGCTAAGGAACCTGATGAGAAGTGGTGTATCCATTTAAATCCCAATGTAAAGACCACTTCATAATAAAATATCCATTTATTTTAATGAAATATGCATGAAGAATAGGAGGTGGCGCATTCTCTTACTGGTACTCTTTTTTTTTTTTTTTATACAAGAGCTGGGGTACAGGCCAGAGGTGTGGAAGGGAGGGAGAATTCACCAGAGACAGAGCAGGGAGCTGAACAGAAGACAAGACTGACCAAAAGCACTGCTGAGGGGAGCAGTGGGCAAGGCAGGAGAGATTCTCCCCCCCCCCCCGCCAGGTATCTCCCTGGGCGGTCGGGAATTGAACCTGTGCTGCAGAGGCTATGGACAGCTCCACAGTATGGCGGCCCTCAACCCACTGCACCATCGGGAGGCCCACTGGTATTTTTTAAAGTTTCAGACCATTTCCTTCTTCTACACTTGTCAAAAGTGTAGCCCATTGTTACTGATTCCATTTCTATACCATCCTTTGGTCTTTAACTCTGTGATAGTTATTTTCTGTTGCCAGCAGTTTACTGACTCATTTCCCTTAGACTTTGTAACTTGCAGTTCATCGATAACCTAACAGTTTCATGGTCCCTCTGCTTATGTTTATTGATCTCTCCTTTGGTTAGGATTCTTGGTTGTTAGTCGCAGAAATCTTACTATTCAGAATTTTATTTATTTATTTTTTATTTATGCATACAAGAGCTGGGGTATAGGCCAGAGGTGTGGGGGATGATGGTGAGAGGATTCACTAGAGACAGAGTGGGAAACAAAACAGGCAGATCAACCAAAGTACACTGCTGAGGGGACCAGCAGGCAAGCCAGGAGAGGTCTGCTGCGCCATGTGGGTTGCTCCCTGGCTGGCCTGAGATTGAACTCATGCTGCAGAGGCTGCGGACAGCTTCACAGTCTGTGTCTCAACCCCTCGCGCCACCAGGGAGGCCCCTTTAAAGAGTTTGGAAAGGGAAAAAGTGAAATTTTTTAGAGTGACTCTGGGGAAATGTGCAAATTCAAAGAAGAGGGAGAGCTGGCATCATGTCAGTCATAGGCACCCTCTAAGGCTGGAACACTGTTAGAACTTTGATCTATCTCTTCCTCTGAATATCTTACTATGGGCTAGATTCTCCAAACTAGCCAAACTGGGAGACAAAGTATTAGTTTTAAGTTCATATTTTCAAAGACTTTTCACTCTTAATTATAGTCTTTCTCATCCTTTCTTCCCAGCTAAGGGCATGATTACAATTGATTGGACTTTGGTTTCGTTTTTGAGTCCCAATAATTTTGGTCATCCATTGAAGTACCTTGTCTGGTCCAGTTTGGGGCACAAGGCACATGAGTGCCTTGGGAGAGAAGGCAAATGGTACTAAAGCCTGTGGCTCCAATTAGAACCAAAGTTGGTGGTATTTGAGTTCTCTAATTAAAAAGAGGGGGTAGGAAATGCTGTTATCTAAAACAGGCACATGAGCAAGTCAGAATGATAGATAATCCTCTGGTCCTCTGAATCTGGCAGGTTGTTGGCGGTTTCCATTTCCTTGCTCCTTTCTGTGAAATAGCAATTCTGGTTACTCTTCTACTTTTCCAGTGTTCTTTCTGGGTAAACTTCCCTGGTGTATTTGCCTTTAACTTTGGCTTCCACTTCTGGGTCAATTATCTTCTCTTCTGAATACTTCTCACTTGATATCTTTACTCAGTTTTGTAGTTAAGAAATTCTCCCTACTTAGATGATCCCCATACATACACATCACATGTTTTTTTTCCCCTAAATCTTAGAGCCAAATTTGGTCCATAACTTTACAGGTCAATTGCATACATACAAAGTCAAATTTATTATCTTCCACTCTTTTGCATTTATCTTTCCTTCATTTTGTGTGTTATGTTCAGAATAATAGGGATAGGCGATTACTAAGAAATTTGAAGTTTTTATTTATTTTCTTAGAGTACGAAGGTTACTAGAAGTCAAGAAACTAGCAAAGAAAAAGCTTAATTTGGATCAACAATGAAATTTTACAGAATTTAATCAAGATGATGGGACACAGGACTCATGAAGGCATTGTAATTCTATATTCCTTTTGAGTTTGCATATTTCAGACTGCTTTTGTGTATGTTCTTATACTCTAGAGCATCTTAACGGTAGCATATAATACCTAATTCATAGCTTTCATATTTTCCTAGTCATTGTACATCAAAACATCCACCCGCTCTCTCAATTTCTCCATAGAATTACTGTCAGATAACTTTAGTTTTAGCTCTGCATTACCTCATTTCTATTTTTTTCTTAAAAAAAAAAGATTCCTTTTCTACTTCCTAAATTCAGGCCCTTTTTATTCTCCCAAATTATCCCGATAGCTTTTGAACTGAGATCTTTCTCATAGCCCCTTCCTGCTTCAATCAGACCAGCCTACCAATGCCAGAGCAATCTGTTTAAAGCACACTCCTAATCATACCTCTTACAATGATTAGAGAAGGAACTGGAGTAGGAAGATAAAATGAGGTGTAAAGTTGATGGCTAATCAGATCAGACTTTTTTGAAATGTAATCTTTGGTGATAATGAAGAATGCACAGCCAAATATATTTATTCTTGAGAACTTGATACTGATATGTGTGTATATGGATGGAAGGGTAAAATGTTAGAATATTGAACATCTAAAATGGTATCACAGCCTCAGCAAATGCTATGCAATTCTTCATCCTGAGGAGAAGATTGACAAAATGTACTACTCCCTTGTTATGGCATTCTACTTTAATTAATACTCTTGCTCAAAACAGAAGGGAGTGGTGATTAAGAAGAGAACAGATTAGTCAGAAGACCCCATTGGAATTTTGCTCTCCAACCTAATGTTCAACCTTATGAAATTATTGAACATCTTTGAATCTCAAAGACCTCTGTAAAAAAATGAGGATTATTGGGTGGCTTCATTTACTTAATAGTTAATATTAGTTGCATCAATCTGTGTGACTTACTGTGTGAATAATATCAGAAGATCAGATAATATAATAATTGGCATTTATTGAGTGATTACTATGCATCATTTGCTGTTCTAAGCATTACTAATAAGTGCTTAAGATGCTATCCAGCTCTATTTATGTGCTATTTTACATAATGTACCATTATATCTTTTTTTTATATGAGGAAAATGATGTGTGAGATGTTAAATAATGTGCACAAAGTCATGGAGTTAATGTATAACAGTCAGAATTCAAAGTGGTAGTCATGTTCAGAGCCTGTGATTTTGTATTTTATGTTATATTACCTCCCTACTAGTGGTAACCATATTATGCTTTTCCTTTCTCAAGCATACACTTTTTTTGTATCTCCAAAATTGAGAATAAATATGTAAATCAGCAACTCTCAATTTTATAAACCTTCAGCAGTTTCTCTGAAGACCTTCTGTAATCCACCCTTTCACCTCTGTTGTCTTCTTCTTCTTCTTCCTCTTTTCTGGTTCAACAAGCACATTTTCCATCCGGTTTCTTAATTTTGAACTTTGGCCCAGAATGGGAATCTCCTGCAATCCCCAATATATTTTTCCACCAAAACCTTTCTTATTTTATGACCCAAAGAAAATGTCACTTTCTGCAAAGAATTTTCCAAATTTCATTCTGTTTACCAATAGCAACATTTTTCAACACTAATGCCATTAATTTTTATACATTTATTCCATAGTCATTTTTCTAAGGTTAACACATTTTGAGGTATTGAAACATCACTGAAAAGTTGTCTTTTCTTAGATTGTTTTTACAGCTAGATGGACTGAGCCAAGACAGTGATATGTAGAGAAATAGTTATGCCTAAAACATCTGCTCACTTTTTAGAGACTCTTAGATTCAACACCTTAATTTTGAAATTTGTTGGAAAGAATCCTAGGACAGAGTTTTATGAGGATTGGCCCACTGACTAATGGGACAGTAATTTGGGTAAATTAGAGGATTTCCCTTCTAGAAAATTGGGTAGAAAATACTTTGAATTCATCCTGAGGGAACTATACTTAAGGAGTTAATTAGGGTAAATACTTTGGCAGTGATTGGATCCCACTACTTAGGAAAAAATTCAAACATTTCTGGCAAAAAGAGATTCTCTCTTGGGGCCCTATTTAGCTTTGGGTTATTGATCAGATGTTTTAATGTGGCTGTAGTCACTGAATTACAGATGGAGAGATCCTGCAGTCTCAAAAATGCACAGAAATCATCTTTAAAGTTTCATGAATTGCTTGAGTGAATTTCTGATAGAGAAGGGGGCTCAGGATTTACTTTACTAAAACTAGAGTTTGGTGAAGGTCTGAGGGTTCCTGGGTGATGGGTGTGGTGTGGTGACATATATTTGAGGAGGAGTGATCTTATTTCTTAGACTCATATACAGTATTGTGAATGTAACCAATATTACCTCAATAAAAAAAGTAGGTAATTAAAACTACACTGTTGACAGCTTGAGATTGACATGAGTCATTGCTTCTCATGTAAAACTTTGAATTTTATTTATGAGAGGATAAAGTTGCTTGTAAGCAAATTGCATTTAAATTTATTTAAATTCATTTAAATGGCACTGTCATTTAGAGTTTTTTCAGAGTATTTATGTCCTCTTGAACATAAACAAATCATTCTGAGTTAGAGAGGTCTGTGTATATTGTGCAAATACACAACTTGGGGAGGACCACAGGTGGAGATTTGCTGAAAAGGATTCAGTAGAGCTAGCTAGCGCAGATGAATCAACCTTGTTCACTTTATGGAATAAGTTTGTAGCTGTTTCTGCCCACCTCTGGCGCCCCCATATGATTATCATTTGCAATACCTAGATATTTTTTCCAAATTTGTGGGGCTAAATAAACTCTTTGTTCCTAAGATAGAAAGACAATATCTTGAGAAAAAAAATTAATACAGTACATTTTTTTTTAGATTTCAAAAAGTTGCCTGTGCAAAGGGATGAGCAACAGAACAGCTTCCTTCATATTTCTCCACAATTTCACTGTTCCTGGTATATGTATGATTAAGTAAAGAGACAGTAATTGTAGGGACAAAGAATATACTTTTACCAAGTTCATTTTTAAATGTAATTAAGCAAAAATGTTTTGATAAGCATTTTCCAAAATTGCTTTCTAAATAATCTGCCTCTACAATAATCTGGAATTAATTCAGCTGTTTTTGTGTCTGCTACTGGCTGCTTTTGGGTCAAATGGGGAGCGATAACTCCTTTTGAATTTCTCAAATAGTTTCCTGAATTATCTCCAAAGGTCTACCTGTATCAGCATCTCTTGAGATGCTAAGTAACAGGATTCTTAAAATTCACCTCAGACATAAAGAGGCTGAATTTTGGAAGGTGGGTCTAGAAGATAAGCATTTTATTTATTTATGTATTTTTTAAAGATTTATTTATTTATGCATACAAGAGCTGGGGTACAGGCCAGAGGTGTGGGGAGTGAGAGGATTCACCAGAGACAGTGTGGGGAACAGAACAGGCAAATTGACCGAAGTACACTGCTGAGGGGAGCAGCAGGAGAGTCAGGAGAGGTCTGCTGTGCTATGTGGGTTGCTCCCTGGCTGGCTGGGAATAGAACTTGTGCTGCAGTGTCTGCGGATTGCTTCATGTGTTGCGTCTTAACCCTTGAGCCACCAGGGAGGCCCGAAGATAAGCATTTTGTTATTTTTTTTTAAAAGCTATTTTTTAAAAAGATTTATTTATTTATTTGTTTATTTATTTATTTATACAAGCACTGGGCACAGTCAGAAGCGCGGGAGGGTGAGAGAATTCACCAGAGCCAGAGCAGGGAGCAGAACAGGCAGACGGACGAAGTATACTGCTGAGGGGAGCAGCGGGAGGCAGGAGAGGTCTGCGCGCCATGTGGGACTCTCTTCTGGCGGCCCGGGATCGAACTGGCGCTGCAGAGGCTGCATGCAGCTTCGCAACCCAGCGCTCAATTGCTGCACCACCGGGGAGGCCCAAGATAAGCGTTTTGAACAGATTTACCTGCAAAGTATTCTGTTGAATGTTTGAAAACCATTTGTTTGAGGAAATCTAAGTATTTTCCTATGATTTTAACTATGAATAATGCAATTAATAATACATACAGAATAGGAAAACATCTTTACTTAAAAACAATGGATCTCTTTATATTTGAGAAGAGTGAATTGTGGGTCTTAATTATGCTTTTGATAAACCTAGCAATAGGAAAGATAATTCCCAGTGGTTTAGAGGAGAAATACAGGTGTTGTCTCTGCTAGGCTGGAAGATAATTCTGTCATTTTGAGGCAGGACTTGGGAGAGAGGGTATGTACTTTTGGATAAGTGACCGTACTATTGTCCCTGAAGAAACAACTCTGCTATATACCAGGGATACAATGATGAATAAGACCTAATGGTATTGCCCTCAAGGAGTTCACATTATTTTGGGAAATAACTTGAAAATAAATAATGACTAAAACAAAAACATCACAAATATCCAAAGTAATCCTAAAATAAAAGAATAAAAATGGAAGTCTCACCCTCCCTGACTTCAAACTATAGCACAATGCTATAGTAATCAAAGCAGTATGGTGTAGCAGTAGTCTACACAACTTTGGGAACAAACTTGAATGTTGAGGAGGAAACTCACATATGGGCTACTAATTTACAACAAAGCAAAGAACATAGAATAAAAAGAAAGTATAATAAGTGGTGTTAAAAACTGAAAAGTCACATGCAAAAGAATGAAAACAGATCATTATCTTACATCATACAAAATTAATTCAAAATGGATTGAAGACTTGGATGTAATACCTAAAATTATAAAATATAAGAAAACATAGGCACTAAGTTCCTTAACATTAACTTTAAAGTTATCTTTAGGCTTTTTAAACTATAATTAAAGTGTAAATGTTAAAGGAAGCAGATTTCTAACCAAAACAGTTTTTTTTTTTAAAGATTTATTTATTTTATTTATATAAGCACTGGATACAGTCAGAAGCGTGGGAGGGTGAGAGAATTCACCAGAGCAGGGAACAGAAAAGGCAGACTGATGAAATATACTGCTGAGGGGCGCAGCGGGCGGCAGGAGAGGTCTGCGCACCATGTGGGACCCTCCTCCGGTGGCCTGGGAGCAGTTGGGGATGGAACCGGCACTGCAGAGGCTGCGGGCAGCTTCACAATCCAGCGCTCAACCACTGCGCCACCAGGGAGGCCCTTAAAGAACTCTCTTAAATAGGATAAATTCTCAGCTACAGAGAAGACTTAGTTAACCATATAACCTGAAGCCTGGACTTTTGACCTCTCAAGGTCCCTTCAAGATCTACACATATTATTCTTGCTATTATAATTAAACTTGAATTGTAACAACTAAATGCTCAAGCTTTCATAGAATCCACAAAAGGTATCGTCTTTGATCACAAGGAATTTTCAAAACTCTCTTCAAACTGTATTTAAGAATAGTTCACAGTTTCAAAAGCTTTAATGAAAAAATTCATGATGATTGATGATTCTGAGAAAATGTGAGTGACAGATCCCAAAATTTCAAAGCATTTACTTGTCTTATTTAATTTACAAATTAGAAGAAATTGACTTGTCCTATTTAATTTGCAAAACTTCAGAAACTCTCCAGTTTAAACTACTAACAATTGTAGCCATGTTTTATTAGATTTTTACCTAAGGGCTTGTCAGAATTCTTCTCGCAAGCTAGTGTTATCTTCTAGCTCATTCCCATATTGCATTAAGGCTGCCTCACTTGTTACGGCAGCCAGTCAGAGCTCTTTGGAATAGTCCCTGAGACAATATTTTAAAGGAGTGTTTTACTGAGTCTGAATACAAATGTATCTGTGGGGCTTGTTTGGTATCAATTCAAGTCAAGTGACAAGAGAGGACATTGCTTGTCTGAGAAATGCAATCATGGTTCAGAGAATTCTTCTGTTCCATATGCAGTGAGCATGCTGAGAAGGGAGCAAGAGGGAGAACAGAGGGATAGAAAACTCTTCTGTTTGGAAAACCAGTTATGGCCTAACTTTATAGAATAGCAAACCTGCATGTGGCTCCTACCTGGAGAAAGGCAACTTACTTGATATTCAGAAGAATGAAATAGCATCAGAAAAAGCTTTCGTGAGCTGTTTTCATCTTTGCTGGCTTGCAATGTCATCATGTATTTCGGGCAAATAGAGTTTGCATCAGTTCAGTTGACAGGACTTCATGAATTTTAATATCCTGACTCCATATTCATGTTAGTGTTGATGCATCCTTGCACCATTCTCCCCTCCCCACTCATTTTTAGTAAAAAGCTGGATTTTTGCCAAAAATATAGAGCATTGTCTTTCAGTGAAGTATTCGAAACAATTAATGTAGGTTAAATGAAAATTTGCAACAGTTTGTAAAATTTGTTTCAGAAAATTCATAATTTATAGCTGATGTTTCATTTTGATGAGTAAAATGGAAGACGCATTTTATCATTTTGTTCGTAGGCTCTTGCATTTGTTTAAATCTGGATTCCACAAAATCTTTCAATACCATTCTGTCTTGGATTTAGACAAGCTGCGGGTTAGTGTCATGTCACGGCAGGAATATTAAAATTTTGTGTGCTTGCAGAAAAATTGTTATTGCATTTTTAAGATTATGTTCATGTATAAAAAAATGACTACAAAACTGTACAGCTACTACTTGGTTAGTTATTGTCCAAGTGATCTGAGTTTGACACTTTGGAATGATGTTTTCACATGAGTAACTATGGTTCTCCTAATTAACATATTCAGGGTTAGAATTTGGTCACCCTCATGTTCAGTTACAAAAAGGGAATATGCAAATTGTAATCTGGGCTATGAAGATATATAGCACTTAAAAGAAAGGTTGTGATAATAGAGAAAGATATACAAATTCACAATTGCATGAAAAAAGCAGTTTAATCAGCATATTTGTTTTCCCATCCTGTAGCATATTACCCAGGGAAGAAAAGATTTGTTTCTTGGATAGACAAAGTCAGAACAAATTTCTATTCTTACTATATAATAGAAGTTATTTAGAGACATGGAAGTATATAAATAGCTGAAAAGTTGCAGATCTAGATAGAATAATTCAGAGAACTTGAACACAGGTGTATCATTACTCTGTTTGGTATTAAGTTACATTATTGTCATATTAAATTCAAAGCTATCCTAGGAAATTGAGACAGCTTTTATCAGTTTTCATAAAAGCCAGCTAATTGGTAGGTTTCCTGTGGATTGCAGTTCTTAAAGGCTAGCTCACCAACTCAGCATTGCTTTTTAAAAATATATTGCTTAAATAGGTTAAATTAAGTTGTTGATCTGATTTCCTGAATTTGTAATTTAGAAAGAAAAATAAGTATCTTTGACTAAGAAGTCAAGAGATGAGAATTAGGTTCAAATACTTAACCTTATATTAAAGAATATAAAGCTTCTTTAACTTCCCTTCAAAGATAAATGTGTATTAGCATATAAACTTCCTAAAATTTATTAAATATATTATTTCCAGCAAAATCTCTAAATGTTCTCACCCAGTACTTCTTCTAAACTGTTTACTAATCTTAGTCTCAATGTTAAAAGTCAACATATTTCTAAGCTCATGAATAAAATATTTATTTTGAAACAATAAAGAAGTGTGAAGGTGCATCCTTCCTTTAGTCAGTTATTTTAGAAATGGGAAAGGCTTTTGCTTGAGACAGTGGTCCCAATTATGAAAGTTTGAGGCATTAAAAAGAGAAAGATAATTATAAAAGGGCCAAATCAGGGGTCTAATTAATAGGGTAGGGTAAGTGTAACCTTTGAACTTTAAAGCTGAATGGAGTTTTAAATATCTTTGTCCGCTTGAGTGTAAGAAAAGGGATTGTGTCTATCTTGATCCAGTCTCAGCAGTGGAGACAGGGTTGGAATGAAGTAGGAAATTATGAACATTTATAATGAACATTTGTTGAATGAATATATGAGGTCCAGAGAGAGGAACTTGGTTTTCCAAGTTAAAATGGTGAATTATACAGTAGATCTAAGATTCAAATCTAAGTCCTTTGTAGTCTTTTGACTTCTCATCTGCTGCTTTGTCATGTTTCTAGCATGTTTTTCATGTTTCACAAGCAAACTCTTAGCAATATGAATATAGTCAATTCAAGCAATGATTTTCATAAGCAACTTCATTTTCAGTGGAGTACATGTTTTTGCAGAAAAGATGAACCCCTCTTGTAGTAAGATTGAGCTTAGTTGAATAAACTTATAGGGAAAGAAAGTCACTATTTAAAGGTCCAGGTATAAAGATCTAACATCTAAGGTGACCAACTGATACTGGTTTGCCCAGAAATTTTCCATTTTCAGTACAAGAGTCCCATATCCCAGGGGATTCCTCAGGTCTGGACAAACCAGGATGGTCGACCACCTACTCATATTTGAAAAAGGCCTAACTGAGCTGGAGAAGTTTCTTGGAGATGTAAGAAGCCCAGAAGAGTGTATATTTTCTCAAAATACCAATCTTGTTGTAGTATATTGGGGAAATGTTACTCATGTCTTTATAAATACAATATTCTCCACAAAAAAAAATGAAGATATACCTTATAATTCTTGAGCTTCTCTGCTTTGTAAAAATTACTTGAGTAGAAAAGTTTGAGAAAGTCTAACTTAGTTGGGTTGGAGAAGTATGACTTAATGCAAGTATCATGCAAGTTTGTATAGTTGAAAGGTCTTACATTACTAAATAAGATAGACTCACATAAGACTTTAATGTAGGAAGACTTTAATAATGGAAAAAGGATGCAAAGGTAGTTATTGAAGGGAATAAGACTTTCAAGGGCAACTTACCAACAACCTCTGTCAGTCAGGATGGATATGCTTTGTCTTCAAATTCTGCTTCTAAGTTATGTGGGAGTTATTATATTCTCAAGAGAATTCAGGCAGTAGTTTATTGAATAAGAAAGTTTTTGTATTCTGCTAGTAACACAGTCAAAATTCTACTGACTAACCAACTAAACCAGGTATGAACTAGCAAGCAATATATCCTAAACAAGGCAAGTACACTAGTACAAGATAGCACATTATACCTAGTGCATCTTATCTTTATTTTGATCATTCAGAAATAAGCACAGAGCTACTAAAGTCTAGCTATTGAACTACAAGTTTACCCTAACCATACATAGTGGATCATTAGAGAGGTTCCCCTTTAGTATTATCATAGTAAGAGGATAGGTTTAAAATGGAATTGTAATCAATGACTATAAAATAAAGAACTGAGTTGGAGGCTGACTATTAGAATACTAGAACTAGGAGATAAATTTTGTTATGACTGTTAGTTTAAAATAAACGAAGTGAGGTACTATTTGTGATTCAGTTAGTAAACCCTTGGAACTTAATTTTTTTTTTGAGATTTGAGAAGGTCACTTCAATAGCTTCAAAACAGGTTTAAGTAACTCATGTTGACATAAGACCATATTTTAAGGAAATGAGAATGTTTATGGTTATACTTAGACTCTGGGATTGATATCAAAAAGGCTGACACACCTCTCCATAAATGCCTTGAGTATTAGCATCTGCCCAATAGATCACACATAATACTCAGAATAGTTATCTTGTTCCTAATTGACTTATTTTGTCAAGGTTTATGATCTGAGAGCTAGAAAATTTGGTAGACTAGTATGTGGTAATCAGCAGATTTCATAATCAGGTTGTTGGACCAGTCACCGTTCTTTGATCTTTCAGGCTCTTCTACATGTCCTTGCCTTTGAAAATGTAGTTCAGTCTTCTTGGAAAATGGATAGTATCAGCACCTAGAGTCTTCTCCTTTAACTGTTAAATGATTTCCTTATGTGGAGATAAAATCACATTACAGTCAATCCATTGTAAATGATTCAAAATGGTTGCTAAATCAATGAATATATATTATGTTTTCTTCCTGATAAAAGCATGTATATTTCAGTGGGTTAATTTCCATACACAGTGGTCAGATTACATCTTTTAATTAGGGAGGGGAAAATGTTTTTCATTACTTGTAGCCTCATACTAAGTTTCAATTGGCATCTTCATGGTGATTGCCCTACCTGGTTCCCATATTCTTATTTAGGAGAATCTGACAATATTGAGTCATGCTAAGCTCTACACTGCACATCACTAACATCATGGACAGTGTGTAAACAAAACAAAACTAAACAACCCTTAAAGCAACAACTCAAAACAATGAATTCCAGGGATAATTTAACAATATAGGTGGAGTAAAAAATTAGAACTTCTGAAGAGTATTTGGCATATATGTGTGTGTTGGTTTCTAAAATCAGGATAAAATGTAAAAAATCACATAAAATTTTGAATTTAAATACTTAAAATATAGGAAGGTCTAAATATGAAAATATAGATTAAACTATTACTACTTTTAAAAATTATAATTGGTTTTGGTTCTCTATATTAGAGTTTTTTCTTTCACAAAAGTTCCATCATACCATAAGAGTACATTCACTCCTTCATTCCACTTAAATAGCAAGCCAGTTTATTGATGGCCAGCTTTAAGTAAAGAAGTAGGACACATTAAATACCAAAAAAGATATCATGCATTTTTTTTTTCCTTTATGTCCCTATTAGGTCATCCACACGGAAACCTCTGCAGCAACTAGTATAAAGCTTTTATCCAGATAGAGTATACACTGGACTGAACATTTAAAAAAGATGTAGAGGTTATTTCCAGTTCAGTCCAATTGATTTTCAATACGAGTTTCTTCCGATACTCTCTCAGCCTTACTTTTTTGCCGGTAACTTTAAGGATAAGCCATGTGAACATCCCTTTACAATAATGTAGATTTTCGGGTCTCCCTGGTGGCACAGCAGGTTAAGCGCAGCACTGTGAAGATGTCTGCCACCTCTGCAGTGCGGGTTTGATCCTGCCTGCTGGCAAGAATCCCGCATGGTGCAGCAGACCTCTCCTGTCCCGTACCCTCTGCTCCCCTCAGCAGTGTATTTCTGTCGTCTGCCTGTTCTGCTCTCTGCTCTGTCTCTGGTGACTCCTCTCACCCTCCTGCACCTCTGGCCTGAGCCCCAGCTCTTGTATAAAAATAAATCTTTTAAAAAAAATAATGTAAAGATTTTCAAGAACACAAAGGTCCAATATTTAAAATTAGTTTCAGCTTGACTTTAGCTTTATTTCCTATAGATCCCTTTTTTAGGGTACAGTGGGGGACTAGGCATAGTCTTTTGGTTATCTTATACATCTGTGTTATAAACCATAACATGCTACAACCTTTGATAATCAGTGATGTTTTTAATTCTCACTGTTCATGGCTAATCCCTGTAAGCACACAGTTTCAGTAGCACTGCTGCCCTTTCAGTTTTAAGCTTTGACTTGTTATACTTTGCCTCATCAAGTTTAAAACTTTCAGTCTCCACTCCCTCCATGTTACTAGAGAATACTTAAGAATTTATCAGGGTCAGTTATGATTTTTGATTCTTCTGAGCTAACACACAAAAGATATGAGCCCCATAAAACTTTAATCTCTGTAAATTATGTGATTGGGGAACTCCTTCAGGGGATTCCTGCAGGGCTTCCAACAAGTTGATGCAGCAAGAAAGATCCTGAACAAGTTAAACTGCCCCAGTGAAAGAAAATAAAAATTATTATCTTTTACTTTCCTGAATACAAAAGTAACATATTATCATTAATGAACATTTGGAAAAATACAAGAGATTATTAAGAATATAAACTTATCATCGTGCAATTCCTAAGAGCTATTACTCTTTTTTTAAGATCTTATATAGTAAAATTTGATAAAATGTTAGTTTGCTTTTTTCCCTGTTTTTATAGTATCATAATTTTTAGCATGATTTTTAAATAGGTATATACTTTTCCATTATATAGGTAGTCTATATAACCTGGAGTTACTGTGATGGAAAATTTGGAACCAAGATTTTAAATTTCTGTCTTGCTTTTAAATATATAAATATATATTAATATTTTTCCTTTAGATTATAATTCTGTCTTCTTCATAGGGTACATAATACATAAGAAGTTAGCACTGAGCTGTTCAGTTGTATTTAGTTTACAGGATTCTGGTAGAAGCATTGATCCTGAATGTGACAACATTCTTGCCAAAAGTCACACAAAAGGTATTTGGGCCACACATTTGAATGACAATTTCTTTTTAACTTTTACTCTTTGTTCTATGTACATTGTAACTCTAATAAGAAAGGCATATTGAAGTGGTAAGAAAAAATAATTAGAAATGCATAATTGTGGAACTAGTGATTCTGCTTTGGTAAGAGAATTCCCACAGTTTTTATTATTCCCCCCAAAGTGGGGATTTGGTTGCAGAATCTGTTAAGAGAAAACGTAACTCCTTGATCTACCTCTTCCTGTGTGCTAGATCTCAACTATCCCTCTCAAATTGGCTAGATGTGCTAGTTACTTGCAAAACAAATCAATGACTCCATCAACATAGGAATTGTCTTAGACACTGAGTATTTTCTATGTTAGTGTGTCAAAATTTATTTAAAACATTATGAAAGCCAGGACACTTGATAAAATGTAGATTCCTAGCTCAGACCAAGACACCTTCTAGCTTTAAATGTAGGGCATAAGATTCATCGTTAAAAAAATAAGCACAGAAGTATGTGATGAGAAAAAACTGCCCACTTGTCCTGAAGCAAAATACTTCATTAACAATTAAGGTTAGTTACCTCTTTTTTGAGTCCTGCCTGTAAGTCACTGTGTTTTCTAAACATCATATAATAATAGCACCTCTTCACTTGAGAAATCTAATAATCAGATATTCAAAATAATATCAAAATAAAAATGAATTCAAATCACATAAATACACATCTGCACTCACAATAATATGAAGGGAGGAGGCACATCTGACAGTCTTAACAAAACCTGTGTAATGTCAAAGTCTAGGTCATATAATCTTTTTTTTTAAAGATTTTTATTTATTTATTTATTCAAGCACTGGGTACAGTCAGAAGTGAGGGAGGGTGAGAGAATTCACCAAGCCAGAGCGGGGAGCAGAATAGGCAGAAGGACCGAAGTACACTGCTGAGGAGAGCAGCGGGCAGCAGGAGAGGTCTGCGCGCCATGTGGGACCCTCCTCTGGTGGCCAGGGAGCAGCCAGGGAGCAGCCGGGGAGCAGCCAGGGATCGAACCGGCGCTGCAGAGGCTGTGGGCAGCTTCACAACCCAGCTCTCAACTGCTGCGCCACCTGGGAGGCCCTAGGTCATATAATCTTGACCAGATTTGTCATTCAGTGTTATAAAATGGTGTTTTATTATTCATTTTTTTATTTTGAATAAATTCACAGGTTAAACTACCAAGGACTTTTTTTTTTAAGATTTATTTATGCATACAAGAGTTGGAGTACAGGCCAGAGGTGTGGAGGTGAGACGATTCACCAGAGACAGAGTGGGAAACAGAACAGGCAGACTGACTGAAATACACTGCTGAGGGGAGCAGTGGGCGAGACAGGAGAGGTCTGCTGCACCATATGGGTTGCTCCCTGGCTGGATGGAGATCTAACTTGTATTGCAGAGGCTGCGGATTGCTTCATAGTGCGTGCTTAACCCCTTGTGCCACCAGGGAGGTCCCAAGGACTATATTGACTAAAAATCTTACCGTGGTGATTCTAGAACTGCTGGCTTTCTGTACAAAGCCATATCCCAAGTGTTTGGATCAAGATGAAAAGGCTATACAATTGAAATTATGGAAAGAAATTCTATTCTCTCCTTAGTACAAGAATAACACCAACTTTCTTATGGTCTATGCAAATAGACCATAAACATAATAAAATCTGGCAATCGGTGCTTGCTAAACCTGCCATTATTATCCACTGCTAGTTCTACATCCTTTGTGGTGAACTGTAATGACACTGGTCCACGTCATCCCTGGTGTTTCTACTCATGGCACTTAGCTCACTGTAAAAGATATTTCAAGGGTGTGCTAAAAACAGTACTTCACATCAAAGGTGGTAACTAGTAAGAGTCAGAGTCTCAGTTTGAATTTGACTGCTTTTCCAAAGCACCTTCTGAATAGGGCAGTATTTTAATGTCATAGAATCCTCTAGAGGCAAGAAACAATGCATCACAAATATGCATGAAAAGGTAGCTAGATGAGATCTGAATGTAATTCTTTTGTTGAAGGCAGGGCAAATTATAGCAGAGTGCCACTGTAGCAAGTTTCCAAACAAATCCATAAAAAAAAAAAAAAAAAAAAGCTGAAGATAACATTGCAGCTGAGACTTGGCCAAAGGCCATATTTTTTGAAGCTCAGAAAAAGCCATATATTTCTCACCTTCAAACAAGGCAGTTAAATTGATGATCTCCCTTTGTTTCTTTCTGTTTTCATTCTCTTTACTCTTACTGTTACTCTGATTATATGCTTTAGATGATAAATTGTCAGTGTTTGTGAATTTCCTCATGTGATCCAAGTTTCATTCCACAGCCTGAATCACCTTCACTGAATATAGTCCTTGATAAGTCTTCTTAAATTCATGTTGTTTATTGGCACAGTCTTGAAAATAGTTTTTAGAGATTACAAAGAGTTGATTCATGCTCTCATACACAAATTTACTCCATCCATACCCACAAACCCAGGCAGGTACATTCAAAGGTACACACTTCTCTCAGCTTTCTTATATTTTCCATATCATCTGCTCCTTTTATCTCTCTTATTTTTTTTTTTTAAAATCTCATAAATCTGAAAGACCACAAGGTCTGAGACAACAAATGATGTGATTTGTTTTACTTTTTAAATTTAACATTTTTAATAAGGTAACATTGCTTTACAATGTATATGACTTGGACATATAGCATCACACCTCTTCAGATACTTGTTACCACACAAAACCACCCCAAGGCACTCCATAGTTCTTCACCATAACAGAGATAGCAAATTAGGTAATGACCAGGCAACCAGGCAGGACCGTGGTCCAGGAGAATTACAATATCAGCTTGGATCTTTTGTCTGCCGGCTGCATAGAATTGAGGCAATTGTAAATTTTTTTTTTGGTAAGTTCAGTTTAAAAAATATAAATGAATGAGTTTATATTTGAAATCCTAAATACAAAGAACTTCATAATAATAGTTAAAATTCATGTCTAAAATAACAGAACTAACCTGGTATGAAACAACTGAAAATTGAATATTGAAAATAATCAACAAATTGAAACACACTGTCTGCTAATTGGATTCACTCCATGAGCTACATTGTGTAGATGCCATATATAAAAACACTGTAGATTAACACTTCCCTCTCTCACTTTCTACCTTTTCTCTCTCACTTCCTCTCATTCTCTCCCTCTGTCCCTCTTTCCTTCCTCCCTCCCTCTTCTTTTTTCTGTTCTTTCCATGCCTCTGAAATTACATGACCTTCTATTGTCAAAATTATTTAAAGCAATAATTTTTAGCAACAACCGAAGTTAAAGAAGAGAAAAAGAAAAGGATATGAGATTACTTTTAGACCTATATCACACCTCATTCTCTGAACTGCAAGACACCCATAAGATGAAGGCATGGGAACTGGACATGATTCTCACTGGTAAGAAATAAAATCTGTTAATGCTTTGGTAGAGATGATGGATTCATCAATTTTTGAAGGAAAAATAGAGTACATTCAGGAAAACTATATGCATGATCTTTAAGACTCATATTCCAACCATTATTCAATCAAACATAATTCATTTCTAAAACCTAACAAGAAACATTTTCCAAGGTTATCAATTATTAATGGGTGAAAATCTCTTGAAGACTGGATAAGACAGAAGTTGGTGACTTACTGCAGTCTTCCTAACTCTTCCTCAATATCCAGCCAACTTTCAGTGAACAATATTTTTACACTATTCCAACCAATGCAGGAATTTTGTTTCCTTATTAGTTTTATATTTTTGTTTGTGTTTTTTCAAAGTTCAGAGTAAGTAGTAAGCCTTCATCATTGTATGGGAAGAAATCTTCCTTAAGTGTGGAAAATAGTGACTTCCTAGTTACTCTCCTTTTAATTAATGCTTAGATATGAATGTGAGGTTTTCTGAGTCAAAGATGCATTCTTTTTCTTCTGTTAATTCCACCCCTTTTACATTGGAATTAACTCCAATATAAATTAGCTTTTAGATTGGAGATTAAGCTTCAAGTTAGTTTAACACATATGTATGTTGTACAGGCGCAGAAAGAGAATAAATTGCATATAGAAAGAATGAAAAGATTTTTATTCTTGAGGAACATATTTTTAATAATAAAATGTATGTTTAAGAGAAACATGAAATTTTAATAATATACCTTCAAACTTTCCTATTTTCCTGACTTCATGGAATAATATCTGAAATGGGGATAAGTGTATCCTCTTCTGTTGCTTTTTAAATTTTTTTATAATAAGCCAAAATAAGAAAATAGACATGTGAAATCACCACTAAATATTGTGTTTTTAAAATGTTTCTCAAAATCATTTCAAAAGTATTTAATTCTATGCTTCTATTTACATGCTGTTTAAGTAGAAACTCAGATTGAACCAGAACACTGGACTGTCAAATTAAGACATTGTAAAAGAAAATAATTATATAATAAAAATAGAATTAAATCTTTCCAATTCCACATTCCAATGTAATAAAGATGTTCTTTTAATTAAAGGGCTTAGCCAAAAATGCCACATGAGAGTCTATTAAATGGAGCTATAAACAGAAATAGAGATGTGTGGAGACCAAGAAGTCAAGAATCGAGATTTTAAACTGCAGCTGTTGTAATCAATAAGTGAAGCAACAGTCATTAAAAGGAAGCTAAGTAATAACACTTTAAACCAGTTTCAATGTCACATTTATGTATTCGGCATTCATCTTCCAGGGCTTTCTAGTGGCTCTTTGTAAGATGGCAAGGAGCTAACTCACACAAACTGCATATAGTGGCCATTATGAAAGAAAGACACGACAGTCTGGGAAAGTAGGTTCAAATGCCCTGGTCTTTAACATATAATGGAAAATATGCAAAAAATGCAAGATAGAAATTTACTACAACAAATTCTTATACATATATATATATATATACACATATACACCAATAATTTAAAAAAAATGGATCAAGTAAGACTGATTTAGCTTATAAATTGCTTATAGGTTTATCTTACAAATTTATCTCTAGATTCTTCTTTTTGTTTCCCTTAGTGCTCTCTCTTCCTGAAGATTTTCTTCTCATGGAAAATATGATTACAATATATTTTAAAATTTTATATTTTAGTCTATAAGGTAGAGATTGTGTTTACTATGGATTTTATACACAAAAATTTATGAGAGGGACTCAGTGACCCTGCTTAGATCAATAGTCTACCCTGGACCAAGTGATTGCAGCCAACTGAGAGAGGTCTCTTTGTAAAGTGGCTGCTTGCACAACAGCTCTCGACATAGATTGGGGGACAGGGAAGGGATTCCACAGGTTGCCATGCCTTTTTTCTCCAGGCAGTAAGAATGGAGTTTAAATGGACAGCACTCATAGGAAGATACATTGTAAGGTTTAGATGTCAGTGTGGAAAGTAGGTGTAATTCAACCAATTGAAATTTTTAATACTTTGCATGCCAGATATACACTGAGCTATTGCTTTAGCCTCGTAGAGGTAGATTAATGTCTAAGATTTGAGTTATATTTTCTATTTGAAAAAGGCAAATCCTTTTAAATGTTTTGAGTCCTGTAGGGTTAATAAGTGCATTGTGAGGTTGTAGACTTTCTAATATTAAGGCTGGTTACTTGTGAGGATGGAGTTATCTTTTAGTCAAGGGAGCAAACAGGTTTTGTTCAGTCTCCAATAAGAGAATTTGTGGGCAGTCAAATACGGAAAAGGGGGCTTCCCTGGTGACCTAGGGGTTAAGTCTCAGCACCATCATGTTATCAGCACTGTGGCCCGAGTTTGATATCCAAAGAGCTAACCCACATATGGTGCAGCAGACCTCTCCTGTCTTGTCTGCTGCTTGCTGTTCCCCTTAGCACTGTATTTCAGTAACTCTACCTGTTCTGCTCTCCACTCTGTCTCTGGTGAATCCTCTCATGCCCCACCCCGTACCTCTGGCCTACACCCCAGTTCTTCTATGCATAAATAAATAAATCTTTAAAAAAACAAATATGGAAATGGGCTATACATTTATTAAACACTTTGACATATGTCACTGAATACTTATCAAATATGAACATATTGTCCTCAGAAAGCCACTTTTCTACATAGACAGGAAGATACATACATACTTAATTGTATTTCTATGGTGTATAATACCGAATTCTAACTTCAAAGTCTAGAAATGTTAACAAATTGTGATGTTTCTTTTACAGTCTCCTCCACATATTTCTGGAGAGTTAATCTAGTTAGAAACTAATGCTATCAATTCTGGGATTCTGCCTGTGTGTTTTTTTTTTTCCCTTATCTATAAGATTCTTTGATAATGACATAATCCCATTTCTTTATCTTTGTTCCGTGATAAAGAAGCATGAGTTCATATTTTCAGACCTGAAGTCCTTTGCATAACACATAGGGTCTTTTAGCATCAACTTAGCCTGCCTTGTTGATTATTACATTCACTAAATCTGAAATAAATTTGGGATATTACAGGTATCAGTTACATATTTGTTGAAAGGATAAATGTGTAAGTGAAAGAATAAAGGAATCTAATTTCTTCAAGCCATTTTCACTGTCCCGTGCTGCCAGTATACAGATCATGATATAGCATAATAACATCTTTCCCAGACTTTTTTTTTAAATACTTTTACTTATCCTTCCAGTTTTTCTTTCACTCTATACACACATTGTAAACTCACATGCATATGTACATGTGTGAACATACAGGCACACTCACATCCACATTGTCCTTAGTTAACTCCAGCATTTGTACATAGGCTCTTCTTTATTTTTCTGGGAGGTGAAATTTTTCTGGCATCTTTCTCACCACCCCTCCTCCCACTCACAAACTCTATCAGGTGTCCTTTCATTATTTCCATTAAAGACTCACCGAAGTTGTAAATGATTAATTTTTATTTCCTTAAGCTATACTGTTAAGGTTAGAGCTGCATCTTCAATTTTTGAATCCCAAAGTTTGACCCAATGTTTGACATGTTCTAGGTCATAAAAGTTGATAAATGAATAAATGAATGAAGTGCTAAAATATAGTTGGATGACCAACAAATAATATAAGGATGTTTAAAAAATCTGATATCAAAGGATGAGTGATATTAAGAAATTTGTTAAGTTGAAATTCACAGTATTCAGAATGACACACAGTCATCTGTTGAATAAATTAATTGTAGATTCTAGCCAGCATCATTGATCTGTATCACTCTGAACAGTAAAATCACATAAGTATTCTAGGTTTTGTTTTGGATTAATGCCTCTTGAATACACTAATTTATGCCAAAGATCATTTTAGAAATAATGAAAACAGATGTTAAAATCACATTATGTATAATAAGAAAACAAATTCAATTAAGAATCTCCCCAAAGTTAAAAAGAGAAATGTAAAAGGTATATAGTGTAAAAGATGGGTATTTGAGATTTTTTTTAGATGCAATAAGTAAAAAAGCATGTTAGAAGTTGAAAAAATAAAAGGAAATAACAGCAAAAGCATATAAATTAGAATTATTATCTATTTATCTAATGAGAAATTGTTATGTGCCAGAATAATGCTTAGAGAGGAATTTTATACATAAATTAGAAATCAAGTGAAAATGGAGCCTGGACCTTCTGATATCAATTGAATTATATAATTTCATTGAAGCATAGGGTTAATTGAGTAGACTTATGAATTGGCTCACATGGCTTTCATTCTGGTCTATGCCATTTATTCACTGGTTGAACTTAAACAGGTTACTTAATCTCTCTGTCTATGTTTCTTTTCTCACTAGGAAATGAAGGTAGTATCTGCCTTACAAGAATGTGAGGATTCTATGTGTCACTTATGAGTGTGTGTGTGTGTGTGTACATACATATATACACATAAAAAGCAATGAGAATTATGCCTGGTAAAGAGTTAATATCCAGTCAGTATTACTATTATAACTATTACTACTACTACTGTGGCTATTGCTGTTGCTGCAGCTACTACTACACTTGCTACTACACTTTGCCTTCACCTTATAAGCAAATCATATTCCCTTGCTTATAAGTGTTTTCATGCCTTATGAAATGTCATGGCTGACTTAGTGACTAGCTTTTATGACTGCCGGAAGGAAGAAGGCTATATGTTATCAATGCAGAACATACAAAGGCTAGTTCTTTTGTATTTTCACACTAATGAGATAGAGAAATGGGAGAAATTGAGAGCAGATATCAAATTCAACCAGCTTATTTTAAAATACAAGTTCCCTGCATAAAATGTGTCTTAAAAATAATACATACTTATTCATATTCTAAAATTACACGTTTATTACAGAAAACATGAACAATACAGCTTTAAGGAGAAATAACTCATCTTACTACCCAGCATTAACCACACAGGATTTCTATGCAGCTTATCATTTTTTCACACATTTAAATATTCCCCATCAATAATTCCAGTCAGCCAATGAGTCTCAAAATAAATGTTTATGCATTGTGTGTGTGTGTACGTGTATTGGGAAAGGTCTGAGAGAAATGGAATCCTTAATAGAAACTGATATTAATGTTTCATTTGTAGGTAGTGATGGCCTGGGTAGCTTGAAAAAGTCTTCCAAATGTTTTAATACTCAGGGGAAGATTCTTCTACATGGTATAAATCTACATTAGTATACATCTTTCCATCTAGAGGTATTATACAGTTAGGATCAAACTGCATGTTAATTTTGTGTCCATCCTTTTTCCTACTATAGCATTTCCTCACAAGCGTTTCCTTTTATCAAAAAAAAAAAAAAAAAAAAAAAAAACAAAACAACCTGACTTTAAATAGCTTCACTATAGACCATGCTGGACTGGGAAATTAAACATATAGGGAATATGAATTTAAAGCTCATAAACTGTGAAATCTAATGTGCTTAGCCTCACAAAATCCCATATGCTGAATATCTTAGTCCTATAAACAACTACAATTCCTCCAGTTGTGAGGCAGCATCAGAAAGTAATAAAAAATGAATTTAATGATAGCTACTTTAGGGTTACTAGCATTAGGAAATGGATAACAATGATTTATTGTATAACATCTTTATATCAAATTCTCAAGTACATCTGCCTTAAAATATTAAGTAGAGTAACTTAGCTGATGTATTTTATCAAGCCCTCACTTGGTAAAACAGGACTGTAGGGAAAGGTAATGGACTACCTTATTAAAGATGGTGGTGCTGAAGATTATTTGACTCAATTCTTTCAGTAATCCTGTCCTTTAAAAGTTATGTAAACTGAGTACCTCACATGGAGACCATGTCATATTGGATAACAGGAAGAAAGAATGATAGAAACAAGAGCATTGATAAAAATGAAGTCACATTGCAAGAGATTTTAATTTACTGTGTGACCATAGTGTAATTTATTCAGTTTTTAAAAGCAGTATAGGATAAGTGAGTGATTTTCAAATTTTATTAAAAGAAATATGAAAAATAATGATGTTCAAATCTAAATGTTCAAATATGTGTTTGCAGTACAGGCTATCTCTTAAGGTGGATAAATCAAAAATATCTTGGCATATGTTGACAAATGTTGCTCCAGAGTATTTGTACCAATTTTCACTCTCCTACCAAATAGAAAAGTGTACATATTTCTATGTTTTAAACAGATATGTTTAAAAAAAAGTGCAATGGAGTTAAATCATATGTGAATAATAATGTATTTGGTATTAAACATTAAGATGGGAAACTAGTGAAGTATTTCACAAGGAAATATCAGTAGATCTACACAATTGAAAGAATTCAATGATATTGCTAGATTTGACAATGGAAAGCAAGGAGGTAGAGAGATTATTTGTAATATTCATTCAATAATTGGTTTTTAAAATAAACATAAAATTCCATTTTATAAGTGCATGATGGACTTGGAAAAATAAATGAAACTTTCTCATGGGTGAAAGTGCCCAGAGTCTACATAAATCCAAATGCTGATAAATGGTAAGAGAGACAGGAAAACAAGTCAGAAGGATAAATAGCTTATCTAAAAAGAGGAGGAAGAGAATTGGCAAAGGAAACAGACATTTGAAAACACCACATTCATCAGTAACTAAAGAATGTCAGAGATTTTGCTGGTATTGGTCATGTGCAAAGAAATTTAAATATAAAATGTATATTTAAATAAGTAAATATAGTAAAATACTTAAGGTCAAATATGATAGTGGTTATAGAAAGCTCTGAAAATATAAAGTACCATGGGTATGTAATATAGGATTACTAGGTTATGACTCCTATCTTTAGATCACAAATTATTTGAGAAATAATCTGTTGGTACACTTCTGACATAATTTATCTTTCATTAAATCTAGAAATATAATCATAATGGAAGATGTCATTTTACTAGTGGCCTAGTTTGTGTTATGAGGGCATTTGTCATCAACCATGTAGTGCCAAGCAGTTCTGAATGTCGGTTTCAGTGAGGGACAATTTATTTTTTTAGTCTAAATTAGACCTGGTAAGATCCATCATATATTAATGAGATTGGACAAAAGCAGTACTAAGGAGCTGAGCAGTTAAATCAGCTTCTAGAAAATGAGCTCTACTATAGATAATAAATTTTATATTGTCCCATCTACTTACTGTAAACACGCGTGGTGCAGATTGTAAGTTTATGAATAATGGCTTCATTTTGAAGTAATTAGGATTCAATGCCATTAACAGCAGGATGTCTGGATAATTATATTTTAGAATGAAATGTCTAAGAAAAGGCATTTCTGTTCTTATGACAATTATACATGTGATTAATGGTATAAATGACAATATCCAATATACATACAGAACAGCAAAAATTAACTGTATCTATCATGAGTGACAGTATGAAAATGAGATGAAATCAATAATCAGAGGTTAAAGAATGTCTCCCTTAGTACTGTTGTGTTCTTCAAGGCAGGCCAGGTTGGGGCAAGGGTCTGGGGGATGGGTAGAGATAGTACCTTTGTCAGTTTTTCTAGAATCTCAGTGAAGATCAATCAGTATATATTGCCTTTAATTATGTGAACTGTATACAAAGTTTGGAATGTTAAAGATGGTAGAATGTCAAGGAACATCTGAGAAGCCAATTATGAACCTTTACATAGGCAAACCTTTGAGAAGGAAAATTCAGTTCTGGAATTAACATATTTTTAGAGTGGTATACTGGGCATATCGCCCTGTAAGATGACACAAGTGGTCTCTCTAAGTCAAAATAGAACAAACTCACACAGACCAGGGCATTTTCTTCCTTCATTGTCAGAAACTGTTTTATAGGACTCCAAAGTCATAGGCTTTCATTTTTATCTTTTGTAACATATTTGGTTTTTCATCCTCTTGTAATCTTCACCTTAACATCCCTCTCCATATACATGCACATGTACATACACAGATACTTGAGTGTTTTTGTTTTGTTTAGTACTTATAAAAATTTATAAACTTTTATCAGCTTGACTTTCAATTTTAAACTTAATATTTTATAGGTGTCACAGTTAATTCTGTCTTAAACTATTTTATACATACATACCACCTCTACATACTAGACACCTATCAATTTCATTATATTAATCACTTATTTTTCTGACATTCTGTTAGTACTACTTTAAATGCCTTAAAAATCTTACTGTGAAAAAATGTAAAACATATAAAACAAAAAAGTATAAATTCCTCCACATGCTTTCCCTTTAGTTTGTTTTCAATTCATTTCCTTTGTGTAATCACTTCCATTCTTCCAGTGGATTATTTTGAGGCAAAATTTCATTGCATACATAAATACTGTAGCATGTATCTTTAAAATGTAAGAATCAAAGAGATGTGACCTTGTACTCCTAAAATATGGACAGTGTAGTAAGCTAGTGACTCCTGAATAAAAAATAAATTATTAGATCCATCTTTTAAAACCATAATCATGATATAATTATCTCATATATATCAAACTACCTCCTGCTTTTATTCCATTCTTTAAAAAAAATAATTAGACCAAAAACACTGCTTTATCTTTTGATAGGCATAATTAAGCTACACGATGTATTTTTCCTCCTGTTGTGGTATGGCAGTACACATTTGAGAGGTGTGAACATGTACTCCTAAAACATATACAATGGTGTAAACCAGTGTTACCTTAATTAGTTAATGTAAATAAATTAATGAAAAAGTAGTTAAGCCAAAAAAAATAGAATAAAATTGAAAAGTAATCTCCAAATCTGTATCTCAGAGATGTGTATTAAAATGAGGACAAGTGATCTTTAATATTTTGCTTTGATATGGTGGGACTTAGAAGCTTATCACATATTTATGTTTACCTTGAAATATAGTAATATTAGCCTCAAATATTTACCTGTTAGTGGTGAGATCTATGATTCTGTCACCCGGCTAAATGGTAACGAAGAGTAAAAATAATCTCTACTCACTAACATAAATAAATAAAACAACAAAAAAATAAAATGGAAGTATTTCTGATAAAGATATGTTTCTATATGCAGTTGATTTCTGACAACATAGGTTTGAACTGCAGGACTTTCACATATACCCAAATTTTTTTATAGATAGGTGAGCTAAACTTTCAATATTGATATAGTACAGTACTGTAAATGTATATTCTCGTCTGATTCTCTTAACATTTTCTTTTCTGTAGCTTACTTTAAGAATAAGGTGTATAATCAATATAGATACAAAATATGTATTAACCAACTATATTATGGGTAAGTTTTCTGGTAGTTAAAGAAAACTACTGGTAGTTAAAGTTTTGTAGTTAAAGTTAACTGGTAGTTACTTTAACTGGTAGTTAACTGTAACTGGTAGTCAAAGTTTTGGAGGCTCAAAAGTTACCACAAAATTTTGCCTGCACTGGGAGGGCATTGGAGTAGGCATCCCTAAAGTCCACGGGTCAACTCTCCATGTTACCTGTTTACTTGTATGCCTACGAATTAAATTAGTTTTTCTGGATTGTAGTTTGTTTGCATGAAGCTAACCTCAGTGGGTTGCAAAGATATCCAAGTTCTGTGTTGAGAACCATTGTTTTTCATTAGAAGAAGCTAACTTGATATTTTTGTCAAAAAGCTTTTATACTTTGTTTGGAAAGAGTTGTATTTGCTATATTCCAGGATGTGGACTTCATTTAGCAGGTCAGTAAATCTGATCTTTTAGTCTTTGCAGTTCATCTATTTTTGCTTGTAGACGCTCATTAACCAGACTGTTAAAGCTGGTATATAAAATTTAACTGATTGTTAATTTTTCCTAAATAGTATAATTACCAATGTAGTAAGTGAAAATGCCAAATTATAATCAGAATATTACTTGCCAACCTTGGAATAAAACAAAAAAAAAAGGCTATTTAGTGAAAGGACTTATTTAAAACTTCTATTTATAGCAGCTTTATTGCATCTGTTTCCATAAAAGGCATGAGGAGCTGAGTTGTTTGGTTCTTAGCCAAGAAGCCCTCTTCCCTGCAAAGTGTCTGAATGAACACTATCTATGTTTCCCTCTATAAATTTCCTGGTCCTACACTTTTAGTGCTCCTGAAGGCTACCTCCTTCCAATCAAAATGATTTTTCTTTAAACATGATCATATAACAGAGATGTCAGCTACAGCATCCCTGTTCCTCGATATATAGATAAAACTGCTTTATAGACTTCCATTTCTAGAGTTTGTTGGAGTTCCTGAGATTTCTGTACATTGCCAGCTAATAGTAATTCTTGTAGGTCTCTCTATCACTTCTTCCCAAGTGTTTTATTCTCCTTAATGATTTTATTCTAATGTGATAATCTATCCTTCATAATTACACATATAAATGCACATTCCTACACACAGATTATTAAGGATGATGGGAGATTTTACTGAAGTATTGGAGTTCTATCGAGAGGTCATATTAGTGTGTTTTCTATGGCCACATAGCAACCTCCTTAAAAGAATTCCCATGAGACCATTTGGTCTCCCAGACTCACTTTCAGTCATGCTGTTACTGTGGTTTTTTCCCCTTGTCTTTTTCTCCAGGAAGCATAGCTTCATAATCTCCTCCTTCTTCTATTTCCTCACCTTTCTTTCTTTCTAAATTGCCCTACACATTCTAAATTTTGTTTTTTAAGTAATAGGGAAGATATAAGTTATACCTTATTTTCCCAGACTTGCTCTGTTCACCACTTTAGTTAGCCTGAAAGGCTGAAAGATCTCTATATTTATAACATTTATCTGAAAAAAAAAAAAAACAATTGTATCAAAACTAACAGAAGCATTCATTTGTTGTAATGCCAAATCTTGGAAGACTGGGAACTTTTTTGGTTTTGAAGATAATATGAACTTACTTTCAGAAAGGAATATCATATCCGGGTTTTTGGTAGATATTTATTTCCCTCTAGCTCCCATGCATTGTCAATAGTTTGTGTCTTAATATCAAATCATAAAAAGAAAATATCAGTAAAAATTAAGGATACTGGTGTGGCCTCCTTTCCACCTAAAGCCTCTGCACCTGTCTGTACATGGCCTCTCTATGCACCTGTGTGTGTGAAGGATTTGGATAAGGCACTCCGGCATGACTCTCTTGACATAATGGCCCACATCATAAGGTGGCCAGGGATGCCTAGGTAACCGTTGACTGATTGTGTGGTCTCTAAGGATGGGAATATTTAATCTAATCAGCATAATGAGAAAAATTCAAACTATTACAGAGCATTTCAAAGTAGAGTAAATTGTCATCCAAATCAATCAAAGGCTCTTTGAAGTTTTAATATTTCAAGTTTTTTTTTTCCCATTTCTAATGGTCTGGAAAAACTTTTCAAACAAAATATGTCCAAAGAGTCATCTTTAGTTAATTGATTTACAATTTAATGACTTCAAAAGGGACATAACTGCTTTATTCACATCAACAATTTTACTTTCACTAGATTTCATAATTTCCCTTTTCAGTTACTGTTACCCAAGCCTTAAATATTATGTTAATATTACAACATAGAACCACTTATTTGAACACTAGAAAAAGTCAAAAATCTTTATGAAGCCCTAAAATTCTCTTTCTGCAGTATAAACTGGATAGATCAGTATCCTAACTTCTGTTTGCTCATTTTTTTCCCCTGACAATGTCTGAGCTAAGAATTACAAATTACATAGTATTTCACAATTCTTCATACCACTCCTTCTCCAGTATTTGCCTCCAGAACCCCCTGATTATAACCGATGTGTGTGTCCTTGTCTCTATGTCATTCTTGACAGCTGTAGAGCAATCCAAAACAAAAGGCAAGGTGCAATGATGTGGTATGATCAATTTGAAAGTTATAATAAAACATTTTAACATAACTCAATTTCTTTGCAATAAATCAGCATGTATAGAATAGGGACTATGTCTTGCTTTGCTGGTTCAAGCCAGACTTCCTCGGCTCAAATCCCAGGTCTGTTATTTACCACTTTTTCAATTTGGGATAACTCAGCAATTTGTGTCCTAGTGATCTCCCATAGAAAATAGAGAGAATTCTAATACCTACTTCTTAAGTTTGTGATTAAGATAAACGAACAAATATATTTGAAGTGCATAGTAAAGTGTCCAGCATATAGTAAGCACTATGCATATCATTATTACTATTTATTTTTGATAATGATTAGTACTGTGCTTGGAATATAGTAGATGATCATTAATGTTTGTTGAATGTATACCTTAGAGATTACACATGTGGAAGATCTGAATGCTCCATAAATGCACATTTCAACAACTCAGTGGGGAGAAATCTGTAATTATATAGTAAGTAAACCAGGGAAGGCCTATCATATCTCAATACATTGATATGTCTAAAGAAAGTTGTCGATAAATTAGTCTTTTTGTTTATTCTTGTTTCCCACAATGATAATAAAATAGAAAGCAATCAATTACCTAGTAATCCTTTAGGAAATAGTTCACTAGAACATGCTATCAGCATAGGATTAAGCACCAACAAATGCAAATAAAATGATTGTTTTGTAGTAATAAGATATAAGTCACTTATAGTTGTGATCATAAAATTTTTGTCTATAGTGTGACAATTTTAAAGAGTGAAAGGATCTTTTTCATGACTACTTTTTGATAAAGGTTAGCTTTGTTTACCATTCAACCATGGCATTTTTTCCAATATCACTTACAAATATGTGTTTGGAACATAGAGTGGCTTAGCACTTCTGTTTGCCCAGGTATGGAGAATTATTTGGGCATGAAAAGATAATGTATCAATTATTCCATCTTGGAAAACTTCTGGTTCTGAGTCAGAGTTAATATATATCCTAAGATGCTTCATTCAGCAAGCATTCCTTAGGTCACAAGCATGTTATACAGCAACAAGAATTTGCATCTGATATCTCAGAGTTGAGTACCCAGTACATTCACCACCTGGTGACTAAGATAATGGCATCTTGAGCTGTGAAGGAAGAAAAAATTGCCCCCAAAAATCCCATTATCAGAGGTGGTGTTTGGGTGTTTTAGTACCAGTAATCCAGTTACTCTCTCCATAATTCACAGTCCAAACTACTTATGAGAACTTAGGTTTTGTTGGGGACTGTAGGAGTTTTTAGGACTGACCTGGACTGAGCATCTGATTAAGCCCATACCCCAACCATTTCCCTGACACTTTGGGGCCACTAGGCACCACCCTCATTACCCCAGTTTCAATTACCAGAAGACTGGGGTCAGACCTGATGCCTGGAGCTATGAAATACGCAAATTAGCCAATCCACTAGAAACCTGCCAAATCTAGTCAACCTCAACCTATTTGCTGTCCATAAGCTGCCTCTATGGCTCCAGCTTGCTGTTACCCTGTCCTCAGGTAGAAAACTGTGGCCTTGCATGGCCTCCTTATTTCCCTTTTAAGTTGTGAATAAGTGCTCTTCCTTTTATCAAAAGAAATTTTAAATCTTATAGGACACACTGTTGGATCTAATGGATTACGTTAAGGATCTATTATTTTCTTCCTTTTCCTCACCCTCTTGCCACATACATTCATAAAGAAAAATTATGTTATGAGCAAAGATGAGTTCAGTTATAAAGCCACTTATCTTCATGTTTGGGTATCTATGAGTTTTCTAAATGCAGAAATCTATCATAATCATGTGATGTATGAGACAAGGTCTGGCCTTCCATAGATTAAGGTTATCTTTATGTCAATGCTGCATTTCTGGACACCTTTACTCATTCACTTTTAATAGAAGAATCATTTTGGGCAGAGAGTTTGAGGACACAGTAGGAAGGAGGGAGAAGACTGTTAAAGTTTGGATAGAATCAAGATCTGAATTTGCTTTATGAAAAAAAAAAAGTTCCTTCTGTCATACTTTCTAAGGCTGTGAATCTATCTCCTGTGCTTAGCTACTGAACACATTCCTCCAGCTGTGCTTTTGTGACTTATTGTCTTTTTCATTTTCTCTTTGAAGAGCATATGGAAAGAAGTAAAGAGGGGAGGGCTGAGGAAAAGTGAATAAAATCAGTGGTCTAAAAGAACATACAAGAAAATATGAAAAGGGGTACCAGAAGCCTAGACTTTATTTTTCCCTAAAACTTTACAATCTTTCATAATGTCTTCAAATATCAAGACACAATGAAGGCTATTTTTTGAAAGAATGCATTTTTGCTAAAGAAAAAAAATTATCAATAATAAAAGGAAATAATAGCTCAAACTTCTAAAATAGGTCATAAAAGACATGGCCCATAGAATACACAAAAATATAAAACTATATAGATACTAGGAAAAATATGCCACATTAGAAATGTTGTGCTTGGTGTGACTGGCAGATTTGTTTTGGATATGTCAAATTTATAAAGTTGTCAGCTTGTATTTTAATAAACAACTTGAGTATATAGTATGTGCTGGCCCTTTAAAGTTAGAATGCATTACAGATTTCTAGGATGTTGTGGCTTAGTGTAAAGAGATGGAGTGGGTTTAATAACAACTGCAACCATGACCAGCTATGTCAATGACTTCGAAGTTGTATCAGTTATCTAATGATGCATGACAAACCATCCCAAAACTAGTGACTGATTCTTTTTCTTAATGCTGTGGGTAGCCTATACTTAGCAGGGTGTTACTCCTGCAGTCCTTACCTGGTTGCACTTGAGTACTTGAGCAGTTGTATTCAAACAATATTTTGCCATGACAAGAATGTTCAGGATACTCCCACCTACATGGTGGCTATTGACATTGACTGTTGACCAGAAATTCTGTTTTCTTTCTTATGTGTGCACCACTTTTCTTATTGTATGAAATTTGGTCTTAAAAACATAAATATATTCTTCAAGACTATTTAAAATTTAGGCCCAAAAGGCTCACAACAATATTTTCACACTTTGTCTTGGTTAAAACAATTCACAAGAAAACCCAAAGAAAGGAACATACACTTTGTTTTCTGAAAAGAGGAATGAAAAACTGTAAAATGGCATATGAGATAGATGGGATCATTGAGGCTATCTTTGGACACAGTCTACCAGTGGGACTTCACAATAGTCTTGGAGTTCTCTGGTCCACAGCATATCCTACTGTCCCATTCATTTTTCTGTATTTTGATTATTTTTGTGATTTGTTTTAATTTCTGAAGTAAGCTGAGATGCAGGATGAATAATTTAATGTGCCTCCCCCAAAAAAATATTCTACTTACAACCAACCTGTATATGTTATATACTTAACATGTGTCACTCAAAAAATTTTATTTACCTAGTAAACATAGAATAAATAATAGAATACTGATAACTTTAAAAATTTATTTGGAATTATAAAATACTTTTGTTCTTTATTCAGCTGACTTATTTTTAAACATGTTGACCTAAGGGCAGATGCTTCATGAAAAATTAAGACTATAAATTCAAAATTATTTGTTAGATCCTCATAAATATTCTACATATTTAAAGGAATACTTTATAACATATAATTTTCTCCTCTCAACATAATCATCAAATTACATTTTTTAAGTAACAAAATTAAGAAATGAATAATTTCCTAGAGATAAAGTAACAGGGATAGCCTAAAACTGATTTAAATTACTTTTAGCAAATTATTTTTCTCAGTTAATACACATTGGTGTTTTTCTTGTAGACCAGAGAATGAGTCTGAAATCCTTTAGATGATTATCAAAGGTTACTCTATTTCCAGCCTTTTACTGACCTACCAATGTCAAGAGAGGCAGCCCTGGATATCATGTGTGAAATATGCATTATCATTAACAATGAATGAACAAGATTCAAATGATCAGGAAAGTACCTTCCATAGAAGTCATTTTAATGGAGTGAAAACTAATTTCGCAAATGCTGTCTTGCTTAGTGTTCAGTGTAGGAGCACTGAGTCCATGCATTGAATTACAAAAGACCAGTGATCTAGAAATACAATGAGTGTACATAAATGAAAAGTATGACTTAGTGTAGCATGGAAAGTACACCCACACACAAGCATTAAAAATGATATTTTTACACAGACATTCATAATTGAATTTTTTGAGGATTAATTGAGGATCACAAAAATTTAGAATTGTATGTTTAGAAAAAGTTGTATGAAATTGATCTGATTATGATGGTGAGTTTACCCCAGATTAGTCATAACTATTCTTCAGCGATCTAAAATAAAGTTTTTCTAGAAAATAAGTCTTTATATACAGATATTGAAAAAAACTTATACTACTAAAGATGTGCATTTTAAATTATGGATATTAATTTAAAAAGAGAAGTGCTAAAGTTCTAAGGATATTCTAATTATGCTGACTTCTAGGTGTGACTCAAAGGTATAGGGTATAGACTGTTCAAAGAAAGACATCATATATCAAAAGGGAACTTCTCATTTGCAAATAAATGTGAAATTTGAAAGTAAATCTGTAAGTTTGTTGGAATGCAGAAAATAGGAACAAACATGCAAATATATCAGTTATTCTCTTAACATCCATCATCCATTTTTGGAAGTGTTTTCAGAGGACAGGCTGCAGCTTCATTTTGTAGGTTCATATAAAGCCTACTAAAGTACCTTAGAGGAGTCACAGACACAAAATGACTGAAAATGACTTAGGAAGTAAATATGAAAAATTAAAATTGATTATGTGCCTATTACCTATTAACCTGGGAATTTTATACTTCTCAGAAAATAATTCACAGTAGAGGCTTATTTATAACCTCTTTCCTTGGAGATGTTATAAAATGCTGTCCAATCTATATTTATGAAGGAGTTGGAAATAAGTGTATAAAAAGGATGAAATATCCCACAAACTTTAAGTACCATTTACAGATACAGAAAGAGCCTTTTATTATTGATCAATCTATTCAAATTGTTGCAACATGCAACTTTTTTTGAGACCAGTTCATTTTTCTCATGTCTTGGAGCTGCATAATTTTCTTTGCTTGTTTTTTTTTATTTTTAGTTTTTTTTATTAATCAAGCAAAATACTGAATTGGGAAATTATATGTGCTAGAAGAGTCAAATTCTTCATACTTATAAAGTTTAAAATTGGAGATATCATATACAGTTATCACTTGAGCATGCTACTATATAAGCATTTAATGTGATGACGAGAGACAAAGTTTCTGAATGAAAGAGTTGTGTGTTTGCCAGACAGTATTGGGAATAGCACCAATGAGTACATGGGAGGTAGCGTTGAAGAGCAGGACTGGGGGGGCGGGGCAACATCCAATCCTGAAGGTTGTCTGAAAATAAGAAACAGAACTCTTTTCAAATTTTATTTAAAATCGTTTTGGCATTAATAAATAACCCATAAATTCTCTAGGAAATATATTTATCTTGCTTGTAAATCACAGAATATTTCCTGTTTATTATAACCCCTTTTATTAATCAGGATTCAGAGGTACAGAACTTATATGTGATTTGTTATATAGATTTGACCTTACAAAATTGTATGGCTGTTATCTTGTCCTTGATGCTGGAACTTCATGTTCCCTGTAGCCTGGCCTTTGTCTTACGTTACCAGTGCAGACTCTAGATAAGCAACAGTATGTCTGAGTTCAAGCATGACAGCTGCCTCACATCTGCCTTACTCAGCTCTCATGTGGTTCTCCAGCGGTCCTGTAAATTCAGAGTATACATGGAAGAGAAGTTGGATTCAACCTAGTTTGATTGAGCCATTATAAAGTGATGGTCTCCTCTTACTTTAAAGCAATTTATTGTTCAAGAGAAAACCTCTAGAATTTCAAATTAAACTTCATGCATATATTTAATAGTAAACTTGATACAAGTACCAAAAATTCATTAGTGGATTTCTATATGGAGAAACAGGACAGGAAAATTAGAGCAAAAATAAAGTTTAAAAATGGTGCAAAACAAGCAAAGAACAATTTATGGACCCATTGTTAGAAGTAAAGAACAAATTTAGAAAAGAACCAAGAAAAATATTAATCTAGATAAATAATTGATCTAGCTATTTAGATTTTGATGGTTCCAAAAGCAGCATCATCATAATACCTAGGTCTTAGAGGTCTTCCACCCCTCTACAGACATACCAAATCCAAATCTACATTTCATCAAACTTCCCGTGCTCTTTTAAAGTATACTACAAGTGTGAAAGGTACAGTGAGCAAGATCAGAAGCTTCCATGTGTTCTTCATTTGTAGGATCCTCTGACTGAATAGTTTTAACATCCATCAAGTTAAATTCTACTCTATAAGTTTAACCTTGCTTTTGAAAAACATATTAAAGTCAATAACAGCATAACATTTCACTTGATTTTATTATGCAACACAGTGAGTTTTGTTATCTGATGCATTTGAAACCCTAAATGGGAAAAATATTGATATCAGTACTTAAATATTCATTGTAATATAAAATCATAAACATGCATTTTAACAAACTTTTGATTTAAAATCAATAAATTTTAGTATGTGTTGTTAAAAAAAAATAAACTTTAACAAAATCCTAAAATAGAAAAAAAATACTCTATAAGAATTAGAAAACATAACTTTAGAACTAAGAAGGCATAATACTAACCTAAAGAATATGTTTTCTAAATGTTTTCTGTTAATGCGACTGACTTCCTGGGCATGTAACCAGTCACACAGAGTCCTCGCTCAGAAGAACCCAGTGCTTGGGGTTTATTACTCAATAATCATTGCTTTCTTTAATAATTGTATCTTTGAACAAGTGTTTCATAAGTGAAGTCTGGTGGGACAAAGGATGATGTGCCTGGGTTCTGAATTTTAGCAGGATTGATTCTCTGTAACCTTCCAGCCTATGTGGGGCTAGGGCCTGGGTGTGGGGAATTGGAACAGACTCACAGTATGAGGTTTTGAGAATTCATAAGGGTCTGTGCTCAGCCTACAAGTATCCCCATAATCATGGATGTGTGACATTAGAAAGAAGGGAGGATGGAGGGAGAGAAGGAAGGTGAGGAATAGGTTTTGTGATATATATGTATGTGCACACACATATACATACCCATACACACATGTATGTAATAAATATTTTATATGAACCTATACTTTAATCAGTAATTAATCTGTAAAGATAACTAGAGAAACATAAGTGAACAAATTAAATATCATGGCAGTTTGAGAGAGAAACTGGACTAAGTGAAAAGCTTTTTTCCTAGTGTCTGCAAGAAATGGAGCTCTTAAGGTTTTAGAGGAAGGTCAGATGATTATCTTGCCATCTCTCTTAGTGTCAGGGTTGTCCTTTGCTGTGTTTGGTTTCATGACCATATTGCTTCATTCACCTTAATTCTTTCTGACCCTGCATTTGCAATTTTATTGGTCCCTAAAATTTTAGTCAAAGTTGTCCGAGTGCTGTCCTTTAGACTTTGAGAGTCTAAACTATAGATTATGAAAGACTTCTTTAAAGATTGTTAGACCATTACTTTCATCACTTAAAATAGGATTGGATGAGCATCAAGGAACATGGTTTATGGAGCAATCTTCTACTCGGTGGGAGATGGGAGAAGATGACAGAGATGACCTGCTACTCTGGTCACCCTAACAACTTAACTTTGCTGCAATAAGGGTTTGATTTGGATTTAGTACCAGGGCAGTCACCAGGAAAATGAAAAGTTGGCACCTAAGATATGATTAAGACCTTTCATTATCTTTACTGGGAAGCAAAAAGACCCGGTATGCCATGAAAAAAATGATTTTTTGAATACTCTTTGTTCCAAGACTTGACTGATTTAATATTTGAGAGGTCAGGATATAAGACACTATTCAAAACATGGGAAGAAAAAAGACAGACTTCCTGTTATTTAGGAGTTTACAGCTCAGTGAAATGAGATTTATAATATAAGGTACTCTCTGTACAGATTTTTTAAAAAATCCATTCTATTAGGATATGAAGGACATGAAATAGAAAAATGAATTATTGAAATATTCTGCTTGATTGCCTCTTGCTCCCCCACCTCCCCTAGCATTGGGAAAGAAGAAGAAACCATTTAATTCTCCTTCTACTTACTCCTCTGGTAATAGTGGCCATGGAAAGCCATTGCTTCTGACAGTTTTGGGGTTACTTTTATGTAAGGTAGAAAAGAATTTCTTTTCTCAGAGAGGATTGCAAAGCTACAGAAAGCACACAACCAGTGATCAGAGTTGTAAAATGAAACAAACTATCCATATTTACTTTTTAGAGAAAGAGCTGTATTTAAAAATATTACTGTTAAACTGATATTCTGCTTGCCACTTATAGACTATGTGTGATACACCTTTGAGGCTTAGGGACTGATCTCTTTCTGAGGCTGAAAAAAAAAAAAACAACTTTATTCCATCCTGAACTTTGACTTTATATCTTTATATTTTTAACTCCTAGATGGAACATCAATAACATAATTTTATTTTACTTGATAACCCTCAGGGTTCTTAATATATTGCCTACACACAGTATTTACTTGGTATGGCTATATGTGTGGTTTAGCAATCTACTCCAAGTTCGTAGCATAAAACAATAATCATTTTAGTATAATCAGATATTCTGTGGCCAGGAATTTGAAGAGTATGGTGGGGCAGTTTCTCTCTGCTGCATGTTGGCCTGCCTCAGCTGGGAGCATGCTGGTGGCCAACTGGAATAGCTAAGAGTTGAATCATTAGGGTTGTCTGCACTCAGTTGTCTCACACTTAAGCTGGGATGACTGGTCTGAGCTCCTTTGTTTCTCCAAGAAACAAAGCATGGCGACTATGAAAGGGAGCATTGGGAGTGAATGTTCAAATAACCATGGTGGGAACTTAAGTGTTTTTCTGACCTATTTTCAGAAGTCATAAAGTGTTATTGCCACTGAATTTTATTACAGAGAATCACTAAGAACAGTTCTGATTCAAAGAGAATTGAACTAGACCCTCCCCTTCATAGTCACATAGTAGAAGAAAATAAAGTAGCATGTTATCATTTTTATGATCATTTTTATATAGTGTGCAATAGTTGATGAACTTAATCCCCAAGCAAAGGAGATATGTTTCAAGCCTCCAAAATGCCTTCCTGTAATATAGTAAACTTTGGGTATATCCAGACTTTGATTTTTTACTGTTTCTTATCTCTCTGGTTGGAAGTTATAATGGTTAATTTTATGTCATTTGGCTGAGCCATGGTGTGTGGATATGTGGTCCAATGATTCTCTGAGGCTGTTTTTATATGATGTTATTATTTAGACCAATGGACTTTGAGTAAAGCAGATTCTCACCATATCAATCAGTTGAAGGCCTGAATAGAAAAGACAGACTCCCCACAAGCAAGAGGGAATTCTGCAGTAGAAAGTCCTTGAACTTTAACTGCAGCATTGCCTCTTCCCAGATCCCTAGCCTGCTTCAGCATTTACCCTTCCCATGCTTTTACTAGTCATCAATAACAAATCAAGGATTTTGTGACTAAACCTTGGGGTGGTCTAAGGATCCTGCTCAATGGACTGCTTCATGGGGGCCACAACTGGTTGACAGGAGTTGGCACAAGAGATGAAATCTATTTGTCAATCCGTGTCTGGGGTTATTTGCCATCAAAACTGTAAATTAATATCTCTATTAGATTCTAAATTATGAAATAAATATACATTAGATGCTTATTTTAGTTTTGATAGTGATACACTTCATCATCCTAGGATGAAAATTTAAGGGTTAAATCACATCTAAAAATTAATTTTCTTATATAAGCAACTCAGTATAGCAGTTTTGCATTATAAAACTTTTTGTGTTCTTACCCTGTGCTGTAATATTTGACATATGTGGAAATGGTTATGAAATTTTCTACAAATAAAAACTAATTATGACCCATTGAGCACAAAGGCAACTTAAATAAATTCCTGTGGCAGATCTAACTTCTTTATGTGTTTATATAGTTCCTTACATATACCTGTTAAATACAAAAGTTTTGACTGGAGCTGTAGTTCATGAAGCTGAAACATTTTCCATTATTCGGTGCTGCAATTCCCTTTTTACTTTTTTAGGAGTGGCACAAACAACTCCAGAAGTTTTCTCACATAGCCTTCCATCTACAACAGCTCAAGCTGGCAGGAATAGGCAGCTTTTCAGGGGTGTGAACGGGATTGATTTATACACACCGTTGGATCTATTCCAGTGTATTTTCTCAGCCAAGACTAAACATAGTGTTGCAAATGAGCTGTACGGTAGGCTTTTATCTGATGTTTATCAGGTTATACACACCAAGTGCTCTTAGAAGCACAGGTCAAGAGTGGGTATTTTATTAATCAATTCATGACAGGAGGAAAGAAATGATTGTCACATTATGAAGGATGGAGATTGAGAAATGACTAGCAATATTTTAGGGAAAATGTAGCTAAGCTTCATAGGTTCTGCTGAAGATGAAACACAATGAATGCACTTCAAGCCATATTTTCCCAGAGCAGATTTAGGGAAATGAGGGAGCATGAAGGGAGGGGGGTAGAAGATGGAGCTTGCAAATAAGAGCTGATTTCTTTTGTCAGCACCTGAATTTTACTTATGGATTGGAAAGGATAAAAAAGAACAAAGTTTGCATTACCTGTAAGAACACTCTATTCTCTGCAGTATAATGGTGTACATAGCCTGCTTATTCGTTTGAAAAATAAGGAATACCTAACAATCATTTCCTCCTTAATTTTCTAAGTACAAGTAGGCTCAATATTATACTGAACTAATATTATACATGTCACTGAACTTATACTTTGAAGACGTTTTTATACATTGACTTTTTTTGATAGTTGGAAAGAATAACATGACTTCTATATATGTTTAACTTGTCATGGGGAATTTGTTCAGGCAAGTGAAATGACTCTTATTGTGGAATAATACTGTACTAATATTCAGTGCACATTGTATATTGTGACTCACTCATTGAAAGGAACCTGAAAGCATATTTCACTCTTTTGGTAGGGAAAGTGGAATTTTATACAAATACTTGCATTTGGAATTCTGAGAAATAAAGCTTTATATTTATCAACTTGTCAATATAATTCACTTCGGCTCTGTAAGCAAGACAAAAGTTTTCCTGATGACTCCTTTCTTTAAAATAGGCACAGTATTTCAGTTGTTGAAAAAATAAAATTTATCTGTGTCTGGTGAAAGTGCAATGGATTTATAATAAAATTGAGTATTATGTAACTTCATTGTTGGAATATATTTTAGGTTTTATTTTCTAATGTTATATCTCATTAAACAATGGTTAGTCCCATAGAATAATGTTATTTTCTATAAACCCATCATAACATCGGTGAAGTGAAAGTCAGGCTCTGACTATGTGGGCTGAAAAAGAGAAACTAAGGTGTCTCCACTATAGACATGGCAGCCACCTGGAGCGGACTCCGTGGGGAGACAAAATCAGGGCTGAGGTTAAGTTCTAGTATTTATACCTGAGTCAAAGTCTATGGAACAAATAAAATATCTGGACTCAAAGTCAGATCCATAAACCTAGGTTAAAAGTAGGTAGACTAGGTTGGTAACCAACGGCAGATGAAGCTGGGAAAGACAGTGAAAGCTTGAGGAACAAAGGCTGGAACCTGAGCTTGGTATCCCTGGTTAATCAATGTGGCTTTTCACTTTCAAGAGCAAAACTTGGGAAGTGTGGATTTTACTCTTCCATCAAGGCCCTCCACACCTGACTGCTGCTCCAAGCATCTAGCCAGCTGATCTTCCCACCCTTCTCCCCTGAGCCAGTTTTTGCCATGTTCCTCTACACACCACCTCCTTCTCATGCTGGGACTACTACTCTTCCGTATTCTTTCCCACTCCTTCTATCCACCTTTTAAACACATCCCTATATATTCAAAAGTTTCTATAAATCTCAGTCCTGTAATGCCACCCGTGGTTTTGTTGGATGGAGTTAGAAGTCTCTCTCCTCAGTGCTCCATTAACATGCTATTGCATGTATTAATTACTTGTTTGTGTGCCTGCTTTTTAATCTGAATGCCTGTCCCTAGAAAGCAAATATTTTGTTTTACACACATTCAAATCATTGGTGCCTGGCAAACTGTATGGATTTATTAACAGATTAGTAAATGGACTCATGCTATGTTCCATTAGTTTTCCTCTACTCTTGGGGACAAATTGAAGATTCTTTACATGATTTTTTAACTAAAAAAGGAACACAAGGAAATTCTTGTGTGTAGTGTTGGTGATCTGTACTTCAAAAAACTAAACCCTAAAAAAAATCTTAAAAAATACTAACTTTATACAACCAAAGTGAAGTGTGACAATAATCCATTCAATTTAATAACATTATTTTCATATTTTTGAACATAGCCATGTATTTCTCATAGTTATATTCATTGTTAAAATTGTAATTTTTACTTAGTAGCCAGCGTATCACAAGTATTACTCTGGTATGTTCTTTTAAATAAAATTATCAAGTGCAGTGATAATATTATATGTGTTATCTAGGTTTAAGAGAATGGAAATGGCAAAAATCTCAACCATTGATGAGCAATTGTGAATGGAGGGTTTTGTCTTTTTGTTTTATTTTACCAAATCACTTTATATAAATTAAAAGTAAATATCAAAGCAAGATCAATTTCCATTATATACTGGTTACCCGTAAATTCAAACACTGCTTAAAATTTTCTGACCAGAGATTTATCAATACATATCAACTTTTGAGGATATTGGGATAATGCTAAATATAAACAAAATGTTTTTGACCAGAGGGTTATAATCTTACTGTGGAATAAAAACTTTGAATTCTCTTGTAAAACCAAAAGCTTGTGTATAGAGATATGAATATACTTGCTCTCTATCTACTCAACTACTTTATCTGACCTTGCTCCTTCAAAGATGCACTTGTTACAGAATGTCAGTCACTAATGAGGCCTAAAGTAATTGAGGCTGATTGAGCTGGCAAGATGCTGCCTAATTAGAATGATAAATGGAACTGGCTGATCAAGAATGGAGGAGTGAATGGCACAGAGGGCATTAAACAAGGTCATTCTGTCAAGGAGGACCACTCATCAGATCCCACCCCTTCAAATAATGACCGTCCTTCATGCCACATGAGTCCAACAGTAAGGGATGTGTGCAGATCATTGTATGAAGAACTTTCTTTCTGCTCTTAGGCAAAGTGTGATGAGGTTTAGTGATTCCCTGGGTAAGTCACTCGTTATAAACACTAGAACCAAAAACTTTGAGTCGTATAATGTTCTATCTATTTAGAGTGAGGATTATGAGTGCACTAGTTCTCTAAACAAATACAGGGTATATAAAAATTCACCTAATGAGTATTATCCTTTTAAAATTTCCAGAACCCATGGAAAATATATAAACAAACTTCATGTTTGAAAGGGTCCAATAACATTTGGTCATAGTGCTTTAGAATTTGAACCACATTTAACTTATATGCTTACTTCACAAATGTATCTATTAGAATCATTTGCATTTTGTTATTTTAGCATCTTTTCCTTTTAAAGGAGGGATCAACATTATTCTTTAAATGGATGTAAATGTATAAAGATGTATTCATAAATATTTCAGTGACAATGTAATTTTCACTCAGTTTATTTAGTAATGCCTTACTTATTTGCCATAACCTGACAACAAATGTTCTGAGAGAAAGCGGCAGCTCTGTCTACTATGTCACATTAAAGTAATTTTTAATAAAATCACTCTAAACCATATAATGCATCTGTTGGAGCATCCATCTCCACACTTTCTGGTATATAGCCTGTGATGATGGCAGTAGACCATCTTCTAGAACTGATGCTTGTATCTATGCCTCATTTGAAAGTTTTTGTGTTTGAACATTCAGAGTCCAAAATATTAGAACACCTAGCAGATGCATAGTATACATGAAATCCTTTGACCTCAGATCATGATGTCAATTGAGCAAAAAGAATCTGAAATAAGATATGTTGTCTAATAACAAAAAGTAAGTAGTCATCAGAGTTTGGGGGAAAATAATAAAAATTAATTTTAAATTGATGTGAGATTACAAGAATTCATAAATGACATTTGGAAATAGTAATTATCCCATGTCCTAAACTTTAATTTGTCACTTCTTTCAGTGGTTGAATAAGTAGGATGTTCTGATTCAGCTTTCCTAGAAGTTCCTTCTCTACCTCTCTACCTCTGTAATCTTCCCTAAGGATTTAATAACAGGTATAGTCTTCCAAGATCCATCAATAAATACATCATTGTATTTATTAAGTGTTAGAATTATAATGCTCCCTGGCATTAATCTGTTCCAGTTATTTTTAGTTACTTTGAAATTCACTGACATTAGCAGGGAATGGTTAGGAGTATAGTCTTTGTACTCAGTGAGGCCTGATCCCCAATACTGTCTCTGCCATCTATTAGTTTTGTAGTTTGGGACACATTTCCCAAACTTCAAAAAAATCCACATGTTTGAAGATTAAAGGAGACAATAGATCTGAAAAACATAGCATGACTGATATCTACAAAGATGCAGTAAGTGATAGATAATAATAATGCTGCTTACATAGTGTAGAAAACTAGGAAACTTTTTGTCTTGCAACTCCCCCACCTTTTCCATTCACCAGTCTGAGACTGGCATCTTTCTCTTCTCTACAGTATATTTCTGGCAGTCACTTCTGGTCTCTGTCCTTTTGGAGACTCTCTCTTCTCCATCAGTCTGCAGCCCCCTACCACCTCTCTGCCCAGCTGTCATATTCCCTCCCTTTACCCCATTGAATGTCTTCTGTCATATTGCCAATTCTTCTCCTACTGACACTAGGAATGACTAAAACTGTCAGTCATTTCTTTCAGGCTCTCTTATCTCCACTTTACAAATATATTAGACAGTCCCTGCTTTATGAAACAGAATACATTGAATGGAATCTTTTCTTGATCACTCAGGGTCATGTCCATGAACACCAATTATTGCTCTGTCCTATACGCTTTAGAAAGCATTGAAGTATAAATGTTGCTTGTCCTTATGCTAAATGGACTTCTTTTAAAAAATTATTGTCATGAAAAATATGACCTCATGAGACAAAGGGGATATATTCTGTTGCCTGACAGTGAAATATATGTGCATTACCCATGTATTGTGTGTCCGTATTCTCTCTTTCTCGTACTTCAGTGGTTTTTTTTTTTTTTTTTTTTTCATTTTCTTTTTTTCCCCCTTTTTGCTCCTTATGACTAGAAAAAGTAGGGAACAGTTTATGGCCCAATGTCTATTGCCCTTGTGTTTATATTCATAATACAGCATCTCTTCCTGAATGGAATGATCTCCATCTTCCCATCAACTGCAAAATTATAATTCTAATGCTTAAGTAACTTTTTGTTCAATAGTTATATTTCATATGTGACTTTATTGTCAGTTCTTTCAAACCTGATTTGCTGAAGGTGGAACAAATTTTCTATTTATCTATCAATCTGCTTATATAATACACATATACATATAGTGCTCTTTACTATCTATGCACATGTAAATCAGATAGATAGATGAGGGGTAGGTAAGTAGATGAATGGATAGATAAATATTCTCATGGCCACCAAAACACATTACTATAGACTGGATGGATTAAAACAACAGATTTTATTCTGGTGCAGTTCTAAAAATTAGCAATCTAGTATCAAGATGTTGGAAGGCCATACTTTCTCTGAAGTTTCTAAGGGAGGATCTTTCCTTACCCATTTCTAATTTACATAGAATTGTAATTATTTATAATTCTGGTGAATGGCGGCAATCTGTAGGATTCTTTGGTTGGTAAACACATGACTCCAATTTCTATCTATGTCATCACAAGATATTCTCCCAATGTGTCTCTGTGTGTCTGTTTTCTCTTTTTATAGCACTAGTCATTCAGGGAGGACTTATCCTAATCAAATATAACCTCTTCTAAACTTAATTATATCTGCAAGTTTCCTGTTTCCAAATGTGGTTACATTCTGGGTAAATAAAAATTTTTAGATACTATCAATCTGGTATAGGTACAAAATTCCTTTGGTTTTCAATATATTAGATTATATTTCAGCCAGTACCACCTATGATCATCTCTGGTAACTCTTCAAGCAATATTCCTTTGCATGTCTCAATTTCAAGTCTTTTGAAAAATAAATCAGAACAAATTCATTAAGTCAGTTTACCTGTTAACAGTTGTTAACATCTATTAACATTTTATATCCTGTTTTTGTTTTGTTTTGTTTTTTTAATTACAAGGCAAATAGCCTGTATCCTTTCTTGTTGGGACAATTGTCAAATTTTCAGATAGTAGCTAAAATCTATGAGCAGTAAAATATTAGTCTTTAGTTTGCAGCATTCAATAAAAAAAAAATAGCAAAACCCAAAGGAAAGTAAAAACAGTCCATAATCCTCATTAAACACACTTATTGGAAAACAACATGCTCAGAAATATAGTTTAGTATATGGGTTGCTCTTAACTCTTGAACTTTCAATAGAAACTACTGTGCATTCATTTCCTCTACCCAGAAACTTCGGTCACATTCAGCCTTCTCTTTTACCCTCTGCATATAGTCATCACATCTTTGTCAGTAAATCTCACATCAACAAATATTTTACTCTTGCTTTCCATCCTATTTTGACTCCATTTAGTCAGTCCCTCATCATCTCTTATGTGCCCTATAAGATGGGACTTGGAGAACACATATGTGGCAAGTCAAATTGCTTCTTTCACTTTCCAACCATGTGCTAAGCATGATGGTAGAAAAGTAAATTTTCCAAAGAGATAGTAGATTCTGGTGTCAGAGAAGAAGAACTGGAGACTTTGATTTTATGATGGATGAGAATGATGATGGCTGACACATGAAGACTGAGTGGAGACTAAATGAGCATGATGAAAGAAATCACCTTATGTATAATCTTTCAGTTAGTATTTTAGTGCCAGTATGTACCAAAGGTGCAATAGTGAACACAACAATCTCAGCCTTTACCTACGTGGCAAGTTGGGTTATAGATGGATTACTTCGCTATTGTATAAATATCTTCTATTTCATTTACCATCTTTATCATCTTCATTGATGAGTACAGTTCCTGTACAAATGAGTCATACATACTAATATAACTGAGCAATCCAGAGTTGATTTTTTGCATGACATTGTAAAACATGAAGCATAACAAAAAAAAATCAGGTAAGAAAGATCATCATTTTTTTAAATCCATTGTTGTAGAGTGAATGTTCTCAAATGCCTTCTACTAAAATTTTTGTGCGCTGTCAGACTTAAAATGCTGGTGAAGCAGTCCAAGGGTATCAATCGATATATAACAGTAATAGACATCAAAATCTTCAGCATCTATAACATCTACTACATGTTCCCATTTTAAATTAAAACAACTTTGACAAAGGAGGACACAATGAGAACAGAGTTTGCTAGTCTCTTAGGTTATAAAGCTCTAAATATGTTGAAAAATGCAGGAACTTTAAACATTCCATTTGACCCAATAATGACAGAAATAAGAATATTGTCAGTAAGGCTTTAATGTTATCTGTCAATAATATCCCTAGTAACTTGATTTGTTGAATAACCTCTCTGTGTGTATTATATACTAATGTTGCATTATTTCCCTAACATTCAAATGTCATATTCTTACCCAGATGGTTATAACAGACATAAGTCCACCCCAGTGGTGCTAACAGCTATATTTTTGCATGTAAACATAAATGTGTGAGCCATTGCTACAATCTAGAAACTGATCCTTATGAAATGATATATCAGCTAAGTAGAAATTGGTGCTTCTGTTGACATGCATGTTCTCACCCTAATGATTTATTTTCTCGTGTATGGTCAGTTTTTAGTTTATGTTATTAAATTAGTCAGAGTTGCCATGTAATCTGCATATGGACACCTAAATTTCCTTTGACCCTTAACCTATGCTAGTTACTTGGTAGACAATCACAGGAGAGAAAGGATGAGCATGTTGATCAACCTTATCCTTCTCATCACTGCAGCCAACAAAAAGACTAAAATCACATTTCTTACTAAAAATGAACCAGGAGATTCACTTTTATCTGCTAAAGAGAGAAAGGGTCATTGTGATTTTTGACTTACAACTCAATACCTTTATTAATAGAAAAATCCAGCTTTGAGCAAAGGATGATTTCTTTTCTTGACAACATTGTTAAAAATCAAGGAAAATGTATTCCCTGGTCAATGAAAGCAAATGTGAACAAAGCATTTGGCAATGTTTTAAGAAGATTAGTTCGTCTTATCCCTAAAGTACAATCAGTTATTGTTTCTATTATGTGCTTTTTCAGCTCCCTTTCTAACCATCATTTCTCTGGATATTATATTAGAGCAAGTTGCTGCTTCTTTCAGAACCAGGCTATCCTGGGAGCAGTATGATTAGGAATGCAGCAGCATGGTGGGTGTACTCAGAACCATACTTTCACTACATCTGTCTGCTCCTACGTCACCATTTGTGTTTGTGCACAATACCTCAACCTTTGTGACTGCATTAGATGGATATCAGAAGCAGTAACCTCCTGCCTCTGTTAAATAAATATGGAGCCACCACTGTGAATTATTAGTTGTCACTGGTTAGGAAAGCACAAGAGCAGAAACAGAGGACAGGAAAACAAAAAGGCTGACTGACAAAATCTAGTTCCAGCAGCAATAAACAACATAAAATCACTTTTTTTCCCATAGAATTTTGTTTGGAAAGTGCACCTGAGGAACCAGAAGGATTAAGAAAACCTTGCCAGCCACTGCAGGGTGCTGCTGAAGGCAGGCTCATTGAAGTTTCAGTTCAAAAACGATAAGGTTTAATAAATCTCTGTTGGTAGATTTATCTCATAATTGCAGATCATATTTAGAGGACTGGACTAATTAGACTTGATTTGTATATGCTTTAGGCTTAATTGAAAGTCAGTTTTTCCTATGTTACTTCAAAATGACTCTTTGTTAATGAGGAAAGAGGTAACTTTTGTATAAGCTGAATTTTAAATCATGACTGTGTTTATCTTCTTTGCATTTGAACTGCATGCTGTTATGAAATATAATCACATTCTAAACAAAGAATGCTGAATTCTTTGGTCTGTGATTTGTGATACTAAAATATGATATTTAGAGATAAATCTTAAGGAGAATCAAAGAAGATATTTATGCCAAGCAGAGTTATATCATAGTAAAAAAAAAAAAAAAACAAAAGAATAATACAAAAAATTTCTTCGATGATTCACCATTTGTTTAATAAGGGTACTCTTGATGGCTGATTTTTTTTATTTATTTATATAAGAACCGGGGTACAGGCCAGATGTGCAGGAGAGTGACAGGATTCACCAGAGACAGAGCGGGGAACAGAGCAGGCAGACTGACGAAATACACTGCTGAGGGGAGCAGCGGGCGAGACAGAAGAGGTCTGCTTTGCCATGTGGGATTCTCGCTGGCATGCTGGGATCAAACCCATGCTGCAGAGGCTGCAGACAGCTTCACAGTGCGCCGCTCAACCGCCTGTGCCACCAGGGAGGCCCCTTGGCTGATTTTTTTTAAGCTAAACCTAAAATGGTGCACCTCATTGCAATAAAAATTATAATACCTTTGAAGTATTCAAATTAGCATAGATATAAATAGGACTAGTGTTATAGGTTGGCTCCATTATTAGGCCATTATTAAATTTCACATTAATATTAATCCATTCTGGAATTTTGTCTTCGGATTTCCATAATGTTTGTCTTGGTCCTCATTAGGGTATCTCCACACGTAGGTTGTTCATAACTAATGGAGCTATATTTTAGTGTCAGTCCAATTATGAATGAAATCAACAGTCATTTAAGTACATTGATTGTTATTGCAATATTTGTAATTTGTAATAGAAAAATTCCTCATAATTTAGGTTGTGTTTGAAATAACATGGGGATCAAAAACCAGGAGGAAAGTTTAAGATTTTCTTTTTTGTCATATTTCTTTAGGAATTTTTTTCCCAATTTTCCTTTCCATAGCTACACTTATGAATGTGCAGATGATATGTACAGTTACATAGCAAATCTGAAAGCCATCAGGATGTCTCTCTTCAAAACTTGTATACCATTCTCATTTTCTAATTACGTCCTATTTGAATCTCTATCACCAGATTTTCTTTTTTTAAAAAAGATTTATTTATTTAGGGCCTCCCTGGTCACTCAGGCTGTGGAGCGCAGTGCTGTGAAGCAGTCCACAGCCTCTGCAGTGTGGGTTCCATCCCAGCCGGCCGGCAAGAATCCCACATGGTGAAGCAGACCTCTCCTCTCTCGCCCGCTGCTCCCCTCAGCAGTATTTCTTCAGTCTGCCTGTTCTGTTCCCTGCTCTGTCTCTGGTGAATCCTCTCACCCTCCCACACATATGGCCTGTACCCCGGTTCTTGTATAAAAATAAATAAATCTTAAAAAAAATGTTTTATTTATTTATACAAGAACTGGTTTACAGGCCAGAGGTGGGGGTGGGGAATGAAAGGATTCACCAGAGACAGAGTGGGGAGAAGAACAGGCAGACTGACTGAAATACACTGCTGAGGGGAGCAGCAGGTGAGACAGGAGATGTCTGCCACACCATGTGGGTATCTCGCCTGCTGGCCAGGATTGAACCTGCACTGCAGAGCTTCACAGTGTAGTGCTTAACCACCTGTACCACCTAGGAAGGCCCACCAGATTTTCTTTAGATAGAAGTTAACAACCCTCACAAAAACTGATATAAAATGGATAACAGAACTAAATTTAAAGTTGAAAGCTATAAAACTCCTAGAAAATAACACAAGATAATCTATATGGCCTTGGGTACAGTGATGACCTTTTATATATAACACAAAGGAACAATCTACAAAAGAAATGATTACTATAGCTTTTATAAAAATGTATAATAACTTCAACTCTGTGAGAGACAATGTCAAATGAATGATAAGACAAACCATGGACAAGAAGAAAATATTTGCAAAAGACATCTGATAAAGAAATGTTACCTAAAACATATAAATAGCACTTAAAAATCAACAATAATAAAACAGATAACCCAATTCAAAAATGGGTCTAAGACCTTAAGACCTTAACAGACACCTCTGTTAAGTATATGAAAATTTATGGAAAATATATTAAAAAGTTCTATATCCTATGTCATCAGGCAAATGCAAATTAAAACAACAGTAAGATATATCTATCAGAATGACCCTAAGCCAAAATATTGATAACACCGAGTGCTGGTCAGTTTTTTTTTTTTTTGAGCAAAAGGAACTTTAATGGGAATGCAAAATACAACAACTTTGGAATACAGTATGTCAGTATCTCCCAAAGTAAATTGTCTCTTACTATATGGCCAGGAATTATACTTCTTAGTATTTATACAAATGAGTTGAAAATTTATGTCCTTGCAAAGCCCGTACACTGATATTTATAGCAACTTTATTCATGCTTGCCCAAAGTAGGAAGCAACCAAGATAGCCTTAAATGAACTATAGTAAACCCAGCAGTGGAATGTTATTTGTTACTGGATGAGTTATGAAATGAATTATGAAGATAAAAGACATGGGGGGAAACTTAAATCTATATTACTAGGTGAAAGAAGCTAAACTGAAAGATTACATACTGCATAATACCAATGGTAATGCATTCTGGCAAAGGCAGAACTATAGTGATACTAAAATGATTCGTAGTTGCCAAGTGGTAGATGGGAAGGGAAGTATGAATATGCAGATCATAAAGAATTATTAGGGCAATGAAACTACTGTTTGATACTATTGGATATATGCCATTATACTTTTGTCCAAACCCTAGAATGCATAGGATTGAACCATAATTTAGGCTATGGAAATTTGGGTGACAATGTTATATTGATGTAGGTTCATCAATTGTAAACAATGTATCACTATGGCAAAGGACGTTAATGGGAAGGTTTTATATTCATGGAGGCAGGAAGTGTATGGGGCCTCTTTTGCTTGCTATGACACTAAAACTGCTCTAAAAAGTAAGGTCAATTTAAAAATGGAAAAAAAAAGAAAATATTTTAATTTGACATCTAAATGACATCTATATTTGTTAGGCTAAATCATCAATATTTTTGGTGTTTATTGTCAAAGTAATTTCTCTTGTAGAAACCTCAATTACCCTTATTAAGGGCAACTTCAGTTCCTCTCCTTCCCACTTACCTAAGGATTTTTCATATGGCAAATGTTGCTTACTTCTCAAAGATGTCAACTGCCTTAATGAGAGAAAATATTTTATATATATATAAAATACACACATATATATGGATGAGTGTGTTGGCAGCTGGGAAAGTATGGTGTGGGGTTAATCAGTATGTAATAGAAATTAAGAAAGAAAGAGGAGAGTAAGTAGAAAAAATCAGAGTTTCTGAAGGCAGTTGACATTAGACATTAGAGAACTTACCGCTTAATTCTTTCTGGCCTTTCTTAAATGTACCTCCCCCTTTTACTGCAAAGAACATGCAGTAAAGAGGGGAAAAGGACAGCAATTTATTAAATGATTGAGTGTAAATCATTTTAAGAAGAGAAATTGTTTTAAATTATATTGAGATTTTATAGACATTTAATTTTTAAAAATTAATTCTCATAGATTGTATGTTCATAGTTGCATCAAAGAGGATGATATGAAGTCAAAAGATTAAAATGGTCAAAGGAAGCATAATGGTTTGATAAACAGCAAATAATAGGACATGGCTAAGATAGAGTACAGTGCTTAAGAAAAATCGTTCTTAAGGGCCTTGTTGATGGGTGAAAAGGAAAATAAACATAGCTAATGCAGTTTGACACTTATTTTTCAATTGATTATTCGTTAGTTTTTAGTATATATTTAAAGATAGATTGGCATTTGAAATATTCTTGATAATAGATTTTATGCTGGTAGTAATAGTTGGCAGATGCATGTGACCTGAAATGGGTTATGTGTGTGTTACATTAAAATGCATATCGTGTTTGAGAAGATACTTTATTATATTGAAAACTGAACAAATAAGTCTGTGATGGCCTAATTTATAAGGCATGTAAATTAAGATATGTGACCTCTTTGGGGTCATAAGAAATAAAAAAGGGACTTGAACTTATAAATTTACTTTACTATTAATTTCACTATGAAAATTAAGTTATATCAAACTTACACAAGTCAACTTATACACAGGCATATACACATGTGTATGGGTATACATATGTATCCATAAAATATACATAGAAATTGCATGAGGGTGTGACATGGAGTGAAAAGAACACACAAGAATTATTTTCTAAAGAAATAACATAAAATCACTAAAATATCCTAAAATATGGCAATCACTGAATGAATAATCATCAAAATTATATTAATAGGTAATTGTTAAGTGAGTATTGCTAATATTCTTTTTTTAAAATTCTTACATCAACACTTCAGGTGGTAAAATATAGTTACTAAGATATTTCTGTATCATCCATTTATCTTACTCAGTCTTTCATTTAATGAGTAAATGCATAATATCTCAACTCTGATAATTATTTTGAAAAAATATGTAAATTTTGAGACTATTCCAAGAATTTGTTGTGGATGTCAGATGATTATAACTTTGGGCAATTAAGCCCTGAATCATAAGAGCTGTTAACTTATTATAGCAAAGGTGTGGGTGAGTGAAGCATATTTTGTTAAAGATATCAGTATGCCTAAAGACCTCAAAGTGTATAAGAAGTGAAGACCAAAACATATGAGAAAGAGACAGGAATATGCAAGGTAAGGATGCAGCGTTAGGATACAAATTATGCAGTCATAGGTAGACTTTGTTAGGAATGCTACTGCTTGTTTGAGGGAGATGTAATTCTCTGGCTTCCAAAGGAAGATGGGTAGCTCTGCATTTTGCAAAGGAGACAATAAATTGGAGCAGAGACTCCAAATGTGTAGACTTAGAGTAAAAGACTTGAGTGACAAAAGGTCTAAAATTGTTCTTGAAACACAAAGAAAAAAAGTTTATGTGTATGTTAATTATCAGGTAGCAAAGATGACAATAAATTATGAATAGTATCTGCCAGAATATGAGCAAATGTGGTTTGAAACAAGAGACCATGTTGAGAGCAAATACAAACTACTCTCAGGTAGAATACATATGTTTTTGAAAGTAAGTGCCATATCTCTGAAAGGCTATTCTATGTTTCCTTGATTGGTAGAACAAGATCCAGGAGTTTGGGGGAATCAAAGTAGGTGTTGTTAACTGATACTTCTTAGTTCCACATGTCGAAGTAGAGAATAGCAGAGGACAAGAAGGTAGAAGTACAACATTCTCATTTAATAACCTGCACATCCTGGTTAGAGAGCTTGAGCAAGGAAAGATGTTTGAAAGGTGGCAGGGAAAGGAACATGGGATAAGGTGATTAAAACCCAGAGAATCTGAATAAAGGAGCCTCAAACCTCAACCTGTAACACCCTAACACAGAATTGAACCCAATGGAAAAAAAAAAAAAAACAGCAGAATATTTGGAGAGTTTTTCTTCAAGATAAGTCTGATTTGACAGTAAAGATAGTCCCTGGCGAATATCCATACTATAACTGCTGAAAACCACTATTCACAGTTAAGAAAGGAATAAGTATAGTATCTGTGTGGATATGCTGCAAACAAAGCTACAATAGACATAATAATCAAACGGTAGAATGTACAAATATATGACAATAACATCCAACAAAAAATTGTAAAAAATGGAAGATAAAAGTAACATCTAACTAGTTTAACCTGGGACTCAAGAGAGGTTTGGAATGTAGTTCGCTATGTGTTGGTAGCAATTGTGAAAACTGTAAGTTTGTGTTTGTTATATGTGAACTCAGAAAATAGTTTGAGGAGAAGACACTAGGCTAATCAATCAAAAGAACCAAAGTGAACTGACATGTCTCAGGAAGAGATGGAGAAGAACAATAAAATCAATGCTGTATTAAAGGAAGATTCAGAGTTGGGAAATATAGAATAAACCTAACTGAAAGCACAGTGATAAAAATAAACTAGAAGACAGTAAATCACACTCAAAAATAAAATAAGTAATTGGGATAAACTGTATTAAAATAAATCATATTTCTGAAAGATAAAGGAAAGCAATGGACATGTAATTTGTGTTTCTAGTAAGAAAATATGTATGTGGAAAAAAAGCTAAATATTTCCTTTCTATAATAACGATGATTCAGAATTTACAAAATTTGATTCAAGAAAAGCAATATCAGGTATACATTGTGAGATTTAAACAATTTTAAAATTTTTTTAAAGATATATTTATTTATTTATACAAGCACTGGGTACAGTCAGAAGTACGGGAGGATGAGAGAGTTCACCAGAGGGAGGGTGAGAGAGTTCACCAGAGCCAGACCGGGGAGCAGAACAGGCAGAAGGACCAAAGTACACTGCTGAGGGGAGCAGCGGGCAGCAGGAGAGGTCTGCACGCCATGTGGGACCCTTGCTGGCGGCCGGGGATCGAACTGGCGCTGGAGAGGCTGTGGGCAGCTTCACAGCCCAGCGCTCAACCACTGCTCCACCAGGGAGGCCTTGCGTTGTGAGATTTAGAACTTGAATGTTAATCATAATTATGATAAAAAAACTATGGAAAGAAAACATATGATTATCTTTCTTATTTCAGGATGCCAGGAGGCAATCAAAGAATAACATGCTTAGCTTAGTTCTCTCCCAAGGCATGATTCTCACTTTCCTAAAACTCAGAAAATATGTTTCCTCTTGAGTTCTTTTTTTTTTTTTTTTTTTTTTTCAAATTTTTTTTTTTTTTTTTTTTAAGATTTATTTATTTATTTATTTATTCATGCAAGCACTGGGTACAGTCAGAAGTGCGGGAGGGTGAGAGAATTCACCAGAGTCAGAGCAGGATGCAGAACAGGCAGAAGGACCGAAGTACACTGCTGAGGGGAGCAGCGGGCGGCAGGAGAGGTCTGCGCGCCATGTGGAACCCTCCTCTGGTGGCCGGGGAGCAGCCGGGGCTCGAACCGGCACTGCAGAGGCTGCGGGCAGCTTCGCAACCCTGCGCTCAACCACTGCGCCACCGGGGAAGCCCTCCTCTTGAGTTCTTATTGAAAGAAGCACGTCTTGATAACAAAGTCAACCAAAGCATGATTATAATGCTAGTAATGAGATCACAAAGGAAAATGAAATAGCAGAATAGACTGAAGTTTGACTTATTCAAATAAATAATTTAATTATTGTTTTACTTTCTTTGTAATTCTTTACATTTTATACTAAACTTTTTTTTTTTTTTAATGGAGACTTTTTTTTTTTAAGATTTATTTATGCAAGCACTGGGTACAGTCAGAAGCACCGGAGAGTGAGAGAATTCACCAGAGCCAGAGTGGGGAACAGAACAGGCAGACTGACGAAATACACTGCTGAGGGGAGCAGCGGGCACGGCAATAGAGGTCTGTCATGCCATGTGGGACCCGCCTTGGTGGCCGGGGATTGAACTGGCGCTGAAGAGGCTGTGGGCAGCTTTGCGGCCCAGCGCTCAACCACTGCGCCACCAGGGGAGGCCCTAAGCTTGTTATTTTTTAATAAGACAAATATTATAAAATATTAAACTAAATTGAATTGTGGTTTTCATAGTGCAGGCACATGATAGTCAAAGAACAAAATAGCATCCATCAGTGGACTAGATATAGGTATATCTATACAGGTATAAATAAAGATATATGATTCAGCATTTGTAAAATGATGAAGGAAATTCTGTCATTAGCAACAATATACCTGAAACTGGAGGGTATATTATGCTAACTAAAATATGCTAAACAGAGAAAGACAAATATGATTTTACTTACATGTGTAATGTAAAATAAGTGAAACTCCTAGAAGTAGAGATTAAAGTATATTGATGAGATCTGGGAATTGAGGGAATAGCATGAAGTTGGTAAAAGGGTACAGTGTTCTGTTCTAAGATGAATAAGGTCTGAAGATCTAACATATGACATGGCGAATATAGTTGTTATATTGTATAATTGAAATTTTTAACAGAAAGAAATTAAAATTTTTCTTAACAGAAAGTGAACATGTGGGTGTGGGATGGTAACAACACCTGATGGGGGAGACTCTATACCCCTGCATCATAAACAATGTTGTAAACCAGTATTACCTCAATAAAAACATTTTCAAAATGCTAAATATCTGAGGTTGTGGATGTGTTAATTAACTCAATGAGGGGACAATTTTACATAAATATATATCAAATCATCATGTTGTATACTTTAAATATATTATAATTTTACTTGTAAATTATACCTTAATCTGGGGAAAAAGAAAATGAAGAAAATGAATGAGTATGCAAGATATTCTAGCTATTTTATACTAGGTGGCATTTAATCTGGAACCTGGTCAGAGAAAGGGCATTCCCAGCCAGGGAAATAGTAATGAATGATTTGGGTTATCCAAGAAATAAGTAGGAGGTGACTGTGACCGGGGTATATTGAAATAGGTTTTAGATGATAAAAGGTAAGGTTGGAGATGTGCAAATTGACTAAATCCTGAATCATCTCATTCACAGTAAAAGAAATTTGAAATTTTATCCTAACTAATTTAGAAAGATACTAAGAGTTTTAAGCAGATGTGACAAAATTTTTTTGTTTAGTTTTTTACATTTCTTCAAGATTGCTTTCTATCCAGTATATAAGACAAAATGGAATTATTAGAAGAAAATTAGTTTGGAGACCTTTGCAATTGTCTAAACAAGCATTAAATTGATCTTGATCTAAGGGATCTTTTAGATAGTGTTTAAGTCTGGGGTGCCTTTAAGTTGAATAGTCACAGTATTCTGAGAGCCAGAATAGGTGAACTGTTTCTTAGATGTTGGTCATAGAACTGTGGTTTGATATTGAGTTTTCATAAGAGTGACAGTTTCTAATAATGATATGATCAAATGTTCAAGCAAGAGAGGGACTAGCTGTCACTGGGAAGATTGAGAACTGGGAACATCTTTTTATTTATTTGCAATGTTATGACCCAAACATTGCCTATAGAAACCTTCCATTGATTTAAAAATCCATCCAGCCCCTCTGTCTTTTGATTGAATGATTTAACCTGTCTACCTAAAAAGTAATTATTTATAGATATTTTATTATTCCTTTGTTCTTCCTCTCTTGATTGCTTCTTTTGTAATTTAATTATTTTTTGGTAGTGGGATAATTTGATATTCCTTTCTCTTATTTTGGTGTATCTACTATAGGCTTTTATTTTGTGGTTACCATGAGTCTTAAAATACATCTTTTTTTTTTAAAAAAAAAAGTTATTTATTTATTTATTTATTTATTATACATTTACTTATTTATACAAGCACTGGGTACAGTCAGAAGCATGGGAGGAGGGTGAGAGAATTCACCAGAGCCAGAGCAGGAAACAGAACAGGCAAATGGACGAAGTACACTGCTGAGGGGAGCAGCGGGCTTGGCAGGAGAGGTCTGTTGTGATGTGTGGGACCCTCTCCAGTGGCCGGGGATCGAACCGGCACTGCAGAGGCTGTGGACAGCTTCCCAGCCCAGCATTCAACCGCTGCGCCTCCAGGGGAGGCCCTACATGTCTATTTTAAGCTAAAAAAATAAGTTTGAATGCATATAAAAACTGCTCCTCCCACTTTTTATACTGATATAATTTACATCATTTTACACTATCTACTCATAATTACTACAGTTTATAGTATTTTTTCCTGTTATATTTATAATTTTAATATTTATATTAGAATTACAAGTAACTTATCCACTGCCCTCTACATTAGAGTATTCTAAATCTAACTATATATTTAGCTTTGCCAGTGAGTTTTATACTTTCAAATACCTTCCTGTTACTAATTAGCATCCTTCATCTCAGAAAACTCCCATTAACATTTTTTGTAAGACAAATCTAGTGGTGATTAACTTTTCACTTTTTACGTACGTGGAAAACTCTTATCTCTTAATGCTGAAAGACAGCTTTGCCATATAAACTATTCATAGTTGGCAGTATTTTTTTTTTTTTTGTTTTAACACTTTAAATATACCATCCTACTCCTTTTTTGTCCCATAAAGTTTCTGTTGTAAAAATAAGCTGATCGTCTTGTAGGTGTTCCCTTATATGCAAAACATTTCTTTCTCTAACTGCTTTTAAGATTGTCTACTTATCTTTAATCTTGACAATATAACTATAGGTATGTCTTAATAATAATTTGTTTATGTCTATGGGATTTCTGGATTTGTGTATTTAATTCTTTACTCAGGTTAGGAAAGCATTATGCCATTATTTCTTTGCATAAATTTTCTTCCCTTTCTCTCTTCTTCTGTGACCGCTATAATATCTATGTTGGTCCATTACTGATGTCCTATGAGTCCCTTAAATTATCTTTGCTCTTTTTCATTATTTTGTAGTTCCTCTGCTCAGAAGAATTTTATTGCCCTATATTCACTTACCTTTTCTTTTACCTGATCTTACCTGATATTGGACACTTCGGTTGAATTTTTTTTAGGTCAGTTACTGCATTCTTCATCTCTGTTTCTGATTGGTGTTTTTAATATTTTCTGTTTCTGTGTTGAAATTCTTAACTTTGTTCACATATTATTCTCCTGATCTCAGTAAGTGTCCTTCTAACCACTGTTTGGAACTCTTTCAGGTAAAACACACATATGCATTTCACAAGTGTCTGCTTCTGAAGATATTTCTTGTTCTTTTGTTTGGAATAGTCTCATCAGTTTTTTTTTTCATTTTTCTTGACTCTACAGGTTTTCACTCATTAGATAAGACAGACACCTCTTCCAGTATTGACATAATGGTCTCATGTAGGAGATGAACATTGTCAGTCAGTTTAATCCACGTTATTCTTAGTGACTACCAATAACTGATAGTATGCCAGGACCTGTAAGTGCCACAAACTTGAACTTAGCAAGCCTGATGCAGGTTTATTGGAAGCTGAACCCTCATATAACAGCAACTGGGAGAGTACGTAGCTAAGTTTCTTTCAGGGAAAATATGACTGATGGGTGTTCTGCCTTATTCCACTGTACTGTGCCCAAATGTATAACCATTGGTACAGGGGTGGTTAGGAGGTCTTTCCTTCACCTATAAGAAATGATTCTATAATTTGCTACATTCTTGCTGGAATATAACCCCATTGTCTATAGAGTTAAGTGATCTGGGTGCTTATTCTTTAGCACAGAAGTTGAAATGACACATGCTTGTAAAAGTCCTTTCAGAGAGATCCTATGACTTGGTTTTATTATTAGGGTATCCTGGGGATTGTGGGGAGAAGGTGGTGAATGCATCTGCTAGCTTCTCCAGTTTCTGGGGAAGAATATCCCCTGCTATACCCTAGTGTCTGCTATTGTGTGTGTGTGGTGGTGGTGGTGGTGGGGTGTTGCCTGTATATGTAGATAGATTGAGATAAATAGATATAGATATAGATATAGCTTGTCTATGCTATTTATGTATAGCTTGTCTATACTATATATATAGTCTGTCTCTCTATATACCATATATATATATATATATATATATATATAATATAGCTTGTCCACTTGTTTATTTTAGCTTTTGTTCTTCTTGCAGCTGGGGTTTATTCCCAAGTACATTTTTGCAGTAGCAAGGTTTTCTGTAATGACCAACCAATTACAAATTCTCACTGGCAAACAATAATAAGCCTGTATTTCTTATTCATGTGTTTGTTATTTATTTGAGTAGATTTGTTTTTTACTGTGGATATACCTTTCAACTAGGACAGCTTTATTTCAGACTATTAATTAAACAAATGGCATTGGGATTTCTTCTGTGAGTCTTCATTCTGGGACCCAGATAAAAGAATAACAGATACCCAAAGGGAACCTTCTCATAGTGATCTCTACAATGCAATGATGGAAGCATATTTCAAACATTGCTTGTGTCATGTCTAGAAGTAACCTGTTGGTCAAAAAATGATGTATATCCAAGACAACATCATTTAGGCAAATAATCATACTTCTGTGGTAGGGAAAAGAGTAGGAAGGAATACATGCTGAAAAGTAATATGATTTTCACACTGTACCCTTTTGTTTACAAATGTTTGCTTCCTTTCTTTATGCAAAAATTACTCCTAAGGAAGATATCGCAAAAGTCTCACTAAAAATCTCAATTATTTCAATTATTTCAATATCAATTTCAAAGTTTAGGATCTTGTCATTTACATTGAACCTAAATGTTTCTACTCTTGAACCAGAAAACAATGAAATAAAAAGAAAAAAAAAATTCTCCCTATATTACTAACATAAAATCATGGGATAGGGGCAAGATAACTATATTAACTGTCCCAAATTGTAGGTAGAAAGCTAGATTAATTAGTGATTTGTTGTAGGAATTGCCTCATGTTATTATAGAAGACAAGTAGTACTAAAATCTGATACTTGAAAAATGAAGAAACAAGAAAGGTGGAAGGATACTGCCTCAAAATATCCTAGCTCAATACTGCCAATTAAGTAGATGCATTTTCTCTTTCCTTTATTACTACTAGAGTTAATTTTACTAACTCTCTTGCCATAGCACTAGGCAGATTATTGTTCTCAACTGTATATAACAATTTCCTTACCACCCTGCAAGATCCCCAAATTACTGCCACATGTTCAAGTTTTAATTATGGCAGCACCATATTTGTGGAACCAATTCTGTGTTAATGGATTTTTGTTTTATAACAAACAAGCACAAAGTCTCTGTGGCACACAAAAATAAGCACTTATTTCTTATTCATACATCTGTGATTCAACTGGAGAATCTCTCCTTCTGACTATGACGATGGCTGCCTTGGTTTCTGAGACTGTGTTTGGACTTATATCTGTCCAAGTGTGTATTTTTTGGACCTAGAACTGAAAGTGGAAGCAATCTGGAGGAAGTTCTCATGGCAGAATACCAGAGCCCAAGAATGTTTCCCTAAAGGTATATGCATATTTTAAGACTTATCATATTCAAAGAAAGTTACTAGTCAAATCCAACATTAGAATCCAACAATTGATGGGGTACAGAGGATTTACTGTCCATGGGAAATCAATGCATTTTCAACTAGACATTAAGATTTTCTAACAATTAGAGAAGTCGTTAGATTCTGGTGTTCGGGTAGAGGAACAGGAAGGAAGAATTTGCCACTTGGAGTAAAAAGGAGCTGAATACTAGGAAAGGGAGACTGAACGGGGAGCGATATTAGGTATGCTGCTTTTCTCTTCCCTACTTATTCTTTCACAAAAAAGGGGAAAATACAACGATAATCATAAGTGATTCTGTGGCCTAATATCAAGATGGCCTAAGAACAAAATGAACAACACTTATTAGGATGGACAACTACTAAATAATTCTATGCAGTGGTCAAAACAATTAAAGGTGCAAGGTTTTTTTGTTTTTGTGTTTTTTTGTTTTTTGTTTTTTTGGTGTGTGTGCATGTTTGCGTATTTGCTTCAAAGATATATACACGTTCGGGTTGTATGTGTGTGTGTCCCTCCCTCTCTCCCTCCCTCTCTTTGCCTCCCTCCCCCTAATACATTACAGGAAATGGGGAAGATTAAGACTAGGACTTAGATTGAAATAAGGAAATAAGTAAAACAAGTGTCTGGTAAAAATGAATGTTAAGTATGTTCTCTATGGTTCTATAAGGTTATAGTCATGTCTTGAGGAGATTGTTTGGAACCTACATGATTTTCCTTAAAGGAGAAACCCTGCTGAATAGAAGATGGAATAGAGTAAGTGAGTAAGGGTAGGAAAGTCAGTGTTCCTATAAAATGAATTGAGAAATAAGTTTAATTTGACTCTTTGTTCCTGAGAAATTCTGTATGAAAATATAGAAGGTAGAAGCATGCAGGAATAAATAGATATGGTAGTTGTCGAGACTCATATAACAAATATTTGTAAATATGTGAAGGATCCTAGAATCTATGCATTAGTAGACTACATAACAGGGGTAAGAGTTGATCACATTTCAAATCCACTGAGAAATATTGAAAGATGGCATCAACAAACTGAATCTTTTTGAGGCTGATGTTTTCTGTTGACTGGGAAACAGTGGGGAAACAGTGTTAAGCAAAGTTTTAATTGTTAGGAAGCATTCATAATGTTGCTATGGCCCATCTGCAAGCAAACCAAAATGATATTATTAGGAACTTCTTCAAATACTATTTGTTGGAATAGAATTTTATCTGTGCATTCATTTGATGAGACAATTTACTATGTTCTATATGGTTATAGTCATGTCTTGAGATTGTTTGGAACCTGCGTGATTTTCCTTGAAGGAGAAGCCCTGCTGAATAGAAGATGGAATAGAGTAAGTGTGTAAGGGTAGGAAAGTCAGTGTTCCTATGAATTGAATAACTGATTCTGGCAAGAATTCTAGGAGAAATATGACTATGGCTAAAATGCAATCATATCAGAATTGATTTGCTGTGCCTGGCCTCATTGCATACCAAGCTACCATAAAATGAATGGGAATTACTTTAAAGAGGAGGTGGGTTCACATAAAGCAACCTGTCAATTCTGACAAATATACAATTTTCTCCTGCTGGCCTCCTTGGCTCCTTCTTGTCCTTAAGGCAGCAGCATGGCATATGTGTTTGACGATGACCCTGAAACATTCTTTTCTATGAGTGGCCTCTTTCTGTTCTAATTGGTTAGAAAGTTCTTGTGTTTTTTAAATAGGTCTCAATTATCTTATAGTATCATGCAGTGTGCTTCTTAACTCAGAAGATAATAGGAATGGATATCAAAGCTACTGCTAAATAAGAGAAGCAGCATTTCATCTACCCTTAAGTAAACAAAGAATAGTTAGGTTTGCAGAGAGAATTGTTTTTTTGTGTGTGAGTCATACTGTATAGTTTATTAAAAATAATTTCTGCATTATTAAATTTTACATTTTAAAATTCATGATGCAAATAGTAGTGGAGTTATTCATAACAATCATAATTTTTTATCAATATGAGCAATACACCATTTGAATAATATTTGTTGTTGCTTTTGCTCCAACATACCTGAAATATTTTATAGTCAACTGAAATGCTAATAAAAAGAATGCAAAACCCTATGCTTTAGTTACATTAATCATTGACAGACTAGAGAGACCATTGGTGCAAAGATAATACTCATCTTTAGCAAAGTGACATGATGGACTTTCAGAGATTCTGTCTACCTTCACCACAGGGTACCCTTGGTGTGTGCAGTAATTTGCAAGCAGAGCCTTGTAAAATTTCTTTCTCCTTTCTCTCAGCTGATTCTAGTTCCTGGTGTACCTGAGAAATTTTTAAGAGTAGTATAATGCACTTAGCCAGGATTTACAATGCCATGCATTGAGTTGCTAGAGCCCCCCTCAAAAATGTTTCCTGAGTTATATGATTTTTCTCCCCCAATTCATTTTTTCTCCTACACCTATGCTGATTGGCTAATATCATTGAGCACAAATGGCTGGTCATCCCTCATGTATAATTCATGCAATCAAAACTTTGCAACTGTGCACAATTTTGAGTCCTATGTCCCCAAATGTGCTCTCTATGCTGTCAAGACTTTCTGCAACACGGCTTGCTCTACGATCATAAACTGCAGCACTAATGAAGTTGTATAAATGGTTCTAGAGAGAGCAGTTTAATCAACACTGCTTCTAACTGGGATAGGCTGACAGGTGGCCCCAAACATTGAGAGATTAAAACACACAAACACATACACCCTGCTGCACCCCCCTCCCACCAGCACTCCTTTCAAACCAAAAGCTCATGTCCCTTACTGGGAAATGCACATGAAAAGATTTTAATCAGTGACTTTTCATTCCTGAGGAACAAAAATGATGCTTCAGAAAAATGCGGGCATTGTTTTTAACAGTGTTTCTAAAACCAGCATTAAATTTAATAATTATGTAATTATATCTGAAATTACCAAAATGAATGCTTCCGAAGCTTTAGGATTTACGAAATATGTTATCTCAAATATGCACATGCCTCTGAGTAGATTAATGAAATTAGCTAGTGGTAATAGGAAAACATTTCTCATTGTCCTTTCTTACATGCATAGATTCATGATTTGCTGTTATATCCATAACCATGGACCAGTTATTATAAAATATATTTTCTATGTATCACATCAGTCATTTGAAAATTGGAAAGTTTTCACTAGTCAAATTCCTGCATACATAGGCAATTCATTCCCCATCCCCCAAATGTAACACTTTTATTATTTTTATAATTGAAAGAATATACCTAAGCATCTTTTATCTTCAGTAGTAGAATTGGGTGCTTTATCTAGTTCAAAGTAGAGCTATGGTCAAATATATAGTTCATCATTCCATTTGCACATAAACATTAAAATTAAGAAAACTCATTAAATCTTACTGTGTGCTGAGAAGATATACCGTGAAACAGAAGATTCATTTATTTAGCTAATAAGCATGTACTGAAAATTTACTATATGAAATTAACTGCAATATATATGAAAAGATATTCAGTGTCAACACAATTCAATACAATACCCTTAAATAGCTTATAATTTAAGAAAGAATAGATGAATTATAAAGAAAACTGATACAAATCAAGGTATAATTAGCCATAGAAGATAGAAAAAATTTTCTAAAATTGTTAAGAACAGGAGAAATTTGATCAGTTTGGCATCAGAACCCCAGATGGTTTCATTTCTCTGTATTTTCACTCATTTGACTTCACTTTCAAGAGGCTGGCTTTTCTCTTTTTTTCAAGATGACTGTAATAGTTCTCTGTTTACCATCACAAAACTTCAATATCCAGGGGAAAAGAGATATTTTTATAATTAATGAGGAAAATAATTTCTAAATTTGCACACTTCTTTTAACCAGAATTGGGTTATATACTCATTGTTTCTAGATGAAACCGATTAGAAATACCACATGAGCTTATATTACGTTCTACTACCCGATTTGAAAAAGGATTGGATTTGCTTATGAAATTGGATTTCTGTTATCAGGGAAGAATAAGAAAAAGGTGGCTGGGTGGACAAGCATCTATGCCTGCTGCAGTAGAATAAAGTAAGAGACCCAAGACATACATAATCATGATACTGTATAATTCTGATAATTGGGGTAGCAAGGATTAAAGGGGTGAAAACTAAAGCCTTTATAGAATTATCCTGTATAACATAATAATTCCATCAAAATATAGGTGGAGAAATGTAGAAGAGTAGTTGTATACTCATGAGAAAGGTTATTAGGTTAATAAAAAGTATCTTTCTACTAGTAAAAGAAACTTGGGCATTTTTCCTCAGACATGCTGTCAAGCAAGACACCAGAGACTACAAAATGGGAAGCAATTTTTGGAAAAGGAGTCTAGAGCTGTGTTTTCCAATATTTAATGTGTCATTAAATTATATAAATCATGCAGTTTCATATGCAAACTCAGTTTTACCAAAAGAGAAAAAATATGAGAAATAATTTCATTTGCTACTTCTACTTTTATGATCCACATAGAAGGATTAAGGTGAAATCTTATTAGCAGTATCTATCTCAGACACTTTGTGTTGGGACTAGCTTTTCTTAAAAGGGAAGAGGGGACCTCCCGAGTGGCCTAGGGGGTTAAGTCTAGTGCTATGATCTCTGCAGCCTGAGTTCCAGCTATCCCAGGCCAGGGAGCTGACCCACGTATGGCTCAGCAGACCTCTCCTGTCTCACCTCCTGCTTCCCTCAGCAGTGTGTTTCAGCATATTGGCTTGTTCTGCTCCCCACTCTTTCTCTGGTGAATCCTCTCCACCCCCCTGCACCTCTGACCTATGCCCCAATTCTTCTGTGCAAAACAAAGGGAGATAGAATGGAGAACACACGAAAACTGGCTGTCAAAGCAAGGCCTGAGGAGAAAACATCTGCAAGGACAGATGTGTTTGATAGGTTAATTGTTTATAATGGCTAGAAAGAATTTGTTTAGCAAAAGTAGAAGAGCATCACTGGTGATTTTAAAAGAACCTTAGGCTTGTTCTCACTATTTTTCTTTCTTTTTTTGAAAACATTTATTTTTGTATAGAAGAACTGGGGTACAGGCCAGAGGTGCAGGAGGTGAGAGGACTCACCAGAGACAGAGTGGAGAGCAGAACAGGCAGATCTACTGAAATACACTGCTGAGGGGAGCAGCACGTGAGTCAGGAGAGGTTTGCTGCCTCATGTGTGTAGCTCCCTGGCCGGCCAGGGGTTTGAATTCGCACCACAGATGCTGTGCACATCTTCACAGTGCTGCGCTCAACCGCTTGAGCCTCCAGGGAGGCCCTCACTGTTTTTCACACTTAAGAACCTACCTTAAAAATAGTCAAATTTCTCTTTAAAACATTATCACTTTTCCTAATAGAAAAAAATGAGAAACACATAATTTCCTACTTATTATTGAAGGTTTTGCAAAAATAATACATTGTATACCTGGGTTATAACCAGTTATCTATTTCATTTTGCCATATGTTAAGTCAACCTTCTACAGATACAAATCTGAAAACTGAAAAGTCCTTTATGTGAAATATTTTAGATTATAATGAAAATGTCAATGATCTTGAGCTTAGATAATTAAGGGTTTTTTTTTTTTTTGTACCTTATTTGCTTTAAAATTGTGTAGCCTTGAACATGTTCTCATTTCTTCCAAGCCACTGATAATGTGTGACTAAAATTTATGAGAATGACTCAGGCTAATTACATGTTTACAAACCGTAATCTTAAAAGTATGGTTTTGGAAAAAGAGCAGAAATAGATGTGAGGGATTTTTTTTTTTTAAAGAAGAGCTAATGTATATTTAAGTGTAGATTCCAAGGTTCCTTGAGATGAGTAGAGGTCAACAGATAGAATTTATACAAGGCATTTTTTTTTCCCACTGAATAAAAGAGGAAGTGGAAGTAAATCTTGATCCTTGAGGGTTGATTGACCATCTGCCTTGTACTTTATGGAGGAGACACTTTCATTGATGGCAGAACGAAATGGATTCTAACATTCCTTTTAGTTTAAATTTAACCTACATTTAAATATCTTCAATTTTTTCCTCCTATTTTGAAAGTTTACACCTTCATCAGGGTGACCCATATTAAAGTCAACAAATAGAAAATATAAATCTATTACTTTAGGTTCCAGCAGAATTTTGAGAATGTCATTAAAATGTTCCCATTCCAATTAGTTTTCAAAAATAGACTTCCTGGGCCTGAATCTAGAGATTAATTTAAGTATTTAAAATAATCCAAATTATACCTACTGTTCCTGTGTCTATTTTCCAGCCTATTGCTTTCTCTCTTGACTGAATAGAAAGCTGTTTTTTCCCCTCAGATGAGTTATTGGGGTTATTTTTAATCTGTTCACTTAAGGGATTAGGTCCAAATTATACAAATTAATCCAAGATCCAGGTGTGTGTATATATATATATATATATATGTATATATATGTTACTATCATCCAGATATTAATAAATATCTGAAATGGAGCTAACATCATGGAGAGTAGATTTTAGTTTATAAAGTTGAAGTTTATTTCATACCCTAAGTAATTTTACATGTTTCCTGTTTGTGCATTTTCAAGAATTCATGAACTTTTAAATCGTTTTCATTTAAATTTTTGTCTTTTCAAGCAAAGAGTAGTTCATTATAATCTGGTAAATGTAAACATAAGAGCAAGTTCTACATTATGTGTTCATACTGATTAATGCATAAAGTGACTGCAAACTCTCATAATGGATAGAGTATGACAAAATATTTCTCATGAGACAGGGTCATACAATTACCATGATTAGTTTCTAGACCCAAATGAAGGTAAAATGTCTGTTAGTTCTCATACATTTTTATTCATATTTACCATGTGAAGTTCATTTTATTGTAGGATAAATTTTTTCTTTGAGTGCAGTTTTGACATACTTTTGCCAGAAACTGGGTATCAATATGAGTAAGATGCTTCCCATTCTCCAGTAATTCAGAGTCTTGTAAAGGTGAAAGTCACAGAAATAGATTTTTATGTCATAATATGTTAAGAAAAATGAGAAGGAAACAGGGTCTATGAGGAAGATACAGTAGGTTGTGGGTAAATTGTAGTTTGAAAAGTATATAAAAACATGACTATGATTTATGGACTATGAGTTATAATTTTATACAGTAATGATATTATTGAATTTTTTTCATTTTAAGAATTACTGCACTTGTGAAATTATGTGTGGACCATAACACATTATGAGGAATAAAAACCATAAGAGAATAAAAATATCTCTATTAATTAAATAAATCTTATACACAAACTGATACAGTGGCAAATGAGTGTAAACTTTTACTGAATTCAAACAAACATAGGTAAATCAAATGAGTTTTATATTTTTCTATATACTTTTTACTTTTCCTTAGTTTTAAAAATTCTTATACATTGCGTCACATTTAAAAATAATGCAAAATGCAGGTCCTCCCTGGTGGCGCAAGGCGTTAAGACACAACCTACAAAGCTTTTTGCAGCCATTGCAGCATGAGTTCGATCCCCAGCCTGGGAGCTACACACATGGCACAGCAGACCTCTTCTGACTTGCCCGCTGTACCCCTCAGTAGTGTATTTCCATTGATCTGCCTTTTCTATTCCCTACTCTGTCTCTGGTGAATCCTCTCACCCCTTACAACTTTGGCCTGTACCCCAGTTCTTGTATGCATAAATAAATCTTTAAAAAATAAAAATAATGTAAAATGCAGAACAAGTTGAAGCATTCCAAATAACAATGTTTCACATAATTTTGGAAAGTATTTTCCAATGTAGTTTCAAAATCAAAGATGAAACACTTTCTGCATTCCTCAGCAGCAAAATGATAAGGGAGTCTCAAGGATGAGAAACTATAGAAAATATCTGATGAAAGTAGTGAAGATCAGATTGTAGAGAAAAATACCATATTGAGACACATGAGGCTACTCAGAAAGAGAACTACCTTTTAATTTATTTTTTTATGGAAACCACTGTATTGAGGCAGCTTTATGTAATAGAAGCAGCTAGCAGAATGCAATTGATTTAGGCAATTAAGCAGGAACAATGAGACGGATCAAACTTCTGAGCATCATCCCAATTCTTTTGGGTAAAAAATGTGAAAGAATTGTTCTGGTTTATGTAGTAGATGTCCTTGAAATAACAATGCAGAGGAGTGTTTCAGCTGGCTGTAGTAGCATGGAAAAGTGGGTTCTGTATAATACTAGAAGATCAGCTGCCATTGTGCCAGTCTACTACCTATATGCTAGTTTCAGTAACTATAGAACAAACCTCAGCTGTTGATTTGTCTTCTATAACAAGCAAGTTTTAACAGTAGTGAGAGCTACCAATGTAAGAGGTAATATATTGCAGAGATTAGATCAAATATAAAATTGCCAGAAGTTTGTGGAATGCCAAAATCTTGAAAAACAGATAATCTAAAGCACTTATAATAGGTTATAGATTAGTATTACAACCCCCAAATGGCTTTTTATATCCTCAGGTAAATAAATGACATCACTTTACTGTTGTAGAAATAACTCATAGAAATTTTAGAAATATAAAATGTGAATGTTTTTAAAATGCACAGAGTAGAATAGAGGGAGCAAAAGAGTAAAATCAATGCCTTCAAGATTGGTCTTGAAAATTAACTTAGAATACAAAACAAAGGAATAAACAGGCCAAAAGTATAAACAAAGTGAAAGGTAAAGAAAGAATCATCAAGAGCTATCTAAATGTGGTGATTATGAACTCCAGAATTTAAATGTATTTGTGTATGATAGTATATACTATGTGTGCATGTACATATATATATATATATATGCATGTGCATATATATATACACACACATGCATGTACATATGTGGATCAGTGTATGAAAATACACTGATGGCAGATGATAGACAGATGGCAGATCATAGATAGACAGGTAACTGTAAAATCAGGTCTGCAATTCTCAGCTTTTGCTATGGGGGTAGAAGGCTAACTATGTGGAATGGGAATGTGAAGTTGGAAAGGTTAAAACAATTATTTTCATTTGTAAGCTTTATGTTCTTTAAAAATCACTAGCAAATATGACCAAAAGCATTGCTAATTGAGTAGTAGGGAAAATATGTATATCATCCTTCATATTGTTGTGTGCTTTTTAATTGGTGGAAATGTTCCAAGAGGGAGAGCAGACACATCTGAAACCTCTGGAAGCTCAGGTTTATAACTCATACATCATTTTCACCCATTTTGCTAGCTAAAAAAGGTCACAAATCTAGGCCTAATTCAAGAGGCAGAGAAACAGACTGCTTTTTAATGGGAGTTACTTAACAAAATTTAAAACATTTATACCTGTTTTTGAAATCTGTGTAACTTTATCTTTCTAGGAAGATGACTTTGCCTTCAGACACTGAAACTTTCATAAGATACAAAAAATAGTTCCCAGCAGATGGACAATTTATACATCCATTTGCATGTAAACCCTCTGGTTTTCTTTCATAAAAATAAGATCCAGAATGCATTCCCAAAATCTATTAAGCTAATTAAAAAAAATCAAGTGAATAATGAAACTAGAATCATATTACATTAACATTTTAAACAAAAGCTGTGAAAAATCATGCTGGCTCAGTTGACTTTAAAATTTATCTGCCACCTCAGATTTAGTGACTTCCATGCTGTACTCCCCATTGGAGGCAAAGTTATTTCAAAAGAATCTTCAAGTATAAAGGTTATAAAAGGTTAAAATAATGAATCTGTTAATACAATGGAGTGCTAATAACATTGCATCATGGATTAATGAACAAAAACTAATTAGCTCACCAGACAAAAATATTCTGATTAGTTTGCTGAGACAAAGTAGTAAAAGGCATTTTTTCCATTTATAAAATAAATGGGGAATTAGGGATTTTCTAGTATTTTGAAGTGCATTTTTAGTATAATGGCTTTTAATTAAATTAATTTAGTAGAAGGGATAGTTTTGTCATTGCTATTAAATTTTCAACAATACCATATATTAAAACAGTCATGATTAACATGCTAAGATTACAGTGTTTTTTTAGAAAATGAAATTTAGAACTCATCTGAGCTTTTGAAAAATGGGAAATCTGACTCATTCTTATAAAAACATACTTTTTTCTCTAGATTTCTTCCCAGAGGAGAATTTTTAATATAATAGGTATGTATAACTATCATCATTGTTTGCTGTTCCTCCTAAGTGTCAAGCAATTATCTGGACATTTTGTGTACAATCTCTTTTAACTAAATTTAGAGGTGGGTCATAGTAGCCCCAATTTACAGATAAGTTGCAGAAAGATTTTGTTGAAAGTAATATGGCAAGTATTTTGTACAGCCAATGCTTGACCCATTTCTGAGTGAATCTGTGCTATATAACTGCTACACCTTTCAGACTCTCCAATTCTAAGGTTTTATGATCTGTTGGCAAGTTCTGCACAGCACATTATGGGTTAACTAAAACATTTGTCCCTTTATTTTATCTAAGTCAGTTGTTCAGGTAAATTCCTAAACTTGTATAAAATCTCACTTTAGAGCCTCCCCTGGTGGCTCAGCTGTTGAGCGCTGGGCTGCGAAGCTGCCCGCAGCTTCTGCAGTGCAGGTTCGATCCCCCGCCACCGGCAAGGGTCCCACATGGTGTGCAAACCTCTCCTGCCACGCCTGCTGCTCCCCTCAACAGGGTATTTCATCAGTCTACCTGTTCTGTTCCCCGCTCTGGCTCTGGTGAATTCTCTCACCCTCCCACACTTCTGACTGTACCCAGTATTTGTATAAATAAAATCAATAAATCTTTAAAAAAAAATCTCACTTCTAATATATATTTGATTTAAAAGTCAATTGAACCTCAATATTGGGTATTTCTATATTTTTTTTATTCTAAAACCACTTTATATGATTTATTTGTGGTGAGAGGCATTTGTGATTTTGCAGTTGATCGCCCTTCACTTTCACTGACACAAGAGGCATAAAGAATATACTTTCACATTGTTGTAACATGTGAGAGGGTATTGTACCGACATGGAAGAAGGATGCATACTTACTATTGAATGGCACTTTGTTTTTCTTCAAAATAAAAAATCCTAATGTGGAAATCCAGAGAAAAAAACAGATTATCATGGCTAGTTTTAATTGAATCCTCATTCTTATGGCACCTTTTGGTCATTCAGTCTTGTTCAAGCTTTCTATCTTTTGAGGAATTAGTTCTCTAAAATATGACCTGCCTATCCTATAACATTCTGCCATATGATATCATGTTATGTCATGTCACATCCCTTCATTTTATGTCACACCATCACATCATTATATCATATCACTTCACATGACTGACTTCAGTTTTCTTTATACCAGTATATTTACGTAAAATGATATATTTGTTTAAAAGTGGAAGTGGTGCATATACTCATTTATGGTGTAGCCCTTGTAGGCCTGTCCCTAATTGTTATGAGCCCCCATTGCAAAAGTACAAATGGAAGTCTACATACTGAATGTCACATATTTAAAAGCTAAAAAGGAGATATCAAGTGAAATAGTAAACTTCCCTTTTCTGGTAAATATGCCTTCATAAATGAAATGAAAACTAGAAATACTATGGCTTTTATATGACTAACAGTTGAGAAAAAAATAACTAAATTTAATTTTTGTACATGTCTTATTTTCCTAATAATGAGTCAAAAAATTGGCCAAATAGAAGCATACAATTCTTAAAGCATTAATTACTTATTCCATATAATCTTTTTTCATCTCAGCAAACTGATTTTATCTTAAAATTTCAAATAATTTGTGTTCAGTTTAGATCAAAAAAGTAAAAAATATCAAAACTTGAAAATTTAAACTTATGTATTCAGAAATTATTTTTCTTCTAAAATATTTAAAATTGTCTTATGAAAGCAGAGTTCAAATATGACTAAATAAAAGTTAAGATAAAGTTATTTAAATGTAGCTAAATTTTAGTTGAATTTTTAAGTTGTAAAATAAAATATTTTCATAAAAAGAAAGCTATTAGAAATTTTCATGTTCGATGCCCATCTATTTTCCAATACAAATAATCTATATCACAGTCCCAATATATTATATATAGGCCTACAGAGACATATTTAAGAGTAACGTGATCTATTTAATATTGCCAAATATTCCTCAGAGGCTTTGGGAAACTTGTGAGCACAGCACTAATTTTGATACCTTTAGAAGCATGAATTGAAATAGGTCTTTAGCAAGGGAATGCTCAGCACTTACAGAACTGATTCTTTGTTTTGTCAGAGACTATCTTAACAACATGCTATCTGAGCCGAAGGATTTTGCAATTCAATTAAGTTTGCTTTCCTCTTACCTAAGCTCATATGCCATCTAAATTTCCCCAGTAATCCAAAGCAGTGCCTGTTTCTTCTAATACCGCCAGCAGCATAACAAACAAACTTTCAAAGCATTCAGACACTGAACTTTGGTTTTGAAGACAGGGCATAAGATGTGAAGTGCTTCTTTGGGACTTGAATAGTGTTTAGGGTTATAGGTAATTCTGAGTCTATGTTGAGAGTACAAGGCAGCCTTGCAGGAGTTGTTTTTATGTTTGCTATATATATTGTCAATCCATAGTATGTGGTTTAGATTTAAAGAAAATACTAAACTCCCATTACAATTAAGCATCTGTGACCTGCGACTATATCACTCTTGTATACCCAACACATAACTTAGTACCTTGCACAGAAAAGGTTCTTAAATATTGACTGGAAAATGAATAAGGTATTGAATGACTAAATGAATGATCTGAAGAAATTCAGACCAGATATTTAAGCCATTTTCATAAGTTACAGTACTTCTGAACAGTCTTGGCCCAAATGTTTCATTTGACTATCTGTGTTGCAATGTATCCATAAGAGAAACATCATCCCAATCTCTTAGAAACCTTTCATTAGCTAGTGATTCAAAAAACAGCACTTCCATTTTGCTGAATATCCGTTAAAAGGAACATCTGAGAAAAAGCATAAATACTATTGTCTACAGATATGAAAAACTGGTGAATATTCTTGATTTCTTTTTTTATTCTTGATTATTTCCTTTTTTCTCTCCCTTTCTTCCTCCTCCTTCTGTCCCCTCCCACCATCCCTGTTTATTTTTTTGAATGTCAGTTGACTAATAGCTGAATTCATTTAATCAATCTGGATGTTCTCTGTTTTGAATAAAGAGTGTTGTGTAAGCATTCTTTTTTTTTTTTTTTGCTATGTGCTTAATTGTTCCCTTTTTCAGTGAATTATGAAAGATTTCATTCTTAGATATGTGGTAGATCTATCAGTTTGAGGCTAGTGGCATATATCGAGTTAATTTTCCTATCAGTCCTCTAGTGGGCCTTATTATAATTAGGAGTTGGTTTCCCATTTAAACCCTCTATTCTCAGGAGTCCAACTTAAAGACAATATGAACATCCTATCAGAATGGTTCAAAGGGATGGAATTAGAGATATCAGGGAAAAATTATAATGTGATTCCACAGAGCTTCCGCAAGGCTCTCTCTCCTTTCCTAAGTAAAAATATCATGACCTTGATTAATGTAATAAAGAAATCATTGGGCCATTTTAAGAAATTAATACTTAAAAATTTTGTCAAAATGAAGTATTAGGGAGTTTGAGACTATCAAATATATGTCTGTATGAAGGTGGGATAGTTTCTCTCCAGATATAAATTCCTATAAGCAAGGAAGCAAAAGTGTTAAATAGCTTCCTGGTTGAGTGGATAATGTTAAGTTGAATAACAGTTCATTACAGTGGTCATCTACCTAGATTCAAAGGGAAGAATTTCCTTTCTAAAACTCTCTTATGTTAATGGAGGCATGGTTGATTAAGAGGAATTTTTGTTCTTATAGTCTTGATAGACCAGTGTCAGAAGTTTCCTTAGGTTTCCAGTTTGCAGGCTTGTGGATTTTGTCAGTCATTCACACAGGAACTGATAACCCTAGGTTTTTCATCCGGTTTGCCTTAAATCCTTTCATCTAAGGAAAAACATATATGGTCAGCATGGCAGTACCTTGCAAAATAGCAGTCTCTGTTGAAAAACTTGGAGTACTATGATTTATACTGTTATAGCTGTTAGACTAGGTTGGTTTATCTCTGGAATAGATAGGATGTGATGAAATGAGAATGGCATTAGACCTTGAATTGTGATCTTCTGTATGTAATTGAGTTTTTCTTTCAGAGGATATACCATGTTATCAAGTTTGATAGCTTTTCTGCTTAATATATTAGAACAGCTTTCTACAAAAGAATTGATCAACCTCTATGGAAATTCAATCTAGAAGACAACTTCATCCTAGACAGGAGTTTGCAAAACATTGCTCCATTAACTAAAATTGTATTTCATCAATTTAACAAATACTTATTAGGCTACTAATAATACTAAATTTAGGCTAAACATTATCATATGTTTTAAAATTGCCCTTATAAAGGTAATCACAGAATAAATATTGGTACAGATGTGAGACTCAATAAGAATGGTCGACATCAGGAAAGTGATGTCTGGGATCATATTTGGAAATTATGTCGGCATTCACCAAGTAAATAAAGGACTATAGGGGTTTTCTAATAAAAGAAAGCAGCAAGTATCAATAAAGTAGCAAGAGTATGTGGTTTTGTAAGCAATTGAGTACAGCTGGAACAGAGGGCAAGGTTAGGGAGTGTTAAGATTTCACTTAATTCAGATCATGAAGGCAAAAGATTTATTGAAGAATGAAAACAAAGGCACAACCAGACTTGGATTTTTAAATGAAGTTTGGGGAAAAAATGAGTAAGTTTGAGGGGGGGAAATGTTGGGTAGACGTTAGACAACTTATCTAATTTCAAGTGGATGAAGATATGGAATCCACATTTCCAAGTGGGTGAAGAAATGGAATGACAGTAGATACAAGAAGAAAGAATGTGTGTGTGTGTGTACAATGAACTTGATTATTGATTAGATGTGAAAGGTTTGAAAAAACAGGACACCGTTGACATGCCCAAATCTGCAGCTTCCAAAGTAAATACTGAGGTACCTATAGTCCTGTAAAATATTTTAAATTTTGGAAGGAAAAAGCAATATTTGCAGGACAGTGCGTGAATTACTAACTGAAGCTACTTCATAGCTTGTAACTTACATTGTGTTACCTACTCATAAATGACAGATCTTTGCAAAGCTAGACTTTCTGTAGTATTGTAATAAAAATTAAATGTCTTAAAAATCAGTGTAGAACAAGAAATGAAGGTAAAACTATACAGTCTCACTCAAAAGTTTGAGAAATTAGAAAAGCTCAGGTATATACAATCCCAGTAGCAGGAAGGTGTGGCCATTTAAAATAAACTAAAAATGTTATCTTTTTTGAGGGTCTAATAGTTTACTAAATAGACACATCAAGTATTCATTTGCTGTAGGTTTACTATGAAAAAAAAGTGGAGACACAAAAGATACCACAAACTGTGACAGATTAGAAAATTCTGATCTGGATGATCTCAGCAATGAAACAGCAAAAGTGGAAATAAAAATGACCTGTGCAGACATATGTGCAAAAAAGTATCCCAAGCATAGCAAGGAGATAAGTAGGGAAAGACACTGTGGCTAAATATACAAAATCTGTTGCTTTCTTGTAGTCAAACCAGAAGAGAGAGAGAGATAAAGAAAACAATTCCATTTACAATGACATCAAAAAGAATGAAATATCTATAAATAAACTTAAGAGGAGAGAAACCTGTATGGAGAAAACTGGAATACATTGTAAAAGAAATACATGGCACAAAGAAATGGAAAGATAATTCCTACCCAAGTATTGTCAGAATTAATGTTGTTAAAATGATTAGCCCAAAGCAATAAACAAATTCAATATAATCTTTATCAATATTTCAATAGCATTATTCAAAGAAGTAGAAAAAACACCATTGAGATTTGTGTGAAATCACAGAATACCCGGATAGCCAAAGCAATATTTGCAAAAACAAAGAATGGAGATGATATAATACCTGACTTCCAAGTGTGTTACGAAGCTATAGTAATCAGAACAGTATGCAATTGGATTAAACAGAGTGCAATTGTATGGGGAATATAACCAAAATGAAAATGCATACATTGTGCAAAGATGAAAAAATTATATAAACTAAAGTATTTAAATTAAAAAAATGATTCTCTGTATAGCCTTCTGTGATATATAAGGCAGGCATTATTGTTTCATATTCACTTCAAAATATGGAGACTGAGGATCATAAGATTTAAACGACAGTCTCACAAAGTATGAAAATGGCAGTTAAAATTTAACCCAGCTTCTATTATACCTTACTGGATGGATTTTGTATGTCTATAAGTATATCTTAATTTACACACGTTTATATTTATGTACACAATAAAGAGGTGAATTGTATTGATCTATATCCACAGTCACATAACTAATTGTTTAATGAAACTAATTGTTAACATAAATGAATAAAATGGTAATTATTTGGGAAAAAAAAAGAAAAGAAAAAAGACACACAGGGGCCTCCCCTGGTGGCACAGGCAGTTGAGCGCCATGCTGTGAAGCTCTCCGCAGCCTCTGCAGTGCCAGTTTGATCCCAGCCGGCTGGCAAGGGTCCTACATGGTGTGGCAGACCTCTCCTGTCATGCCCGCTTCTCCCCTCAGCAGTGTATTTCGTCAGTCTGCCTGTTCTGTTCCCCACTCTGTCTCTGGTGAATCCTCTCACCCTCCTGCGGACCTGGCCTGTACCCTGGTTCTTGTATAAAATGTTAAAAAAAGACACACAGGCCAATGGGGGTGGAATTAACAGTCCAGAAATAAATCCACACTTATATGGATAGTTAACTTACAACAAAGGAACCAAGAGATGCAGTGGAACAAGCAAAATCTCCTCTACAAATAGTGTTGGGAAAATTGGACAGCCACATGCAAATAAGTGAAACTAGACTACTACCTCACACCTTGACAAAAATTAACATAAGATGAATTAAAGACTTGGATGTAGGACCTTAAATCATAAAATACAAGGAAGAAAATGAGCAAAACACTCCATTACATTGATTTCAGAGACGCTTTTAGAGACTCAAATCCAATGGCAAAAGAAAATAAACAAATAGGACAAAACTAAACAAATAGGACTACATCACATTAAAAGACTTCTACCCAACGAAAGAAACTTATTAAACGGAAAAGACACCTTTCCAAATATGAGAAAATATTTTTGGATCATACATCTGACAAGAGGCTCAAATCTAAGATCTATGTAGAACTCATGCAGTTCATCAAAAAGAAAATACATAACCTAATTAAAAAAAAGGGAAGAAGTGCTAAATAGGTACTTCTTTAAAGAAGACATACAAATGGCCGATAGGCACATGAATATATGCTCTTTGTCACTTAACATGAGGGAAATTCAACTCAAAATCATGATGAGATACACCTAGGAAAATGGCTCATATAAAAATATCCAGGGATAAGTATTGGTAAGGGTGTGGATGGCAGCATGATTCTTATACAGGTAATCTGTGTTCGAAATCTGAACTCAGAAGTCAGTACATTTCACCTTTTGAGATAGACAGTGCATATGTTTGCATGTTGAAGATGATGTATGGTCTTCAGTTGTTTCCAGATAGCTGTGTCATCCATAATCACACTGTGATTCCCACCAGACTAAAATCTCTCTAAAACTCCCAATATTGAGTTGTTACTAAATTACTAAATTACTTCCTGTGTTTCCAATAAGAAGAACCCTACAGTTTGGAAAAACTTACAGATAATAAGAAATAGTAGTTTTACAAATCTTGATATTGGTCTATGAACTCTGAAAGCTTAAGAGATTGCATAATTAAGTCCCTTAAATAACTTCAGCATTTAGAGACAAAGGATTCGGTTTGTGCACCAGTTCTGTTCTGGTATTGATTGAGATTATAATTGTAAATCATGTAGCATGTAGTCGTACTCAAAAACTTATAGATGAAAAGTCTGACTTGGTGCCTATGTTATTAAGTGTTTATAAGAACCACCTTAATTCCTGCTGTAACTAGTTTCTCTTTGGGTTTAAAGTGCTTGTTTGAAGAAGCATATTTACACTGTGGAATCTTTTATTTTAGAGGGAAGGTTTATGTGGTATTGCTGGCATAGTAATGAGTTTGCTTAAACAACACTGTGTAACTGCCATCCCTTGGGAGCCACAAGAAAATTAGCCTATTGTGAGTCAATCTTGGCAATGAAAAAATTTACAATAAAATTGACTTTCGCTTTGTGTGCAGTTTATATCTACTTGTACAAGGTGAGCTGATAGAGGGTATCAGTGTGGGTTTTCACCAAGGAGAGCCTCCTGAGACTTTTAAAAGAAGTGATGATTTCTGTCAAGCCCCAATGGTGTCTTTTTTCATTTCAAGCTGAAACTCCATTTTGACATTAGAATGTTTTCTTATGCTTAATGTCACTTCTGACCTTGTATTGTAGTGATATATTCCTCTACAGATTATGGTAGTAAATTTTATAGAAAAACAGGTTTTGGTGATACTTCCTAAGCATTCTCTTACTGTTTGGCTAAGTATAAATTTATTTTCCAGTGTTGTTCAGGATAACCTTAATGAAGCAATGGGAAACAACTTAAATGCAGTCAAATCTGGAAAACAAAAGGGATTAAATTAGTCCCCATTTCAAGTGAATAATAGATCCAAAATATGAAGTATCTCTACTAGGAATTCTGCTGAGTTTTTTTGGTGCAGAGAAATGATGATTGTCTGCTTTACATCCTAGTTAGATCCTTAACGGTACAGTGGGACTTAGTTCTGCTATGGGGATGAGTTGGTAGAATCAAACAAATTACAAACAAATTTCTTTCTCATCTACATTTTTCTCAATTTTGGAAATTATCCTTGAGAGTAAAAAGAGATGTAAATAAACCTTTTTTACTGACTCATTCCTTTCGTTAATAGCTCAGTATTAGGTTAATAATACTGATAAATTAGTGAAACAAAACAAAAACAATTTTGCAAGATTAATTAACAGTTTAGATTTATGTCTGTTGCCCATAACCTTTGAGGGGAGAAGGACCTCATTCCTTGCAGTTCTTGTATTATAAGTGATTTCACTATCATTCATTTCACTATCTTTGTTCTGTTTGTGTGTTGCATGATTCATTAGACACGACAGAAAATGAAAGGTCTTTTTCTCCCAAGAAATGGCATGTCTGATCCTGCCTTTCATTCCTTTTGCTTTTCAGGCCCTCAGTCTTAAGATAAAAGTTTGACTTCCTCAAACTGAGCATATTATTTTCTTCTATATCTAATTTGCTGTGGTTAAAATAAAAGGCAGATGCTGGCTCATAATAAATATATTGATATAGCATAGTTCACTGGATTTATCCACTGAATGTATGTCATGTGGCTAAATTCACTAGAGATACATTTAATGACATAAGAGTTATTTTAATGTTAAGGTACTTTAATACAAAGCTTATGAAGATTATATTTCACTTTGTGATTAATGAAGGTGCTGGTCTGCACATGCCTAGCTTTGTCAGATTTGGAAGCATTTACAGATGTACACCTAAGTACCTGAGATCTGAGCAGCTGGAGTCAAGGTAGAAGACAGACATGTGACTGATAAGCCACCAAAACAATGAGACTTTCCTTAATTCTGAGTTGTAAACTTGTGTATGTGTGTTTTCATGGTGTAGAATTAAATTGTGAGTGTTAGCACTGGAAGCCTGAATCCCTTCTGAATAACTACTTCATGCAGCCTCATGTTTTATGCAGATTATGTTTTTGTTAGAATTGCCATTGCCAGACTACATTAAACTTTAATGCACTTAGAGAAGAATTGCATTATAAAAATACTGTTAATATCATTGTGTCCATGTAAAAAAAGTTAAGAAAATTATTTGAACATTTTAAAGAGAGGTACAAGGAAGAGGAGAAAGAGGAATGAATGATAGGGGAAGAGAAAAATGGTTATTTTTAGTTTAAATGCAGTACCAGTTGATTTTGGTATTAAAATTTAAGCTGAATCTTCACAATTAGATTCACAGTAAGATATATATTGGAATTATTATTTTTCTTTTAAGTGAGCTTAAAAACTAGTCAATCTCTACAAGTTAGATTCCTCTTCAGAAATGGATGTTTAAAACCAGTACATATTTCCTGCAGAGATAAAATGATTGCTATAATTACATAATATAGGTACATATATAGTCTGTGCATATTATATAATGTAGATCTAGATAATGACTATAAAGAATATATTCTTGAATACCTTGATAAGTTATATATACTTTGTAGACTTAGGATAGACTGAATACTGACATTGAAAAATTTCTTATGCTGATTTGAAAAATCCACAGGAATTTGAGAAATACAATTTTCTTTTTTTTAAATACCTTTGATTAAACACACACAGGCATGTAGACATACACAGTAGAGATCCTGTTTTCATCTTTCCTTACCATTCAGTCAAGGAAAGAATTATTGTAGAATCTTGAATCCCTTTAAGAAACCGGTAAAGTCTTATTTAATTAAGTTTCATAGTTTATCTTGAAGTGAATATGTTGGACTGAAGCTAAATTCACTCTGGAAAATAAATTGGTATCAGGACCATTGAAGGGATTCTTTTTCACATTGTTGAACAGTTTATAGCCATACATAGTTTCTTTACTATTTACCTTCATACCATTATGTTAATTTCATTCCTTCCTATACTTGAGTTTCTATTTGATCTTACTTTTCTTTTGCCTAAAAAAACCACCTTTAGTGCTTTTTTTTTTTAATTTCATATCTACTGTATGAAACAATGCGGTCACTAAAAAATAAAAGATGTGTTCATTTTTCTAATAGGTTACTCTGCTGGATATAAAATTTGGGATGGAATTTTTGGTTTTCTTATACTCTTAACACTTTAAAGTTAAGCCATTGGCTTCACATCTGCAAGGTTTATGATGAGAAATTACTTTTTATCTTTGTATCTTTGGGTTTCTGCATAGTTAGCCATGTATGCAATGTGTCACTTTAATCTGGATTCTTTCAAGGTTTTTCTCTTTCTGTTGAGCAGTTTTTCTTTGCTGTCTTAAGATCAGGTTTTCTTCATATTATTCCACGTTAGCATAATGGTACTTCATGAATCTGTAAGTTGAAGATTTTTCTTCAAATACATTTTTTCTGTCCCATATTCTTTCCTGAGATTGACTTGTGTTGATGCGTAATTCAATCGTTCATTCATGTTTTGCTTAGTGGTATTCCATTTTATGGATAAACTACTATTTTATATATCCAATAGAAGCAAGTTTGATTTTGGTTTTTCAGTTTGTGACTCTTGTAAGTAATTGAACTATGTAGAGACCACTGGAAAATGCCTTGGAATTAAAACAGACAAAAAGGAAAAGTGAAATCATTGGCTTATAATGTATGAGATCCCAAATTTTTTTTATTATGCAATATCAAATACTTTAACATGAAAATTAGGCTGGCTAAATATGATTTTGAATATATTTAGTTTTGCTGAATTAGATAGTTAAGGATTAATTTACTAACTCATTTCTTCAACTTTTATTGAATAGATAGTAGTTCAATATATATAAATACTTTTCTTATTTTGTTTTCTCCCCAGAAGTACTCCTTATATTCCTTTGATCCTTTCTCCTTTCCTTCTCTCTCTTAACCTTAGAAACCTTGCTTTGGCTATTAGTGTCCATTAGTTTTTGTTAAGTATTTTGTTTTGTTGAATCATCAACTATATAAATACCCAGTATTAGACTCTGTACTTCAGTATAAACATTGGCTTTTTATTCATTCACTAAAAGTTTGCTCCATATAAAATAAACATAGTTTGGTGATTTTGATGTGTCTTAGAGAATAGTAGAGCACAGGATTTTTAGTATTTCTTTCTGACTTTTCAAAGTCCAGAGGTTAAAGTGGCTTCCTTCCTCCCATTTTTACAATGATTTTTTTTCTCTCCAAGGACAGAGGTACTATTGGTGTCCCATCAGCTGAGATTGATGAATTTGGCTTTCACAGGAGTTTATGCCATAAACACAAGTGGAGTCAGCTTGTAGGTTTGACAAAAAGTAGAAAAATAGCTTATTAGTCTTTTTAGCCTTAGACATGAAATTGGCAGTCTTTTTCTAGACTCAATCAAAAATTGTAGAAAATTCCATAAAATGTTTAATAGATTTGACTTTATTTGTGTGGTATAAAGTTATGATTTGTAGAGCAATTTCTGTTTTTATAGTTTAATTACAATAACTAGGCCACTCTCTTTATCCAGAGAAATATTTTCAAGATACATTATAGACATTATATAATTAATCTGCCCAAGGCAACTGGAAAAGAACATAGGATTTTCTTTTATTCTAAACAAATAAGAAGCATGAAATAAATTCACTTCTGTCCATAGCCAATTTTGAAATAATTATTGTCATAAATTATGTTAAAGCACCTCCTTTCTCCTTTATTTGCACTGTCCCTTTACTCCCTGTCTCATCTCACATTACTAGTAATAAGAATGAGAACAGATACTTTGATTACATAAATGGTCAAGTGAAAACCAAGGATTGTAAATGTTTTTGTTTATAGCTAGGAAGAGATCATCTATATGCTACTGTTCTTCAGAGTTCTATTATTGAAGAAATATCTGTAAAATTATTATTAGACCCAGGTGTATTTACCTAATACCAGGAACTACCTCTTCTTAAATGTATTTTCATAGACAAAATGATGCAAGGATATTGTTGACTATAGATTAAGAAATTGCAATACTTTCTGAATTAGGCCTGTGTATTGTTATTTGGAGGATGATTCACTTCTTTCCACACATACCACACTGTTCTGTCAGTGAATAAAATTCATCACATATATTGGTATCCTGCTTTTTCCAGTCACTGGCTGGTAGTTGGGAATGCAGTGAAGAACAGGACATGGTTTTGTCCTCCCCCTACTTGCTGCTGACAATTAAGTAGGGATGAGAAATGCAAATAACCAAATGTAATATAGTAAAATGTGTGTGTAGATGATATTTATTTGGTGTGCAGGGCAGCAAAGAACAGGAAGCAATTTACTCTTATTTATGAGCATCAAAGTGAAAGGAGAGAAATTAACTTACCTTTGGCAGGGTTTTGAAGGTCCATGAGAATACAAGAAGAGAGATTCCAGGCATAGGGAGCAGCATATAAAAAAAAAGTTGAGAGGTGGGGAAGAGCATATTCTGTGTTGGAGATATATTGCCAGGCCTGGTCTGTAAAGAGTGAGAGCAGAGTAGAAAGATAAAAGGCAAACTGATGGATGAAGCAAATCAGGAAGGGCCTTATGTGCCAACCAATATATATATGTTCTGAACCTCCAGTGAGTACCAGGACCAGATAATGGATTTTAGGTGATTTAATCTGGGACCTGCTGAAGAATGAAGCCAGAACTGAAGGAAAAGGGGCTGATTAGTGAGCACTGAAGAGTCTAGGTATGAGATGACAGATCTAAATTAGTATCATGACAATTGTGATGGAGAAATGGAACAGATATGTTATATACAGCAGATATGTTTTAGATGATTTGTGTCATAATGGAGCTTTGGATCAGATAGGGAGTGTCTAGATGATCTCCATTTTTTTCTTTTTGCATAAATGAGGAATATGATAGTAGTCTATGATATATGGTATACGGATGACAGTCTTGAGGAGGAATATAATGATATTGCTCTTTGTGAATTTTGTTTGTATGTTATTATCTTTCTCTGGAGAAAAGAGAGCAACTATAAATGCTATAAATGTGGGTTTGCATAGAAAAATCTCATTTTATATCTGTTGTTTTAGATACTGATTAATAACTGATATGGTCACATTAACTGTTACAGATGCTTCTAAAAGGCACAATTTTATTATTATGCATTGGAAAGATATTCCTTTTGAATTAACTTGGTCATCTTCTAAAAATCAATGGAAGATAGGTTCTAAATTAAGTCATCTTTGTTCTTATGCCTGTAACCAAGACCACCTCATTCTCTTGATGCCAAACCAATCAATTTTCCTATTCTACATAACTGTTAGTAAGAATCTCTGTCAGACTCCTTACTACATCATGTTATTGTAAATTACATAAAATTATATTTTCATAAATCCATCTTTTTCCAGTAGATTGTCATTTCCTTGAATATTAGAACTAGATCTATATTTTAAAATTTTCTGGTAGTTATTACACAGTAATTACTTATTATACAGTATGTGTGCTCTCTCTTCCTATGTATGTATGTAATATTAAGTATACATTGACTAATTCTAATATAACTGTTGTTATTCTTCTATTGGTCACAGAATGATATGTTGAGAATGTAAAATTTTACCTCAAATATTCTTGGCTATTTTATGTCAAAGACAACTATTTTTTTAGGCAAGAAGTTGAAGAACTTTGAAATTATATAGAAAAATAACTGAGGATTTAGATACCATTTTCTAAACTTTAAGTAAGTAGGTATTTTGAAGGTTTTATTATCTGTAACTCCTAGTTTAACATCTACAAATTACCTTGATTATTCACTATAAAGATTTTTATTTGGATCTGTCTATATAATCTGTCTATAGACTGGCACTTTGCACTATGAAAAAAAAGGAAAAATGCAAATATTTGTTGGTGTTCTTATTTTATTACAGATATTAATATTTCACAAGGTTTACAGTGATAACATGTTTCCTTTGCAGTGACAATTTTGCTTAATCACTGAGGCTTTTTAACAACTTCCTAAATTTAGAGAATGCAGCATAATTATTAGATGAAGAGGCTAACTGGGGAAAAAAAGGAACAAGAAAAATCTTAGTTCAAAATAATAGTGTCCATGAATGCAACTCTGCACTTGATGAAAATGAATCATTTTCTACAACACTGATATAAAACTACATTTGAATTTTATTAAAATCCCATGATTTTTAAGTTTTGTATACAGTACCCTCATTAAAAATGAGTGCTTTAAAAATAAGGTGAAATGAGTACTTTAGAGTTATGTTTAAAAATGAATCAGAAATAAGAATGGAAAAAGAAAAGTTATACAGAAAATGGAAAAGGGTAAATGGAAATAAACCTATTCACCAGACTTTTGAGTTCAGGGTGTCCATTGAGAAAAGCATGACTGGTGTAATTAGCCCAAAAGTCAATGAGGAAAGGAAGTGTTGATTTGAATATATTACAAGTGTATTATATCTGCTTCAGCATTGATTAAGTCTTCAGAATGCTCTCAGCAGGGAAATGAAGCTGTGAAGTAAATATTAAAACTATCACAGCATACTATTCTTAATAAAATCAGTACTTAAGAAATGACACTATAGAAATGTATGCATATCACATATTAAAGTTTAGCCATTTGAGACTAGACACTATTCACGCTATATTTTCTAATATATATTTACATATCTTTAAAATGGTATAATATTTGCATATATATTTAAAGTGGTATGATATGTGTTAATTAATATGTGGTATATATAGCTAGTGTCATGTTTGTTTTATATATAATACATATGCTTATAAAAATGTTGATATACAAATTTAATGTTATATTTGAAAATTACTGGATAAATAAAACATAAAACACTAATATACTATTTTATTTTAAAGATTTTTTTTTTATTTATACATAAGAGAACTGGGGTGTAGGCCAGAGGTGCGGGGGTTAGGATGATTCACCAGAGATAGAGTGGAGAGTAGAATGGGTGGATCTACTGAAGTACACTGTGAAGGGGAGCAGCGGGTTTGACAGCAGAGGTCTATTGTGCCATGTGGGTAAGCTCCCTGGCAGGGGATCGAACTCATGCTTCAGTGGCCGGTGATGGTTTGATAGTACTAAGACTTTAACCCCTGTACCACCAGGGAGGCCCCTAATATACTTTTTAAAAAAGACCTACTATAAGTTAAAATCCATCCATCTACTAACTAAATTCAACCTGTTTAATTAAACTAGTGAGGCACATGTACATAGACAAATAATGTTACTTAAGTTGAAAGGAGGGGAATGTGGGTCAAGGATCTAAATTGAAATTAGGAAATCAAACAAAGAGAATAAAAAGTTTGCATAAAAAATGTGGAATGTAAAAGTTATCTATGTGCTAGAATATAGAATAAAAGTAGATCTCTTTGTCCTGCTGTCAAAGAGTGGCTATGATATACAAAGTGGAAGAAATCATGTTTAACAAGCATAACATCTATGTCTGTGCTTATAGTTTTGTATGACCTTGGAGAACTGTATATATATTTGGGGATGAATGGCTTACCTTTGCTGCTATTTTTTTTAAAATTACTTTTAAATTTGAGGTATGACAAAGAGCTAAAATTTCAAGAAGATTTTAAGACTTTGTCAATGCAGTTTATGAACACGTTTGTCTCTTAGACATCCAGAATTGCTCAGGTACATAATTTATCTTGCTGTTACATATTTAGTTATAGGCAGATATTTACTAAATTACACTAAATGTATTTATCTTCTAAGTTAGGTCCAAAGGAGCTAATGTTTCTTGTCATTTCATCTACTTTTTTTTTCCTCATTCATGCTATGTGTATGCCAGTTGAACTATTAACAATTTCTAAGTTTTCTATAATCTTTTTATTTTGGTTTGTATTCTGTAGGATTTGTGTAAATGCATTCCCCAGATCTCTTTCTTAGGGAATTCTGGTAATATTTTCTCGACTAGGGAGTCTTCTTGAATCCCCAAGCCTACATCAGTCCCAAATATATACATATTGTGCTATCCACTGTTTCTGATCTCAGTGATACTGAATTCCAATGATATCTTTATTTGCTTGTATTCCCAGATGAGCTTTGAGTCAGAGGTTGACTGTGATCTTATATGTAGTCTCAAACATAGTGATTGGCACCTAAATGATTCCCAATAACTGTTTCAATTTTTTTAAAAAATGACATAATGATTATATTTTACATTGACCATTCTCTTGGAGCAAGTCATTGGATACTTAAACATCCAGAATACTTTTGGTCTATCTACAGTACCCTTATTGCAGGTGAATTAATTGATATCTCTTTTGCTCCCCCATCCATAATAATATGTGAACCTTTTATACTCACTCAGAATACAATCAGTATTCACTATGAACTTACATTTAACTGTATTATATTTGTCAATTTTTCTTAGGTTTATATTAAATTCAAAAGAGGAAGTTTAAATTTTACTGATAGAGAGGCTATAAATGTACAATAGTTAGAAACCATGTATATATAATGAAAAAAATATAAGTAATATAATTCATAAGGACTTTGAAATTGATGAGATCAGTTTTCACAGATGATATAAAAACTCAATGGTGGAAGGTTGTGATCTTATGTGTCAGTAAGACATGGTTTAGTTAGAAGAGAAAGAATAACTCTCTTACAGTGGAATAACATGAGCAAAATTCTAGCAGTTAGCATAGTCCTTTGAATTACAATGGACTGGCTACCAGAGTGAATAGTAATGGATGGTGAGACATGAATAATATAATTTGAAAGATAAAACAGAGCCACATTTGGAAATTTTCTGACTGAGTGCTACCCTTTGGTTTGGATTATATTCAATAGATCATCATAGTTGGAAGTAGAACTAGAAAACTTGCCTTAAGGTCTCTCTGTATTTACTAACTTACCTTATGTTTCACTCCGTTTGGTAATTGCCAAGCCACCTTTGCCAAATGACTTTCCTTCAATTGATGACATTAAGAATACTAATGACTTGAAAGTACATTGTTTTATTCTTTATGCAAGAGGTTACTTCTCACTTTACACATAGGTTACTTACCTTTCTGGATGTGGTCGCATACTTTTTACTCCTAACATAATGTCTTGTATGACATGTTATTGATACTGGTGTGCACTTTTAATTTAGCCCTTGAACCACCAAAGATTCTTGTCCCACGAAGCCATAAAAAGGAATTCACATTTTCGATAAGCAGAGAAATAAATTTTGTTTAAGAAAGTAAAGTTTATTTAAAGGAAGAAAGTGAGGACTCCCAGGTCCATTGTACTTGGGAGGGGTAAGGAAGCAGCTGTGGGCCCATGTCTAGGGGTATTAAAACCTTTTTTTTTCTCTATTGTAAAATCTTATCATCCTATTTTGTAATTGGTCTTTCTCCTAGTGGCTATACTCCTCTGGGCAGATGTGTGCATTTTTCCAGTTCTTATCTTACCGTTTACCTCCCTTGTCCAAGGTCTTATTCTCTCAAGTTTTACTCTTTGTTTAATCCTCTTGGGCTTTCCAACCTCATCTCTGGAATATGTTTTGGTTAGCACTTCATAGAATTTACTGTCCTTATCTCAGAAGCCTCTAACTCTCCCAAAGTCCCTGCCTGCACTGTCCCTGAAGCTGCCTAATTAACCCCCACTTGCCCTGGGACTCATGCTGTGTCAAGTGTAGGTACTTGAACAACAAAGTGACATGATGAATATAGTTCCAATGGAAGATTGATCTGGAAACAGTATTGCTATGGGGACTGAGTAACCATCTGCGGGTTGCTGCAAATATAGAAAAAAAGGGTATCCAAAAGGCAAGCTGCCTCTTTCATTAAGTCTTTATTTCCCTATTGGAAAGTCATATCTTTTTTTCTGAGCTCCTGAATTTATGCTTATTCTCTTAAGGCATATTTTTACTTGCTGTTTTGCATTTTAGATATTTAAAGACATAAATGTAATTGTTTACTATTTTTGTGTTTAAAAGGCACTGGCTTGTCACATTGGTCTATAGTATATTTTCATGTATGCATGTTTACACATTGGAGCCCTAACTAGCATGTAAGCTCCATGAAGCAAAAGGTATATGTATTGTATATTTTCACCATTTCTTGCAGATATCAGTTGTATTGAATACATTTGTGGAATTACTAAGAGAAATTAAAAGCAGAGCAACATGGCATAATGGATAGAACAAGAACTTTAGAATCATACAGAGTTCACTTTAAATTCTAAGTGTGTAATTTTGTAGTGATTTGACCTTGGAAAAAATCTCTTAGAATTTTAGTTTCTACAGGTTCAATGTGGTAATGGCTATAAGAAGGGGAGAACTAGTGATGGTGAATAACAGCAGTGGAGTACTTAAAATTTCCTTATCACTTTGCTAAATGCTGTTTTAAAAATAATCTGATTTAACATTCACTGTACCCCTTTAGGTATATGTTATTATTTTTAAAAATGCTGCCTTGATCGGTGATTTTGAAAATCAAATGAATAATGGGAGAAAACCTGACATACTGGAAGCACTCAGTAGTAGGTACTCACTGTTAGTTACTCATGACAGTCTCGGTATTCTGATCGTGTCTGTGGAGAATAAATACTTTTTTAAAAAGATTTATTTATTCATATAAGAACTGAGGTACAGACCAGAGGTGTGGGGATGAAAGGATTCACCAGATACAGAGCAGGGAACAGAACAGGCAGACTGAAATACACTTCTGAGGGGAGCAGCGGGGAGACAGGAGAGGTTTGCTACGCCATTTGGGTTGCTCCCTGGCTGGCCTGGGTTCTTACTCGCGCTGCAGAGGCTGTGGATTTCTTCACAGTGCTGTGCTTAACCCCTTGTGCCACCAGGGAGGCCCCATCTGTGGAGAATAAATTGTGAAAATTGAGTTACATTTTGAAAAAGAATTACCATGTCTTGGTTAGTGGTTGCATATGTGAAATACAAGTAGGATTTAATGACAATTTTAAAAGACCCAAATATATATCTAATACTAAAATATTCATTTGGGTCCTTTCAATTGATTTCCATAAATGATAAGTTATCCTAAGGAATAATTAGTTGATCATCAATTAATGAAAGAACTTGTATAATGATGAGCTGCAAAGCAAGCAATTTCCAGGGGCAACACTCATTTATTATTTACTGACAATAATCAAGACAGTTCAAGGTTGGAACCCAGGCATGCCTGCCTCTTGTTATTAACACTTAAAATCAAACACCACTGAGCTTTGGCTGAAGAACAATACTGCTATTGGAAATATTGAACACATTAAAATGATTTTGGTTTAGATAATTTTGAAACAAAAAATAAAAGCCTTTTATCTTTTTAATTTTGTCTACATAGTTCTTTTTTCCTCAATAAGTAATTATAGTTAAAATCATCATGGCAAGATGCCACATTGCCATCATGTCAAGAGTCAGTACAGCCATTGCTGGCCTTTATACTCCTGTTGCCTGATAATTCCCAAACAGTTCTAAAATTATTTCGCTCACCAGTATGATGTGCTCGTGAAGACCTGACTGCTGTGTAATTAAAGCAAATTAGATTCAACACCAAAACTTGATTGAAATTTGTTGTGAGAAAAAAGATTCATCTGTAATTTACTTGACTCTTAGTGTTACACATAAAGTACTGATTTTTTTTCTCTTAAATCACTGTTAAAATGCAGACCATCCTCAGCAGATTTTATTGAGGTGAGCTTAGTAATAAGACAAAACTGGAATTCTGTGGTATCAAGTCGTAAAACTCCTTAGAATGCCTGAAAAAGAAGGAACTTTCAAATAGAAAAAAAAATTATCATTGCTGAAGAATCTATTTTTACTATTAATTTATACATTTTTAAGGAATAGCAGATTGGTCCTCCCTCCTTCCTCTCTCCCTTCCCTTATTTTCTTCTTTAACATTGGATTACAGCCCTGTATATGATTCAGAGTTGTAGGTTCACACATCCTCAGATGTATTTTACCACACCACACCCACCACCAAGGCATTCTAGTCCTGTATTGCAAAGTTAGTATTGTTTGAAATGTTTGCTTTACTAGCAGTTGGCATTTTTTTCTTAATAATTACCTATTAAACATACTTTCACTAGAAGAAGGCAAAGAAAAAATAGCAAATTTTTAAAAATCAGGAAATAGATGGAATTAACTCAGGGTGTATGATAGATTCAAAGTGGCTTCTAAATGACTGAGATAACTTCTAAATGAAGTTGCCACCATATTATTGAATAGTTGTAAGATTTATCCCTGCCAATATGAAGAGGTATAAAGAACTGGTTAAATGTCAAAATGTGAAAAATGTTAACTTTTCTCTCCCTTTTGCTGTATGAGGGACAGTGACTGCTTTAGCTGACAAGAAAATATGGTTCTGATTAAGATTTTAAAATTTACTTTCATATCTTATTTTCTAGAACAGCTTTTTCCATAGTCATTTTCTTAAATGCCTGTTTGTATTGGCCCAATATATAATTAATTAATATCTAATTAATATTAATCAATAATCTAATTAATTAATTAATATTAACCTAATATCAATTAATTAATCTAATTAATATTTCCCCGTGCATTAAAATTCCAATTTTTTAAAATTTATAATAAGTTCAAACTAGTATATTTCTGAATGAAAAGTTGTTATAGACATAAAGTTGTTATAATTGTAAAAATGTCTGAAGGGAAAGTAAAAGTGACAGAAACAAGAGAACAAATTTTTTTTTAATTTCTTTTAATAAAAACATCAATGGCACATTATTAAGGCAGAAGTATTTTAATAAAGAAGAAAAGAGTTTAGTAATGATGTATAATGTTGAAAGCATTTAATGAATTTTTAAAAGAGCTATTGCATTTGAGATTGCTGTGAACTATTTTCTTTCTTTTTACTTTTTAATAGTATTATTTCTATACTCTAGTTAAATTGGGTTGTAAAAACATTTAAAAACCAAACCTTTCAAATGAAACATTTGAAAAATATATAGAAGACAATCCAAACTCATCAGAATGTTAAATTTCTACAGGTATATAATGTGATCTATATGTCAATTATATTGCTAATCACACAGCTTATGACATTTATTTCTCTTGTGTATTTCAATTTAAACATGCTAACAAGATGCCATATTTTTACCCTCCACATATTAATAGCCATATATTAATATCACTAGAAGATCAAGAAGTAAGTTTTAATGAAGGAAAAAATGCTGTGAAACAGAATATACTAGGTTATATATGGATATATTTTGATATTTTTATTGTGTAAAATATTTCCTGGGCTGTAATAATTTAGAATATTTCTTCCCATGGTTGTTTTTTTCCCATTATGAACTTTATTTGGAGACTGTTTTTTAAACTTTATTAGAAACTTATTTTCTAAATTGTTTACAGAGAATGATATTGAAATAAAAAAAGAAAATATGGATAAATAGGCTTGATATCTCTATTGTAGGGTCTACAAATATCTAAGGATTACAATTGCAAAGACCAAAAGGAGATCAAACCTTTAAAAGATTTCATCTTTATGTCTCTAGTAGTCATACAAGTACATAAAGGCTTGTGCAGGGATAGTGTCTGTTTTATGAATCACTTTAATGACGCATGCACCTGTGTAAGAAAAAAATACTTTTTTTTTAAAGATTTATTTATTTATTTATTTATTTATTTATTTATTTATTTATTTATTTATTTATTTATTTATTTATATGAGCACTGGGTACAGTCAGAAGAGCGGGAGGGTGAGAGAATTCACCAGAGCCAGAGCAGGAAGCAGAGCAGGCAGAAGGACCAAAGTACACTGCTGAGGGGAGCAGCGGGCAGCAGGAGAGGTCTGTGCGCCATGCGGGACCCTCCACCGGTGGCCGGGGAGCAGCCGGGAATCGAACCAGAGCTGCAGAGGCTGCGGGCAGCTTCGCAACCCAGCGCTCAACCACTGCGCCACCGGGGAGGCCCAGAAAAAAATACTCTTTGTAAAAAATGTTGAGTGTTATAACTCAAGGCATTCTCATTTCTTCCTACTTATAAAGTAATATGAAGCTTAAAAAACTCATTTGTACTGTTTCATTTGTTTTAAATTATTAAAGTATGTTAAACTGTAAATAAATGGTGATTTCTGCAGGAAAGTGCTATGTGGAGAACAAAATTCCAAAAAATTAAATTGCACACAGAAATCAAATAGTTTCTATTGCTCACGGTGAAGAATCTGATGCTGCCTTTTATTATAAAATGCTGATGCATTAGCCTGAATGGTGAAAGTGAGACTTTGCTCACTCCGGAGTTTTGGTTAAGCAAAATCAAATGTTTTGTATGTAGGATATGTACAATACAGTATATGTAAGAGATAGTAAGGGAACTTGGAAAATATTCTGGTTTAATAATTTTATTAAAGAAAATGATTGGGTTTCTGTTCTCTGGGAGAGATTAGTTCTATGAAAACTGATCCTAAGCAAAATGATTATTTTTAAGTTTAGGTGGAGTTATGATTGAGTTAGGAAGGTCTCTGGTGCATTGTTAATACTTAGTCTCAAATTTTCTCTTCCTTTTTAAATAATCAACTTATATAAGAAAAGTTCCAGAAAACTGTGCAAGTAAAATATTAGTGAGAGTGGTGAGTGTCGAGGGATTAAGAAAAAAGATGGAGGCACTTTTATATGCTCTATTTTTCTGATATGTACTTAGATTAACTGGCTTGCTTTGCTTTGCAACTGAAAACCTCATGCCTGTATGTATTATGAACACGCATATATGTATATACACATATATATGCATATATGTGTATATATTTATATCAATATGTATCAGGGCATTTATTTTGAGAGATTTGGTTTATAGATAACTATCTCCTGGATTAGACTGCAGTATGGACTTCTTTTAGGGAAAAAAACAAATGCCATAAATTACTTTTGATTCTCAGTTCTGCACAGTTTCCGCCACAATGTTGTACTCAATAAATATTGACTTTATGTACTTGTGTTTTCATGCAAGAAGCAAACAAATAGAAGTTCATATATGTCTTTTCTTAAAAGGGGTGACCTCTCTTGGACATCATTCATTTACCTGCCCCAGATAGTCCAATCAGAGTCATCCTTAACATCTTCCTTCCCTTCTTCAAGCTTTATCTGTCCCTGACCCATCCACAGGGATTATTGTACAAATAATAATTTGGTTTCTAAGTGCTATTTTATCATTCCAAACTCCCTTTCATTCCATTTCTTCTCTGCTTCTCCACAGCCACTTGTGTAGTTCAACATTTCACCATTTTTCAGCACTACTCTCCACCTCTCACCTGGAACACTTTAATAGCCTCCTAGCTGGTCTTTCTGCCTTCAGAGTCCCTTATATTCTAATCCATCACTCACAGAGCAAGCAGCATCATAATTTAAAAAATAGATTTAGTAGTAGACCTGTCATGCTTAAAACAAAATAAAAACAGAATATTTATGGTTCCCTGTTACTTACAATACAAAATTCAAACTGTGATAAAAATGGAGATTTAAACATTTGGTTAATATTTCTATTTTAATACATCTATTTTAAATCCTTAATTTCCATCTATTAATTGTAGATGACTGAAATATGTTGGACTGATTCATTTTTAGAATAAAATAAACATTTTAAAAATACTAACCAATTGAGCATTTATTTTAAATGTGGAATTTACTGGGTAAACAAATGCTATTTTTCTCCATTACAGTGATTTTTTTGCTATGTTCATATAATCTAAAATATGAGCTGAAGGATTAATGATATGTCAGGTCTCCTTTAAATCTATTCTCAACGGCACCGCAAACTGTAAAAAGAATCTACACTATAAAGTGGAAATCCATCAATCACAGAAATGAGCAGGCTGCAGGTCCAGGTCAATACCTTCCAGCCCATTAAACAGAGGGAAGGAAAGCAAGTTTGCTTATATTCAGGATGCCAGTGAACAGGGATGAAAACCAATAATGCAGGTCTACAACTATGGCTTGCCAATATTAGCTTGAAAAATTATCAATCATCAATCCATCACAGTCCTAATTATTACTGAACTTCTGCATTAAAAGGGAAGGAAATTTAATGAAATAGGTTGAAGAGCTTTGGCTTAAAATAACCATCTTATTAGATTATATCTAAAGGTTCATCCTGATACTAATGAACTTAGACATTTAAAAGGAGTCCTGTGGCAAGTTATGAAAGAAGTTATGTCACAAAAGACATTGAATATTCCAAAATCTATTTATCCTTAAAAACAGAAGTCTCATTGTTCTAATATTTATTCATATGAAATTCCAGAGTGCATTTTTATGTTTTTAAATATGAACATTGGAGGAATAGGTGTTCATTTTGGGTTTCCTTAACTGAGTTGAGACCCAGTGACAATTAGGGGGAACAAAGTTTTCATAATAGACTAAGATAGTTTTTGGCATTAACATAATCAGCAGTTTAGTTGAGAGTCTGGATGATAATGAAGTCTGAAAGTGAAGCTTGAGTAGTTTGAACAGGAAGCCAGGCTGTTCAGTTACAAATGCCTATAATATTAAACCTGGTCCATCTGTCATTTTATCCTTTCCTCTGGGTAGGTGTGGAGATGATGATGCCATGCTTTACTCCTTGAAACATGCGTCAGAATATGTGCAGAGTCAAACACTCATGGGACTGCTTCATCATCCAGTTTCATAGTATGCTTCATTAGTCTCTTACAATTTTATTTTATGTTTGTCTTAAATAACTACAAAATCCTTGCACTATAATTTCTTTTTAACAGATTAGTTTAATGTCTCAAGAACAGAATCAGCTAATGAAATTTTTTTTTTACTGTATCTTTAACATTAGTGTTTCTTTGAGTTTCCTTTTACAAAATCTAAATGTGTCAACCATGCACAATTTTATTGCTGTTGTTTTCATTAACTATGGCATTTTGACATAAGGAGATTACTTGGTTTTTCCAATTACAGAATGAAAGTAGCAGGGAGAAAAGTTATTCTTCAAGTCAGTAGTAGTCAACATCAGCAAAACAAGTAAATGCTTGTAAGTGATATTTACAGGTGAATGTATAGTACCTAGATATGGCTTTCACAGTCAGTGGCATGGGTGGTAGAATATTATCTTTGATACTTCAACTAGAATCAACCGGCAATCAAGGCTCCATGGAAGCTCAAGTGCCTTGCACTTAATTAATTTCATTATTAGTGATCAGACACTAAAATAACACAAAGAATAGAAACACATCCTGAAATTCTTATGATTTTTGCAGCAAGACATGTTAAGAATATTCAAAGAATCTTAAGAGTAGTTAAATATAAAGTTATATCAAAAAGAGATAATAAAAATTTATTTGAATGCTTGTGAAAAAATATTCCTATGATATTTGGCCATTAAAATTTTGGGGATAGTTTTCTAATACTTCTCATTTTTGGTCAAAGTGGTATATCTAAGACTAACTATATTGCCAAAGAGATTGGAATTTGGAAAATAGGTCTTGTCTTTAAGATACTACCTTATCCTATTTATTTCAAGCATTATTAAAAAGTCAATACAGTCAAACTCTCTCTATGTTTAATTAAATCTTTGGTTACCTTTTTATTTTTAGTTTATGATTTCAGTGCACTGTTTTAAAGCAGTGTCTGTATTTATATGAGGAATATGAGCCTAATCACATGTAGTACTTCACCCTCAAATTGCCGCTTTTGGGCATGATCTCTTTTAATTGCTAAACACAGTGGTAAGTCAGATGACTGAGTATTGTCTGTTATGAAAAGTCTTAGGAAGAGCCATTTTAAAAATGAATGAATAAATTCTAGAAATAAGTGGAAGAAAAAATGGTTAGCAAGAAAAACCTGTTCTCAACCATAAAGAGACTCATTTATACTTTAATCACTAAAATATTTGCCAGATCATTTAGATTCTGTGTTTAAAGAAATGATGCCCTTTACTGACTATATCAACATGCTGTTCTTTTATTCATACTTGACTTAGTGTATGCATTATTGTTTTTATATGAACATTGTCATCAATTCATTTCCATTTTATTTTCACTATTCAAAATTATGCTTGCATATAGTTTTAAAAGTCAAATAGTTATATAAGTTTATAAAGAGTGAGATTGTTCCCCTCTTGCCACTCCTGTATACCAGGAGTGTCTCACCTTATTTAGACATTTTAGTTTGTAATTTTTTTTTCTGGCACTGATAGTCATATTTCTAAACAAATTTATCATGGGTCTCTTAATTTTTCAGTTTCAGAGTTAGTGAATTTTTTTCTGGAAATGTAGTTTTGTGAAGGATTTTCCACTTGTAGACTTTAGCTTACCCAGTTTTCAGCAAACTTAGTGTTTCAGTTCCTCAGACTCTTCCTCTACAGTAGTAAACCACCACCCCTCTGTCATGCTGAGGAAGGGTTCTGAGTGTCTAAATGCTTATGACATGTATATCCAGCCAGTCCTTCCATTTGCAGCTCTTCACTGCAATAAACTCCTGAATCTTTCTGGGGTTTTCTGGTGACAGTCAGCTTACTCCCTGGCATTAGCTTTTCCAGACTTATGTTTCAGCTTTTTTCCCTGTGCTTAATCAGCAATCACGTCTATGTGTATTTTCCATCTTCCTAAATTGTGTCACTATCCTCACTTACTCAGTTTTATTTGTTCTTGTGGAATTACTTGGTCTCTTATCCTTTTTTTCATATGTATGTGAAGTTTTTGAAAATAACACAGGTGTGTCATTGTGTGCCATGTAATGTCTTTGATATTTTTCTGGCTGTTATGGACGCAGATGTACTTAATGCCGATGTAGTAATATTACAAAAAAAAGGTTTTATATAAATAGCTCAAATGTTTGTGATCTCTTCTGCCTAGAGTTATTTTTAATCAATTACTCTATTTAAACAATTTGCTTCTCTCTATATCACTATTTTCTTTCTCATTCATATAATAGCTATTGTTACACATGCTTGATAATAACACTGAATTCCACTAACATAAAGAAATGCTCATTTGATGTTTTCAAGTGATCACAAATATAAACTCATTAATATTCCCTCTAACCCTATAGAATATAAAATCTTATTTTTAACATTTATTTATAGAATGTCTGGCTTACTGAGGAGCTATTAAATTCTTGACATCACACCAAATGCAGATGTGGTAATAGAATCAAATATTTCTGACCTTTAATAGAGATCAAATATTTTACTATAACAGCAAAACATCCTTCATTTCTTCACATATTCACTTAAGTACAATGAAATATCTGCTAACACAATTGTCACAAATGTTCAGTATTTGAAGAAAAAAACAAGAAAATGTAATTTGCGAGCATATCTTAAAGATAGTACAAAACTTTCACTTGGAGAAGGGACTGCCCATCTGGTATAGTTTTTCCTTATCAATATCTGTCAAATATTTAAAATAATGTAGTACTCTCTTGGACAGACCAGGCACTGGTTACCCAAAACGTGAAAACCTATAAGCATTCTGTCTTTCCACTCAACCGTATAATACAGCACTTTGCCATCTCCTTTAAAAGACTGACTTTGTACTGCACCATGCATTTTATAATATTTCTATCTAAATGCAGATTTCTACATTCCATGTGTGCCATGTAGTCAGGTTTTCCATAAAAATACCAGCAGGAGAGTACATTGAAATTCATTTTGCATATTAAAGAAATCTCTCTCTGAGATTCCTTCTTTTATTTGTTTTATCAACTCAAGCAATAAGCAAGAAAATTAGAGTTTCAGCAATGATGGAAAAGCTATTTATGATTTTATCAGCCTTGCTGCTTTTTTTCCCTGCTTAGACAATTTACAGACTCTTAAGAGCAAGCCAGTTTAAAATGTTCTACTGGAAAATGAAATAAGTCTATCTGTATCATTTCATCCAAGTACTGTAGTACTCTATTACCTGGTAACAGCTTCACTTTGAGTAACAGGCCCCCTGAATGCTTTTCTTCCCAATATCTACAGCACACATAAAATATGTCCCATAGGGATATGTTCCACTTGAAAACATTATTACAAATGCCATACTATTTTACAACATATATCTTACTGGCATGGTGGGTAAGAAATGCTGTCAGAGTCTAACAAATAGAAAACAGTGTCTCTTCACACTTCTTGTAAAATTTTTAGCAGAGAAAGCAAATTTGAAAATGACTGGCCCTGGAATTATGGCAAGTGTCCAACTAATATTCTATGCAGTTTACTAAAGCTTTCCATAAGCCCACTGGCAATTCAGTATGGAAGGAATAAACATAATGCATGGAGAAATAAAGGACATGTGATATTAAATAAACACTAATTCTAAACCTATAAATACAATAATTAAATTTAAAAAATAGCCTGTTAATGCTTATTTTCTATAATCCATATTACCTTTAAAAACATATTGAAAAGGAAAACCAGATAAGATATATATATATATATATATATATATATATATATATATACTCAGTCACATACAAGGGAGAGTTTATATTTCAGATAAAGCCTGTTATTCAAGCAGTGGTAGTAACAGAATTTTAAATGATTTGAATAAATTTTATCTGATGCAAGTTGCTGACTATTTAAATTTGAATTACTGTGATGGCCTGAAAATAATTTATTTTATATGCATTGCTATTTTGCTCTTGTGTAGATAGCCTATATCCATAGTATAAAAACAATTACTTTTCCAGTTATTTCTAAAAATATTCTTGTAGCAGCTTTATGGCTTTTAAAGTAAAATTATTTTGTAATATATTTACTTCCTAAATTTATTCCTTCTTTTTTCTAAAGCAACAATTTTTAGTTTTTTATTACTCACTATCTATAATAGTAGATATATATTTAGGAGAGAAAAAATACTGTTACTTCTTTTTTATGTCTCAATGGGCTAAATTCATATCCTCATGAAATATACAAATTATGTAACATGCTCACACATTTAAAAAGTAATACTTTCAATATGTTTGAATGAGAGGATACAACATACAGTTTATAGTTCACTTTTTTATTTTTTAAAAATTAGAATTGTGAATATTTAGATAGCACTGATTTCTAATAAGCATTATGTTTGTGATTTAAGTTCAATCAGGATGGACATATTTGCAAGAATTGGACGTTTAATTTGTACTGCTGGACGTTTAATTTGTACTATGTTATGGTCCAGGTACAGAGGCATACTGAGTTGTCAATGATCTGGAAAATGGCAGGAGGCAATATTTGACTTTGCATGTCTTGTCTTCTTCGTAGAATGAATCTTCTAATTACTGTACAAATTAGCTATTACTAGCTTATAATTTGTGTTTTTCATCACATCATCTATGAAAACTGCTTACCTTATTTCCTTCTCAGCAGACACCTAACTAAACACATTTGTCCTGCCTCTTTAATCATAGTATTCTAGTATTTTATTCTGATCAGTTGGCAAAATCAAAGGCAAAATACTCTATGTGGCCTTCTATGGGAAAATGAGAAGGTGCTATTACAAAGGGAAGAATCATGTATGTCACAGACTTTTAAGAGGATTTAGTATGGAAATCAGTAGGAAACGAATGATTTTCACAGGTTTTAGAGGAAGAAGTTGGGAATACTAAATCGAAAGAGAGCTTACTGCAAGGCCAAAAAGACAACTATTGTTGGCAGCTATAAAATGAAACAAAACACCTCACTTCCAACAGAAGGTTGCACATTGTCCCTGGTGAGACAAAGAATTAAATACTTGTCACAGGTGATCTATGGCTGACATTCTGAACGATATGGCAGAGTAAGGTTGCAGACCTCTCTGGTAGCTGTTTTCTCCCAGTTGAGCAATGAAAAGCCAAGGATAAAGCTTCAGTTCGATGGTTCTTTTCCTCTTTAAACTATATACTTGATCCATAGGAATACATTTGAAAGAAAAAATAAGTTTGTTACTTAAAGAGGTACAATGATATCCAGAATTTGCAATCAAAATAATCTTTTGCTTGAAATTCCAATACTATGATAGTATTTACCCAAATGTTAGGTATTGGTAGCTCATAGTGTTTAGTTCGTGAGAGCAGGCATCTTCATCAGGTTATAGCATGAAGTAAGTACACTTTTACTGAATACCCTAGTTGACCTCCCACTCACTTTACATGGTTATAAATCTAATTTGGGTCATTGAATACTTAACATCTGCAGTGAATACTGCCTACCTGAATTTATATATATATATATATATATAATATATAATATTATAATTATATATTATATTATATATTATAATTATAATATATAATTTATATATATATACATATATATATATACAAGGAAAGGATAGTCTGGTCAAGAATTGTCTTTCCATTTTTCTCCTTTCACTTTATATTTTCATGATGCTAGATGTTTAGAAACTCATGTCCATGAACAATGATTTGTATTACTGAAGATCTGGAAATATTTGTGATTGCGAATTGCATAATTTCATCATTCTTTCAGTCTACTTATGCCAAGGAGAAAATCTTAGGTAATATTACTATCAAGACATCTCCAAAGTTTTCACAGGTCTGTGTATGGTTTTAACTAGAGAAACAAATGGCTCACGTATTTTTCATATCATTCTTCTAGAATATCCATAGTCTGAACCAGGCAAATGCAGTTTAATTTTTCTGTCAGAGAATAGACCATACTGTAGTTTAAGTTCAGATGTAAACTTTAGTTAGCTATAGACATATATAACTGCAAGCTCAGTTGATAAAACAACTTTTTAATGACTGTGTATTCTTGGAAGACAATCACAATGTGTGTGTAGGGGAGGATTTTTGGAAATAAATATTTTAAATAATTTTTTTAAATGCAGTAGTTAAACTGGTTAACAAAAGAAATCTGGGAAAACACATGCACAGTAAATTTTAAATAAATAATATTTGATTTATTAAATTAATAATCTATAAAGTTAATAATTGCCTACTTGATCCACTTTTCAAATGTAAATTTTTACTTCCTTACTTGCTGAAGTAAAGGTGCAACTAATAATTGATTTCTGTATTTAAGGAAAATGTATTAATAAAAGAAAAATGTTAAATACTACTCATGTGCTAATAGTCCCATATAACAATTTTTGCTTCTTATTTGTTTTGAAGTTTCATGTAGAAATCACTAAAGCAAATAATTAACACCTTATGATGTGATTATTATAATAATATAAATATGAGATTTTTAAACCCAATAATTATCTGTTGTAAATATTTATAAAAACAAAAGTAACTGAAAATATGCAGAGATAAACTGTCAATGCTTCTTGCATATAAATTAGGCAGTTAATTTATACAAAAAACACACTTCATAGTAATAAACATTGGAAACAAGTAGACTTATCTATCACATATATATTCATCTATTTAAGAAAATGTTACCCATCATATTTAGACATGATTATGAAGCTTTGCAGTTAGATAGATCTAGGTTACAACTTGTTTTGAACATTACTATCTGTGTGACCTAGGGCAAGTTGCACACATTTTTCAAAGTGTTATTACCTTCATCCACAGATAAAAATGATAACATCAGCCTTGTTGGGTAATTGCAGAGATTAAGTGAGGTAATGTACATATTTATCATAGGATCTAATAAGTTATATATGATCAGTATATATTAGTTTTCTCTTAAAATAGATCTAATAAATATATACAGCTCATAATACATGAAAATGAAAGTGCCAGGCTTTTCCATATGTTACCCTTTCACAGAAATATAGATAAAAGAGTTTATATTTAGTTTAATGTCTGTTTTCTGTTACTCTTTGTTTTAATATAGTTTTTATTTTGTTAAAATGCTTAACAGTAGCCTGTGGTGTTACTTAAACAGTGAAAGATTTGTCTCTGAAATTAGAAGCATCTTTATTTCTAATTCTAAGGATTGCATTAATATCAGTGGGAGGTTGATGTGGCTATAATGCATAGGGAGGCAATAATAGGCATTTCTGTCTAGCAACTAACCGATGATGGGTTTTCTCAGAAAGGAAATTCCATATGTCCCTCCTGTTGAGATGCTCTAATTCAACAGTGAAGACTGCCTTACTAATTAACATTTGGGTGTTTACATAGGTTATGGAATAGACATTATTTGTTTTTAGAAAAGGTAATTGCATGAAAAACTAAAGTTGATTCTATTTAGAGCCAGAGATTTATGTGATAAATAAACCTACTCTCCTCAATGTTGCATTCAACACTGCATGTATGTTGTTTCTTTTCTGTGAATTACCAGATTTTAGGACATATTAACACAAACCAGGCACATGGTAGATATTTAAGAAGTATTTTCAGTAAGATATTTGATAAATCTACTTAAAATAGAAAGATAAGAGATTAATGTGGCTTTAATTATTCTGTGAGGTTGCTGAAATGGCCCATGAATCTGTTATTGTGGTAATTGCAAAGTATACAGATTTTCCCCAAGAAACCTTGTTTTATTAACTAAAAATAAATGAATGAGAAGGCCACTGCATCATGCAGAAGACATGCTTCTGACCTTGCTAGTTATTGGCCAGTTAGTTCTTTGTACCTACTCTGATCCCACTGATTTGTTGAGTCCAACCATCCTGTATTGTTAGCCTACAAGTTTAAAAACAATTATGATGAAATCTTAAAAAAATGGAAATATATATAACTTGATAACTTATTTTATAGTTGCAAATAAAATGTCTAAGAGATGCATTGAAAATTACCAGTATGTAAATGGGAAATTTAGTCTCTATTTTTTATTACTATACCAACTTTATAGGTTATTACTCTTTTCATTCCAGTTCTGAATCTATTTACTTCTCTCCTTCCATTTCTTCTGAGAGCCATCCTCACTAGGAGCAAGACTGGGGAATCTTAGAGTACAAAATGGTTGCAAAGTCATCTCATTTGGCACCAGTTCCCATGGATCTTAAGAAAGAGGAAAATGTCTGAAAGTAGCATTTATGATCCTGAAGGGAAGAAGGTACCTGCTCAGAGATGCTTAATGCTCTCCAAGCTTATTTTTAAAAAGCACCATTTGGGCCTCCAACCAGTTCAGCTCTGGGGTTTGCTTCTTGCTGCTTTCATGTTAAAAAGCTCCTTTGTCAAAGCTCTGAGGCCCAGTGGTGATAACTGCTACAGAAAAATACTAGTGATGGAAAGATATATTTTCAATAACCCTTGACTTTTATTAGTTCAGCCACTGCCAGAATAAAGGGTAAGTGGACCCTTGATATTTTAAATGTTCCATGTCCCCCCTCCATATACTTCCCAGGTCAGCATTCTTTACTGATGAAAATTCTGGTCTGGATCTTGGTTTGCTGTCATGGGGAGAAGTGTCTGCAATATTATCTACCTCTGAGCTTTGGTTGTTATCCCCAAAGTCTGAGATCAATAATGGTAGCATAAGCTTTGTAGTGGTTTCCTTGTTTCCATTATGTCTGAAAACCAGGCATCAGATTAATAAATCTCTTGGAGTGTACTTGGAGGATTGAGATTTCCTGAAACAGGAGATCAGCACAATGTCATGTGCTAAACATTTAACCATAATGAAGAAAATACTTAAAATGCCACATAAAACTTCGCAGAAGAACTCAATAGCTTCAGGCCAATTTTATGAATAAACTTGTAAAAAAATTAATCCCATGAAACTCTTACCACAATTTAAAAATATCTTTCTTAATTAAGTGGTACCTGTATTAAATGCATAACCTGACAGTTGTTTAGCATGAAGATGTATGAAACAATTGTTATTTTTTTAACATAACTTTAAATTTGCTCAAAGGTCTTAATCCAGTCTAATTGTTCAGATATCCTAGGATAAATATCAAATTTATGCATTATATTGAAGAAATTTTAACTCATGTATTTGGCAGTGAGTTAAAATTTGAACTTCAAGTGTTTGAGAGGTAAGCTAGATTTATTGCTCTCTGACTTTGAAAACAGTATTCTTAAACTTTCCATCAAATGATTAGTTGATGTAGTAGGAAGAACGCTCTTATGAAAGCTAGGAAAAGTGAGTTCTACTTGAATGTTGACATTTGATGTTTCATAAGTTAATTCATGCCTTTAAGCCTCCAGTTACTCATCTGTAAAATAAAAGAACATGTTTAGATAGTTTCTGAGTGTATTTTAAAATCAGAAAAATTGTTTTTATTGAGAGGTGCCAGGCATAACTTTTCAAAACTTTTGAAGTCAGCTTGAAAAGAAATAGTTGAAAAATTTATAAAAAGGAAACACTTTTTGTGCGTGAATTTATAGATGTATCTTGGCATTGGTATATTATTCATTGTGAAATAATTTTAAATATTATCCTAACTGTTCTTAAGATTGTGATAGAATGGAGAGAATCTGGAAAGAAGTTAGTCTTTACTTTTATCTTGTACAGTGTCTTATATATTTTATAAAGAATTTTCTTACTTTTTTTGTTCTAATGTGCAAAGTACATCTTTGGAGGTATAGATGAGAATGATAGTCATAATGTTGAGTTTGAGATAAATTAGGTTGATTACTTGTTTAAGTTCATATGAAAAAAAATTACAGAGGGTAGGTACATGTAAAATCAATCTTCCTGGTAAAAATCAGGGTAACTACAGAAGTAAATACCATGACATAAACTGAAAATAGAAAATTATAAATTGAAAAGAATGTTAAAATTTCATTATTTAGAAACTCAATGCAAAAGAAACCAAAGTACACTTTGTTTGTATGTTATACATGTTATATGTATGTTTGTATGAAATACACTTTATTTATTTTAATTGAAAGTTACATTATTGAGTTTCAGGTGTTCATCACTGAGATACAATATGTGTATACTACACTTAGGTCACTCCTGAAAATCCAAATCTATACTTCTTTAAAAACATTTTTTAGAAGACACTAAGTGATCTCCTAGCAGTGTCGATTTGGTAATATTCTTTATTATTATTCTTGTCATGGTTTTCTTTTTTTTATGTCTCTTCTCATCCATATGTTGCCATTCATTACTAGTTAGGATGCATAACACTTATTTGGCAGTAATTTCAGACGAAGTATTTAAGTGTCAAGGGTCAGTAGTTCTTAGAAATCTCTTTCCATTTAATCAACTTGTACCTTCTTCTCATCCTCTGGTGAAAGATTTAATGATCTTTGAAAGACTTGATAAAATATGTGTGATTTGGGAAAGAATTTGAGGGGAAAAGGTGCTGCCAAACTTTGGGAATACAAAAGTAGTTAATTTGACATGCAGTGTAGTAGCAGTAGATTAAATGAAAACTAAGCCTACTAAGATTAGATTTGAATGATTGACACAAGCTTTGAAATTACAGAATCAATAAGTATGACTTGATAAGACTGCTTTATTGATTTATTCAGATGCCAGTTATGGTGTATTTTTACAAATCAACTGAACCTGCCAGTTGATGGAATACCACAGTCAGGCTGGTTTTACATTCCACCAAGACTTAAAGTAAAATATGTATGGGTGTGTGTGTGTATTTCATTTTTTTAGATTCAAATTCCACATTACTACAGGAAAATATGATGCTTAAATTTATATAATTTAAACAATTTAACAGTAATGCATTTGGCATGGTCATAGATTAAAAAAAATGTTTTAAAAGGATGGTAACTATTCAATCTATGCATTGAAATTAAACGGGCCCTAACTTTTCTTCCATTGAAAATGTTTCATACAAGTTGCCCTGCAATATATATATACTTTTAAAGTAAATGACAAATGAGAACAGACAAGTGCTAATTTACAAAAAAACCAGGGCATTTTATGCATTTTGATATACTTCTCCATGAAGGTAATTCATAAAGAGTCCCTGTCTCATTTTCTCTCTTTCACTAGAAGAAAAGGTTTGCTGTGAGGACCAAAGACATGCTACAGTTTCTGAAAACAACATATGTTGTCCCCTGCCCAGGGCCACTAGCCAAACACAGAAGCATGACTAAGATTCATGCCTCAGGCTCCCACTCTAGTGTAGTCTCTGGGTTCCTCTCTCCACCCACCTTTTCCTGGATGGAGTTGAATTTGCTTTTTGTCCCTTCTGGTAAGGCCAGCATTGGTCTCTTATATCCAAAAGTGCTCTACTCTCACCCTAAGCACTGGTATCTTCTGACTACATTGCCCCTTTGAATTATTTTCAGATTTTCCTCTGGCAGCAAAATAGGGAACCATTATTTTTTCCTTGTCTTAGAGATTCCTCAGTCTACTAAAAATGGAGCTACCATATGACCCAGCAATTCCACTCCTAGGTATCTACCCAAAGGGCACAAAAACACTGATTCAAAAGAATACCTGTACCCCTATGTTTTTGTATCACTATTTACAATAGGTAAAACCTGGAAATAACCCAAATGTTCAAAAATAGATGACTAGATCAAGAAAATGTGGCATATATATATATATATATATATATATATATATAATGGAATATTATTCAGCATTCAAAAAGAAAAACTCATGCCATTTGCAGCAATGTGGATAGAACTAGAAGGAATTATGCTCAGTGAAATAAGCCAGAAGGGAAAAGAAAAATATCAGATGGTTTCACTTATAGCAGGAATATAGAGGAACCAAATAAGACATCAGTGTTAAAAAATAATAACAATATAAAACAAAAAACAGACAATTGTAAACCAGAGACATGCTGCAGGGAAGGAGGAGGGAGAGGGATTAGAGAGGGAGATAGAGAGGAGCACAGGGGGCTGAGGTGATGGTGCACGGGGGTATTGATGAAGGAAATTCTATGGAGACTATACCTGAGGAGGGGGGAGCAAATGTTGTTTAAAAATGAATAATGTTGTGGCATGCAGACCTCTCCTGCTGCACCCACTGCTCCCCTCAGCAGTGTATTTTGTCAGTCTTCCTGTTCTGCTCTCCTCTCTGGCTCTGGTGAATTTTCTCACCCTCCTGGGCTTCTGATTGTGCCCAGTGCTTGTATAAATTAATAAATAAATCTTTAAAAAATGAATAATGTTGTAAAAAATAAAAAATAAAAATAAATAAATGAAAAAAATTACTTTGGGTATGCAATTAAATGTAAAAAAGAAATAAACCATATTTGTAGAAACGAAAAAAGGGAATATATTCTAGAACCATCTTTGATACCATCTTCCTTCATTTTCCTCACAAGTAGTACATTTAAAATGCAATTGAATTCTCAAAAATATGATTTATATGGAAACAACTAAAACCACAGTGTAACATGAATTTAAATGTACCACCTGGCAAAAGTTTTCCAGAAAACAACATATTGACAATATGGAGAAACCAGAATAATTTATAGGTGTTGACCTACTAATGTAGAATATTCTACTAGAAATAGCAGGGGACATTGTACAGATAGCCAGGAAAGAATTTACATTATCTGTTAAAGTGGAAAATTCATATAATGAAAGCCTAACAATTTCACTTATATGAATACTTAATGGTGTTTTCTGTAGTATAGTGGTTATCACGTTCGCATCACTTATGTGAATATTTTTACAATTGTTCAGACAAATGAAAAATAAAAAATGAGAATGTACAAAGATTGTGGCATATTCAAATAATAAAACACTAGACACTACAAAACCCCTCAAATAATAAGACATCAATAATGCTGAGTATGAAGAAAAATAATATTGAAAAAACAGGGTAAAAAACAGGGTAAAAGACCAATTTGCACAGCAGTCACACCCCAGGCATACCAGGACCTTTGTGATCATAGTGGCTCAGTGGGGGTAAAAAAAAAAAAAGAAAAACTATATCCATTCTGTGAAGCAAAAAATGACAGAATTTGGTTTCAAAAATAGATGTGAATAGTAAAATACTCAATTGTGACGTCAGATATTAAGTGTAGAGAAAGTAAACTATAGTAATGTCAGCAACAGAAACAATGAAGTCAGAGGACCTACCCTGGTGGCGCAGCAGTTGAGCACTGGGCTGCGAGGCTGCCCGCAGCCTCTGCAGCGCCTGTTCGTTCCCAGCCACCGGCGAGGGTCCCACCAAAAAAAAAAAAAAAAAAAAAAAAAAAAAAAAAAAACAAAGTCAAACAAAAAACATAATTTAGAACATTTGTCTTATTTTGGACTTTGAATAAAAATAATTTTAATTATTTTATTAACATTGAAATTACCATGTAGTTTCTGGATAGTACATGATGATATTGGCACTAAGTATTTTAACTATGTCTCATATCTAGAGGTGAAGATATGTCTGTTAATTCAGAGTAAATACACACACACTATATATATGCACAATTTTAAAAACTTGATGACATCAGATGAGTCCATAGCTCTACATCTGATGATATTATAGAGAATATAACATACACATATTGCACTATAAAACCAGATTTTCTGACTGTGCTGTAATATAGTGACTCATTTGTATTCCTGTCACTGTCATTCTATTACATTTCATTGCTCAAAGAGTTCACACTGATCTGTAAAAAGGACACATTTGATTTCAAATGTTAGTTTGACTTTGTAAATACTAAATTTATTTGCAACATATGAATTGGCCTTGTCAGTAATTACTGGGGAGTATGTTTTTCTGAAAGAAATTGTTTATGTGAAGCACTTAGAAAATGCTATTTGTCTCACCATTCTACATTGACTGACACCAAATTGTGGGAAGCAAATATTACTTTGCGAATATTATTTCTTCTATTTGAGAATTAAGATCAGTAATCATTGTATATATAAATAATAATGATTATATTGTGACAAATGAAAATCATAAGATTAATGAATCAAGCTCCTATTATCAATGTTGATAAAACATCAACTAACTTTATCATTTAAGGATATATTAGTAGTTAGTTACATGCCTTTCCATAATTGGTGAAAAAAACTGAATAAAACTGAAAAAAACTGAAAAAAATCAAAATCACCACAAGATAGGCCCAGTTGAGTTTGGTGCTATTTTACATATCTTTATATGAATTAAATAATATAAATAAATTTCAGACACGATATTAGATATGGGAGCATAACATTCAAAACCAAACAAATGAAATGCATAAATATACATATAAATATAAAAATATGCTATAACCAAAGTGATAGATGGCGTCATCCAATTCCTTTCATGATAACAGTGTATCCAGAGGAACAAAGGGAAAAGTAGATCATCTGAATAAGCCTATCCCTATTAAAAATTGTATCAGTAATTAATAACCTTCCAAAAAAGAAAGCACCATAACCAGATTGTTTAATTTGTGTATTCTCTATAGATTATCTAAGGAAGATATCAATTATCAATAATACAAATATCATAATTCTATACAAACTTTTTCAGAAAATAGGAGTGGAAATGCTTCCTAAATTATTCTGAAGTGCTCATTACCCTAATACTAAAACCAGATCAAAAGAAGTATAACCACACACTAATTTATCTCTCCTCATAATTTAATATCCTGGAGCCATAACACATAGTTTCCAAATATCTAATTCAATTTTCAATATCAAGATAAACTTTGATTACAGAAATCTGCCTAATGAGATCACATCAAAAACTAGATACATGTCATACCTCTTTTGCAATTGAATAGCATATTCCTCCCCTGTTACATACAGCAGAACAATCTCCTCTTCATTATTTTTTCCATATTATTCAGTAATCTGTTGTTTACTCCTTGACTCTTCGACTGTTTCAAGATCATTTAGAATTTATATCTCTTCATGGTCTTCCTAAAAATGCCTTCTAATTAATCATAACCTAGTGATATCACAATGAGACGTCAGCTTACTTAAATTGTGTTTTTTTTTTTTGCTGTCTTTCTTAAATTGAATAAAATAAATAAATAATTCGAAGATTAAAAACAAGCCTAAAATATACTTACAGTTCATGTGCTAAAATACCAGAATGTAATCAGTGAAACTCTTAATTATATTTGACATATTTTTGTGAAAACAATATTATTCTAGGACTAAAGGACAATGTTAGATTTCCATATATATGAGCAAAGGCAATAGAAATTATAATGGGAACAGAAAATAGGTCTCTAAAACATACAGATAAAATGCTAGGAAAATAAAAAGCAACAAGATGTGACAGTGTCTAAATTGAAGACTCTTCCTTCTTAGGATATAGTTTTCCGTCTGAAGAAGTTCAGCTAGAACAATGGTTGGTTCAAGAAACCAAGTGTAGAGATTCCACTCCAAAAAATCCCAGAAACAAAACCAACTGTAGATAAATAGATACTGTGTGATTGAAACTGAGCTGATTAAGACATTTAACCTTTTGTAAGGCATCATGCTTATAACAGACTTACCAGGCAAGAATCAGCTGAGTACAGAAGAAAGAAAATCTGAGTTTCATATGGCTGTACTGAAATGTTGGTTTTAATGTAGCAAATGAATTTTCTAGTAGATGAATAGCTGATGCTTCTAATTTATCTACCCACTTAATGATGGATGTAAACAATTTTATGATTAGTACATATATTCTGTTCTTTTTTTATAATTCATATTATCTTATTAGCTTGTGGTGACTGACAAATACACAACTATACAGATTTTTGCAATTATAATTCCTAAAACCATTTTTGCACATTTTGATAAATTTATAATTCATTTTCTGCCTCTATTTTTCCTTTAAATTAGAATTTTTCAAACTTACAAATAAAAATACTCATAATTTATGCAATATAAATATATATTTTTTTATTGAGGCAACTTTGGTTTATAATGTTTTGTATATGATGTAGAGTGGTAGGATCACACCCTTAAAGTCATGGTGCTCCACTATAGTCCATTGTGCCCAAATGATCCAAGGCACTTGATTTAATAACATATAAAGTTAAACTATAGTAGGAATGATTAATGGCCATTTAATGTTAAACAGTGAGATGAAATACTGTTTAGAATCTTGAACTCAGAAGTTATTTGTGCTAAACTTAATGGAAAATTGAGCTAAATAACTCATGTTATTTACTTTTATTTATATGAACTAGAAATAGAAGATAATTACTAGTTGATGGAAATAATGATGATGTCACAGGCCTAAAAGTTAGTAGTAAATATTCAGATTGAACATGGACTCAGAAATCAAGAAGAGATTTCACATTGGAAACTTAGTGGATAGAAATGTCAAAAACCCCCTCTACAAGTTCTTGTGTTTGACTTGGGTGAAAGAAATAAGTGAGGTCCCAGCGGAAAGTCTTTTTAATTATTATATAACAGTTATATGTGGTGTTGCATATTTTCAAGAGCGATATATTATTAATTTCTCTTACAAGTGAAAGTTTCAGCAAGTTTAGGGGTGAAAAAAATCAATGGCTTAGCAATTAGCACTGTAACTGAGACTTAAAGATGCTGTTTTCTTAATCTCAACTTTAAAAATCATCTTCTTCAGGCTATTTGAAATACTGAAACTGAGACACATCACTTAGAAGATAATCTGAAATTTTATACATGACCTTTATTGACATTGTAATCACAAATGATTCAGGATCTATTCATTATATTGAAAATTCATTTAGTGAAGGAAAATAAAGGCATTATAGAAAGGGACTGAACAGAAAGTACCAGTAATATAGAAGAGGAAAAATAATGAATAACCACTTAAAAAAAAAAAGGAAAATTCATTGAAGAATCTTTCCCCTGATAGCTTGTGTCCTACACTCAGAAGTTAAACGTGTGTTTGTTATAATTTCTTTACATAGCTCATGGCAATATCATTGTTGTCCACAATTTAGTTATACTCCTAATTTTCATGGTTTTCAGAAATCATGTAGTTGACCAGCTAATATTTTCTCTAAATAAACCTATGTAAAAATTGCAATCTTTTTAAAAAATGCACTTATCATCTCCATTTCTTGTTGTACTCATCTATGTATTAACATCAAAAGGAAATAATTACAGAAGGAAAAAAGTTACCCAAAATAATTTTTCCCATAGAATAATTTTCTACTAATAAGCAGAAACGTTGTCTTGTATAATTCAGAATCAATGTCCAGAAATGATTCTACCTTGTTCCATTAGCAATTCAGAGAGACAAACAGTATAGCAGGAACATGGAATGGTGATTGCTTTCCCCATTGTACAATGCTCACTTACTAAAAAGTCTACACTGCTATTTCATAGAAAGATTTTGCTAACAGCTTTCTTCTGTTTCTGAATATATGTCATTAACTTTAGATATGGCTTTTTGAACTTCTTATATATTTACTATAGAAAGTGACTCTTTAAATTCTATTTTTAGTGATGAAGGACAAGGAAAAATGTCTCTCTAGAATAGTATTCAATATTCAGGTATTAATTTCTTCTCTCCAATTTGCAGTTTTGTTTTTGTTGAAAATAATCATATTTCAGATTGTTTTGTCTAACACCGATAGAATCACATTTTTTGGTAAACCTGTAGTTTTTGACTCTCTGTATATATAACATATGATCTGAGGTTGAACACTTACATTAATAATTTCATATTTTCTATTTTGCTGAAATGTTATGCCCTTTGAGTTAGTCGATGAAATTTGAAACAACACAACATAAACACCCCCAATAATAAATAAAACAGGTGATTTTTAAAATGTTGGATGGAAAAACTGCTCCCTGTTAGTTGACCAGTGGATGAGATGGACAGACCTGGTAGTAAGCCAAAATTATCAATCATTGTAAAATATAGTTTCTCTGACAAAATAGTATTTGTTGTATTTCAAAGTATAAAATATATAATAACTATTAACATATAATACTATATATATAATATATATAAATAAAGTAGGTTGAATAGTAACTTTTCCAAATTCACATCTACCTGAAAACTCAGGAGATGAACTTACTAAGAAATAGAACCTTTTCCATATAATAAAATTTAGATGGAGTTATACTGGATTAGGGTGGACCCAAAGGCAATGGCTGGTTATTGTTATAAGAGGAACTGACAGAAACATGGGGAAAAGAATCATATGAAGACAGTTCCAGGGGTGATCAGAGATGCAGGCAGCTTCAAAATATGTTTTAAAGGTGAAAGTGACATACATTTTCATATAAGATGAGAAATGAAAGGCAAATGATGAAAGATTTGATTGCTAGCAGGTCTACATTGTAAGAAATATGAAAAGAAGTTCTTCAGGTGGAAGGAAAATTATACCAGATGAGACATAGGAAATTACATATGAAGGCAAAGAGTATGATGTTAGTCTCAATATTTTAAAGTATTTTGAAATAAATTGTTTTCAAACAAAATAATAGCATTGTATTATGAGATTTAATATATATGCAACAGTAAAATACATGAAAATAATGGCATGAAAAAGACATTAAATGAATTATATCCCTATATTTTATGCATTTGTGCATTTTACATATTTTATATGAAGCAGAACAAGTTATAGATGCGCGTTATTATATCCATTGTAACCACTATACAAAAATAAAAAGAACTATACAAAAATATGAAGAACTATAGCCAGCATTCCAGGAGATAGTAAGTACATACAAGAGCATATATATTGATTTGTCCTCAGTCATTTATTTATTGGTAGTCATGCTGCTTCCCTATCTTGTCTCTGGTAAATAATGTTACAGTGATCATGGGCATGTACATACCTCTTCAAGATCCTGATTTAATTTCTTTGGGATTGGTGGATCACATGACAATTCTATTTTTCATTTTTTGATGAAACTTCAGTCTGTTTTCTATAAGGGCTGTACCAGTTTACATTCACAGGGTTCCCTTTGATCCACAGCCTCACCAACACTTGTTATCTTTTCATATCATAACCATTTTAACAGGTGGTGATATGTTTTTGTCGTTTTGATTTGCATTTCCTTGATGATTAGTGCTGTTTAGAATCTTTTCATGCACCTATTGACCAGTTGTATGTCTTCACTGGAAAAATGTATATTCATTTTCTCTCCCTATTTTTCATGAAAATGAGGTTTTGTTTTTAATTTTTAGTTGCCTGAGTCTTTTAATTGGGACACTCCTTTTTTTTAGAAGATAGATGATTTGTAAATATTTTTCCCCATTTGATAGGTTGCCTTTTCGTTTTGTTGATGCTTCCTTTGCTGAGCAGAATCTTTTCAGTTTAATGTAGCGCCACTTGTTTATTTTTGCCTTTGTTGCCTTTGTTTTTATTGTGAATTCTAATACATCTTCGCCAAGACTGAAATGAAGGTGTTTCCCCCCTGTGCTTTCTACTGAGAGTTTTATGTTTTTCCAATAGCATTTATTAGGGAAACTATCTTTTTCTCATTGTATATTTTAGGTTCCTTTGTCATAAATCAATTGACCATACCTGTGTGGGTTTATTTTTGGATTCGTTATTATATTCCATTCTTTATGTGTGTTTTTACCCTAATACCATTATTGTCTGGGTTCTATAACTTTGTAACATCCTTTGAAATTAACAAGTGTGATGACTCCAACTTTGTTATTTCTCAAAATAGTTTTGACTATTTATGGTCTTTTGTAATTCCATACAAATTTTAGATTTCTTTGTTCTATCTAATTATGGGGCAAATGTCATTAGAATTTTTATAAGTATTGCATTCAATCTGTAGATGGTTCTACATAGTATGGACTTTCAACAATATTATTTATTCCAATCCAAGAATATGGATAGTTCTCTACTTGATTCTTTTTTCAATTTCTTTCAACGCTGTTGTAGAATTTTTAGTGTAGAGATTTTTCACCTCCTTGGTTAAATCCATTCCCAGATATTTAATTCTTTTTGATGCAGTTTAAATGACATTGTTTTCTTCATTTCTGTGATAGTTTGTTAGTTTATAGAAATATAACTGCTTTTGAAATATTATATCCTAAAACTTTACTGAATTTATTAGTTCTAACATTTTTAATTTTTTTTTTTTTGGTGAAGTCTTTAGGGTTTTCTATATATACTCTCACACCATGTGAAAGTAGAGCCAGTTTTACATCTTTTTTTTCTGATTTGGGTGCCTTTAATTTTCTTGTGTCATTGCTCTGGCTAGGATTTCAAATACTATTTTGAGTAAAAACAAAAGGAAAGAAAATCCTTATTTCTTATCTTACAGGAAAGGTGCTCACTTTTCCATAAGTATGATTTTAACAGTGGGATTATTTCTGGAACAAGAAAATACTTCTGTGATCTAAAAAAATTGGCTATTCTGTCTCACAAAAAATAAAAACTATTTACTAAAGTATACCTCATAACATTTGCTGTGTTATACAGGCATAAGTACAAAGAAGGAAACATTTTCTTCTGGAAATATTCAGGGATCAATAATTTTTGGACAAAACATTGAGAAATGTAGATCTGTAGGGTTTTCTCAAATGAGAATCTTTAAAAGAATACCAATTTTGTATAAAATAACTGTCTCAACTTTGTGAACTTACATTTTTGATTCGTACCCTATCTGCTATTATTTTAGTAGAGATAAAAAATTTACTTAAATAAGGTTACAAATTTTTCACTAAATAAAGCTCAGCAGAATTCTCCCTACAAGTGACACTTTATTTCTTTTGTCCCTTGATTATTGTAGATGACACAGCAAAGTGATTTTAACACTTACTTCAGGCAAATATATTATCACTGTGAATTCGGAAGTGTACAACCATAATAATACATTGATGTTTTATTGCTTACAGATTTCTCCTGAAGCATGTATATGTCAAAATAAAGGGTACTGGCCTTCAGTAAATCAAAGGAGTAGTAAACCTTATGCCTTCACCTATAAACATTAGAACAAAATTCTGCTGGCATCAATTTATAATTGTTTTTTCCTCCATAAATTAAAGATCTAAAAAATAATCATAGTTTTGCTCAGAGATGCAATAAGTATAAATTCATGAATATGGGAGTCTATAGATTTCTTATGAGAGGACACATTATTGTGGATATGAAACATTCAGAAACAAATCATTAGTACCTTTAGAATTCCAGACACTATACCATGTACTTTAAGGCCCATTATCTCAGTCTGTTTTTCATGTTGATAGAACCTATCATAAAAACAGAATTGTTTACATTATTTACCATTAATTCTAAGCCCAGGGCCAATCTACTTATTGTTAACTTTTATGTAATTTAACAGAGTCTTAGTTATTTTTAAAAGGAATACTTTTTTTCCTCCTGGTGCTATTTTAAATTTTGAAGTAGAACAAACTAGTTTTATAAAAATCAGTCTCAACTTATCTTTTCTTTCACAAGAGGAAACTAATTTTTATGTGAAATTTTTAAAAGGAGCCAAAAATTATTAATACCCCCTGGTCAACCAGAAGCTTTACCCATTTGTCTAGAATCTGATCATTTATGTCAGTAAAGATATTCTTTTAATAGTCCTCTTCTTAAACAGTTAATATAATATAAGGCTAGTAGAGATTTTGTTTATTTTCTCCTCTTATAGGTTTTATGTCATCTAAAAAGTGCCAGGCAAGAAATAATTAACCTAATCAAAAAAATTGTGACCTTGGACCTGGAAACATTAAGTTCTTGAGTATTTTCCTTTACTTTATAGTATGTCATGTAAAATTGTACATAAGGGAAGAAGAAAGTGGCCATAAAAGAGGACTAGAAGGGAGGGAAGCTCAGAACCCTGCTCCCCTCCCCTGCCCACAGAGGTGGCACTCTCTGACCGGGCAGAGAGGAGGAAAACAACAAACTAAAACGACCAACAAGAACAAACAACGCAGCAAGCGGGACTGTGAGTGGAAAGGAACTATTTCAGCCACCACACCCCGTGAACGGGAGCTGTGGAGAACCCCGCAGGATCCACAGCGGAGGTGAGCGAACGGCTCCCGGCGCCATTGAAGAGAGACCCTGCCCCCGGGGAGGAGACCAGCACCAGCACACCGCCCCGGGCTGCCTGGTAAGCCTGCATGGAAAGGTGGCGCGCTGGAAAAACAGGCACGGATCGCGGTCAGGATTGCGCGGAACAGCGGCTCGCTGAAAAACCAAGTGCGGATCGGGATCGCGCACGGAAAAGCAGTGCAGTTGAAAAGCAAACGCGGATCCAGATCGCAGCTGCCCAGGTCCCTGTGCCTGCGACCTAGGCTTGTGGGGAGATGCGCGGAGGCCCTCACTGAGTGAGCAGGCCCAGGCGCCCAGGCACGGGAGCGGGATTCAAAAGGCGCCATTCCCGCGCCACTGAACTGGGCTACAGCCTGAGTCCTGGAACTGAGGGCTTTGGAACTGACACCCGGGGCACAAAACTAGGGGCGTGGGTTCCCCACGATGGTGGGGCACAAGGCAGACACAGCACCCCAAAGCCGTTGAGGTTTACCCTACCATTCCTGCTCTATTCCCTGTCCCACGGGGTGGAAAATCAGCTCCCCAAGGGCTCCAGGAGAGATCTCTGGCGCCACCTAGCGACTTGAAGCCAGCAGAGGCGCCTAGAGGAGCCAGTGGCCAGCTGGGGAGTTAGCCCACGCCGGGCCCCTTCTGACCAGTAGTCTGAGCTCACAGGGGGAGCGAGCACCCACAGCCGGGGCAGACCAGGCGCGCAGAAGAGTGTGCCTGAGACCGGACGCACAGGGAGTGTGTCCCACATCACCATCTTAGAACAGGGACATTTCTTCAGTAAAGACTGCCTGCAGAAGGCTTCCTCAGGAGCCAGAGGTGAGCGGGGGAAGTTTGCCCACGCCAGACCCCCTCTGGCCTGCAGTCCAAGCCCAGAGGGGGAGCAGGAACCCACCGCCGGGGCAGAACAGGCACACAGGGGATTGTGTCTCCACATCGGCATTTTAGAACAGGGACCTTTCTCCAGTAAAGACTGCTTGAAACTGACAGATGACTCCTGGAGGAACCAGAGGAGAGCAGAGAAGCCCACCCAAGATGCCGGCCAGTCCCAACTACACAGTGTCCCAACGCATACGGCAAATTAGAAAACAGACAGTAGGGAGGAGAAGAACCACACGCAACCTAGCAACTCCCCAGGGAAAAAGCACACCACAAAAAGAAAACCAGCCCCCAGATTGCAACGACAGTAACTTGGAAGAACTTCTGAGCCTTCCAGAAAGAGAATTTAAAATTGCCGTGATTAAAAAACTGACAGAAGTCATAAAGGAAAACAATGATAAGGGAAAAATAATAAACGATCAGAAGAATGCAATTGAGTCCCTAGAGAGGGAAAACAATGGTCAGAAGAATGAAATTGAGTCCCTAAAGAGGGAAGTAAAAGAAATGCAGGAGATCAAAGAATTAATGGAAGAACTAAAGAATTCTGGGAAAAGCAATGAAAGCAGAATAGATGAAATGGAAGAACGAATAAGTAATCTTGAAGACACAGAAATAAAAAGAACCAAAACAGAAAAGGAAAGAGAAGTACGAAGGAAAAAGAACGAAGAAAGACTTCGGGAACTATCTGACTCCATGAGGAAAGGAAATATAAGAGTTATAGGAATACCAGAAGGAGAGGAGAGAGATGTAGGAACAGAGAAAATATTCAAAGAGATAATTGAAGAGAACTTCCCAAATGTGAAGAAGGAGCTGAAAATTGATATACAAGAAGCAAGAAGAACACCAAACTTCCACGACGAAAGGAAAAATACAGCAAGACACATAATAGTAAAGCTCCCAAGAATCCAGGACAAGGAAAAAATAATGAAGCTGGCAAGAGGGAAGAAATAGATAACATTCAAAGGAAAGCCAATCAGGCTGACATCAGACTTATCCGAAGAAACACTACGGGCAAGGAGAGAATGGAGGGACATAGTCAACAGACTCCAAGAAAACAGATGCCAACCAAGAATTCTCTATCCCGCAAAGCTCTCCTTTCTCTTTGAAGAAAGAATATGGACCTTCCCAAACAAACAGAAACTCCGGAATTTCATTGCAACTAAACCCCCACTCCAAAAAATACTACAAGGAGTCCTAAAGCCAGAACCTCAGAGGGACGAAAAACAATGAAAGAAGGCCAAAAAAAAAACAAAAGTTATTAAAAGAATAAATAAATAAAATCAAAGGAAAGACAAACACAATGGCAAATACAGATGCTAACATATCAATATTAACTCTAAATGTAAATGGACTAAACTCTTCAATAAAAAGACACAGAGTGGCAGCCTGGATTAAGAAACAAAACCCAACCTTTTGCTGTCTCCAGGAAACACATTTAGCTACAAAAGATAAAAATAGGCTCAAAGTTAAAGGATGAAAAACAATCCTACAAGCAAATGGACTAAAAAAGAAAGCAGGAACAGCTATACTTATATCAGATAAAACAGACTTCAAACTCAAAAAGATAAAAAGAGACCACAATGGTCACTACATTATGATCAAGGGGACAATACTTCAAGAAGAAATAACACTCATTAACATATACTCACCAAAGGAAGGAGCACCAAAATATATCAGACAGCTGTTGTCCTCTCTGAAAACAGACATCAGAGAAAACACATACGTAGTGGGAGACTTCAACACACCACTATCAACAATGGATAGATCAACAAGACAAAAAATAAGTAAAGAAATCAAAGCTCTAAATAAGGACCTAGAGCAATTGGGCTTAACAGACATCTATAGAACACTAAACCCCCAAAAAACGGAGTACACATTTTTCTCAAGCGCACACGGATCATTCTCCAGGATCGATCACATACTGGGGCACAAGACAAACATCAACAGATACACCAAGATTGAAATCATATCAACCATCTTTTCTGACCATGAAGGCATCAAACTAGAAATAAACCATAAAAAGAAAGCAAGGAACTTTCCTACCTCATGGAGATTAAAAACCACACTACTGGAAGACCACTGGACTAATGAGGAGATCAAAGAAGAAATTAAAAAATTCTTTGAATTGAACGACAAGGAGGACATCAATATCCTAAATGTATGGGATGCAGCAAAAGCAGTAATAAGAGGAAAATATATAGCAATAGAAGCTCACATCAAGAAACAAGAAAGAACTCAAAGAAACAACCTAATCTCGAAGCTCAAAGATCTAGAAAAAGAACAACAAAAAAACCCCAAAACCAGCAGAAGAAAAGAAATAATAAAAACAAAAGCAGAAATAAATGAAATTGAAACTAAAAAAACAATCCAAAAGATCAATGAAACCAAGAGCTGGTTCTTTGAAAAAATCAATAAAATAGACAAACCCCTAGCCAGGCTCACAAAGGAAAAAAGGGAGAAAGCACAAATAAACAGGATCATCAATGAAAGAGGAGAAATCACAACGGACACAGCAGAAATCAAAAGAATAATCAGTAACTACTATGAACAGTTATATGGAAACAAGTTTAACAATCTAGAGGAGATGGACAAATTCCTACAACTCTACAATCACCCAAAGCTAGATAAAGAAGAAATAGAACACCTAAACAGACCAATTACAAGCAGCGAAATTGAAATGGTAATCAAAAACCTCCCCAAAAACAAAAGCCCAGGACCTGATGGATTTACAAATGAATTCTACCAAACATTCAGAGACGAATTAGTGCCTATCCTTCACAAACTCTTCCAAAAAATTGAGAAGGAAGGGACAATACCAAACACGTTCTATGAAGCCAACATTACACTAATACCAAAACCAAACAAGGACAACACAAAAAAGGAAAACTACAGGCCAATCTCCCTAATGAACACTGATGCAAAAATCCTCAATAAAATTTTAGCTATCAGAATCCAACAATGCATCCATAAGATAATTCACCACGACCAAGTAGGATTCATTCCAGGGACACAAGGATGGTTTAACATCCGAAAATCAATCAACGTTATCCAACACATCAACAAAAAGAAATATAAAAACCATATGATAATATCAATAGATGCTGAGAAAGCTTTCGACAAAGTGCAACACCCATTCATGATAAAAGCCCTTGAAATTCTTGGGATACAAGGAACATACCTCAACATCATAAAGGCCATCTATGACAAGCCAACAGCCAGTATCATTCTCAATGGTGAAAAGCTGAAAGCAATTCCATTAAGATCTGGAACAAGACAAGGATGTCCACTCTCACCACTGCTTTTCAAGATAATACTGGAAGTCCTAGCCAGAGCAATAAGACAAGAGAAAGACATCCAAGGAATCCAAATACGAAAAGAAGAAGTCAAACTATCACTATTTGCAGATGATATGATAATATACATAGAGAACCCCAAAAAGTCCACAGAAAAACTAATTCAACTCATCAATCAGTTCAGTAAAGTGGCAGGATACAAAATCAACACGCAAAAGTCAGTAGCCTTCCTATACACAAACAATAAATCTGAAGAAGAAGAAATCAAAAAAACCATCCCTTTTTTTATTGAAACAAAAAAAAATCAAATATTTGGGAATAAATCTAACAAAAGAGGTAAAGGACCTATACAAAGAAAACTATAAAACACTGTTAAAAGAAATAGAAGAAGACACAAAGAAATGGAAAGACATCCCCTGCTCATGGATTGGAAGAATAAACATTATTAAAATGGCCATCCTTCCAAAAGCAATATACAGATTCAATGCTATTCCAATCAAAATTTCAATGTCATTCTTCAAAGAAATAGAACAATTATTGATGAAATTCATATGGAATCACAAAAAACCCCGAATAGCCAAAGCTCTCCTGAAAAAAAAATAAGGGAATGGAGGCATCACACTCCCAGACTTCAAACTATACTACAAAGCCATAATCATCAAAACTGCATGGTATTGGAACAAGAACAGACATACAGACCAATGGAATCGAATAGAAAATCCAGAAATAAACCCACAGATTTATGGTCAACTAATCTTTGACAAAGGAGCAAAGACTATGCATTGGAGCAAAGATAGTTTGTTCAATAAATGGTGCTGGGAAAACTGGGTCGCTACATGCAAAAGAATGAAGCTTGACCACTACCTCACACCATACACAAAAATCAACTCAAAATGGATTAAAGAACTAGACATAAGACCTGAAACCATAAAATATATAGAAGGAAATATAGGCGAAACACTACGTGATTTGCACATCAAAGACATCTTTACAGACACATCACCCAAAGCAGTGATAGTGAAGGCAAAGATAAACAGCTGGGACTACATCAAATTAAAGAGCTTCTGCACAGCAAAAGAGACAATAACAAAAACAAAGAGAAACCCCACCAACTGGGAGAACATTTTTGCACCCAACACTAATGATAAAGGACTGATCACAAAAATCTGCAAAGAGCTGATGAGACTTAACAACAACAAAGAAAAGAATCCAGTCAAAAAATGGGCAGAAGAGCTAAAAAGAAACTTCTCTGAAGAGGAAATGCAAATGGCCAACAGGCATATGAAAAAATGTTCAACATCACTTGTCATCAGGGAAATGCAAATCAAAACTACCATGAGATACCATCTTACACCAGTGAGAATGGCACATATTAAAAAAACTAGCAACAACAAATGTTGGCGAGGGTGTGGAGAAAAAGGAACTCTTCTGCACTGTTGGTGGGAGTGCAAACTGGTCCAACCACTGTGGAGAGCTGTGTGGAGATTTCTGGACCTACTAAACATAGAGCTTCCATATGATCCAGCAATTCCACTCCTAGGTATTTACCCAAAGGACACAGAAACATCCATCCCAAAGAACACCTGCACCCCTATGTTTATAGCAGCACTGTTTACAATACCTAAGCTTTGGAATCAACCCAAATGCCCAAAAATAGATGACTGGATCAAGAAGATATGGTACATATATACCATGGAATATTACTCAGCATTCAAAAAAGATAAACACATGCAATTTGCAGCAACATGGATGGCACTGGAAGGGATCATGCTCAGCGAAATAAGCCAAAAAGAAAAAGAAAAATACCGGATGGTCTCACTCATAGCAGGAATCTAGAAAACTTAAATAAGGGACCAGGAAAACGAATAACTATAAGAAAGTGAAAATCAAAATCAACAAAAAACTACGAACCAGAGACACTTTTAGGGGGGGGGGGTGGGAGGGGAGGGATTGGGGTCAGAATGGGGGGCTGCAATTGTATGGGGAATATAAAAATAAAATTTATTATTAAAAAAAATAAAAAAAAAATAAAATTGTACATAAGGAGTTCCAGTGTGGACTATTTTGATTTATACTCTGTGAAAAAGAGAATAAGATACATAGATATAAAACTTGTTCAGCTCAAAATATCAGGAAAGTAGCAGCCTTTTCAATTACTCTTGGCAATCACCAATAGTAACTTTGTTTTGATTTTATCAGAAACTGCCTGCCTTGTCTTGATAGTTTTTGTAGCTGCTTAAGTAGATTTAATCCAGATCATAATCCTTATTTTCATCACTGTCAAATGTACTGTACACTTGCTTGGATAAATTTAGATGACAGAAGAATATTTCCTTGATTATAGTTTTCACAAAAGGCATCTTTGGTTGTATGTCCTCGTACTTGACTATTGATTGATTATATTCCAACTCCTCAATTGCCTTCACCTCATATTCTACTCAATATTTTTCAAAACTTAATTTGGGTAAGAAATCACACTCAAAAAATTCTTGGAGCTGTTCAGTTTACATGTGTCACTATCACCAAAGAGACAGAAAATGCCCACATGCTTTTTCTCAGCAATGTGTACCTACACAAACAGCCTAGTTTTGTAAATGGAAATAAAGTCTGTTTTTTTTTTTTTTTTAAATCCATCTTGAGACTTCTGTAGTTCTTTTATTTTCTAAAAGGAATAAAACACAGTTAACACTTAACTTGTGCTAAGCACTATTTTAAGACTTTACCTACATCAATCATATTAAGAGTACCCCAATCCTATGAAGTGAGTTACATCAATTCCATTTTGCAGGTGAGACTCAGATATGTAGATACATGGTGTTTGAAGAGCTTTTCCAAAGTTACATATCTGCTAAGTATCAAAGATAAGTTTGGACCTCGGAAGTCTGACTCTGGAAGGTCATGATCAGTGCAAATATTCTTTTTCTTATTTTCTTGTTAGGAATCTGTAATCAGTTTTTATAGAGGTGCTTTTTATTTACCATACTTAGTTATCATATCCTTTAGAAGTTCTGAAGCAGAACACATTCCTAGGCCTGATGAAGACGTTCCCTATCCTACCCATGAATTTGCTGCAAAATAGAATTGATGTTTGCAAATCAAGTAGGACACAGGATACATCAAAATCCTAAACAGATGGCATATGTGGATTTGACAGGGTTTTCCCTTTGCAGGGGGGAAATGGTGACCAGAAGAAAATATTTTGAATCTTTCTTGAGATAAGCTAGATATAGAAAACAGAATTTTCAGAACCAGAATGTCTCCTAAATGTGTCTTTTGTGACAAGGGGCAGTGATTTCCAAATAAAATTTCGATTCATTTCAGTCTTTCTCAGAGAAGGGTTATTAAGATGGTATTGGAGGGCCTCCGTGGTGGTACAGAGGCCAAAGTCTCAGTGCTATCAAGCTGTCACCAGCCACTGTGGCTTGAATTTGATGCCTGGTCAGGGAACTAACCCACATGACACATCAGACCTCTCCTGTCTCACCTACTGCTCCCATCAGCAGTGTATTTCAGTAGATCTGCCTGTTCTGCTCCCCACTCTGTCTCTAGTGAATCCTTTTAGCCACAGTACTTCTTGCCTACACCCCAGTTCTTATAGGCATAAATAAATAAAAATAAAACTTTAGAAAAAAAAAGGATTGGAGAGAACTTGAATTTAGCTGTATAAATTTTAACAAATACTTAACTGCTCATGATATGCATTTTATTTTCATTCATTTAACAAGCAAGGATATCTTCAGGGTTAGCAGGCATTAGAATAACAATGAATGCATTATCACTACTCTTAAGGGACTATGATATTGGAGAAGACAAATATATATGAATAAACAGATATGATTATGATGAGATAAAAGTCACAATGAGTGCTCTGGAAGTTCAAAGGGTTGGCATCCCACTTATCACCATTATGGTGAAGTGGATACAGGTAGCAAAGGTAAGAGGAAAGTGTTCCAGGGAGCATCCTATGCAAAGGTCTTGGATTTTGAGAGTGTAAAATGTATGTGATGTCAACAACTTTTACTTCTGAGTAATGTGTTTCATTGTTCTTTCCAATGCTTTTAACAACATGTCTACAGTAAAACACCCTTATTTAGAAAATGACAATTTACTCTCTCTGCAAAAACTCACACCCTTACCATAGTCTTTCCATATCCAGCTGTTATCCTCAGAATGGCTGCACTGTTAACACAGCATTTCAACACGTGCTACATTTCCCCTTCCCACCTATAATTTGGCATCAAGTTTGAAGCCATTATTTCACATGTTAGTGTTATAATTATTTGAAAATGATTGATGCACATTTTCAAATATTCTTACAAGATAGAGTGAAGTTTGGTGGGTCACAATTGATAGAAATATGTGGTGATAAAAGAGACATTTGGACTGTACTTGGCAAATGTATTATCACTCATTTTCTAAGAAATGGATTGAGATAATTCTCTATTATTTTTTAGAACTCAAATGCCTCCTATACTATTTGGCATTTCTTAGAAGTGAAAAAAAACATCTCCTTCCCTTTCTTTAAATCTGGTTGTAAACTACCATGATGTTAACACTTCAGCACATATAGAGTCAGATAGAATTTTATCAAATAGCATTTGTTCTGCAATATGTGAACCTGCAAAAATTTGACCATAAGTCACCTGAACGATTTTAAAAATGTCTCTGTGCACTTTTAAGTGGTAATAACTTATCTGCTATATTAAAATTTTGGTTATAATTGGCTAGTAAGCAATAGCTTTTTAATTTTTTTAGTGGACTTTCTCTATCCACATAGCATGGAATTTTCATGCACCTTCCTTTTTTTTTTTTCTGAAATAAGTTTTTACTAAAAGAGTTTTTACTTTCTGTTTTATAGGATTTACTCAAATCTCTACCACTATAACCAGCTTTTCTTAATGCTTTTTATGCACTCAATCTTCTCTTAACAATATCTTGTCTTCTATTTGATTTTGTTTATTTTGTGTTTGAAGCCTATTTCTTGGTTAGAGGCACACCAGTGCTTGCAAAGAAGTAGGTATGGAGATGCTAATATGAGCATGTTATAAAGCACTTTAAAGAAAAATATCTGGCTAGTGATTTTTTTTAAGCGAACTTTTGCTCAACTTAACAAAAAAACAAGATCTTAAGCATGGTTTTTTTTTTTTTATTTCCTGAAATTTTTATCATTTTATTTAATGTTACAGTTTTACCCGAGATGCAATTGCCCCTTCTAAATACTTCCTCCATCTACCTATCCTTGGCTGCTCTTACTCCTACCTAAGGTAGAGTGGTCACAGCTGTGACCTCTTTTAGCCCATAGCTCATTGACCCTGATATACTCCCACTGAAGGACATGATGCCTTAGTGCTTTCCCATATTATTCTGTTATTATTCTGACTTCTAAAAGTGAGAGAAATCTTCTTTGAGCTGAAACAGTGTATTATAGAGAATACTAGTCTCTTATTTCTTTTCTTTCTTATTAACAGAATATTAATTTGATGGAGTGGTGTACTCAACAACTGTTTTGCCCAGTCTCTCTCTCTCTCTCTCTCTCTCGCTCTCTCTCTCTCTCTCTGTCTCTTTTAAAGATTTATTTATTTATTTATCCATACAAGCACTGGGTACAGTCAGAAGCACGGGCGGCTGAAAGAATTCACCAGAGCCAGAGCAGAGAACAGAACGGGCAGACTGACAAAGTACACTGCTGAGGGGAGCAGCAGGCGGCAGGAGAGGTCTGCGCGCCATGTTGGACCCTTGCTGGTGGCCGGGGATCGAACCAGCACTGCAGAGGCTGCGGGAAGCTTTGCAACACAGTGCTCAACTACTGTGCCACCAGGGAGGCCCTCATTCTTTTTTTTTAAAGATTTATTTATTTATGCATGCAAGAACTGGGGTACAGGCCAGAGGTGTAGTGAGCGAGAGGATTCACCAGAGACAATGGGGAAGATTGACTGTAACACACTCCTGAGGGGAGCAGCGGGTGAGACAGGAGAGGTCTGCTGTGCCATGTGGGTAGCTCCCTGGCTGGGGACAGAACTTGTGCTGCAGTGGCTGCAGACAGCTTCATAGGCTGCATCTTAACCCCTGTGCCACCAAGGAAGCCCAAGCCCAGCCTCTTTTGCAGCTAGGGATGTCAATGAGGTGTGAGGAAATAACATGGGGAGGGGGGTTGCACTTTAGGAAATTATTTCTTTGCCATTATCAAATTTTTCCTGCCTGAAAAACTAAAAACAAGATATGCTTGCTGGAATTCTAGAAAGAAGACTTTGTATATCTTCTATATAGGAAACAATGTAGTCAGGGTAACAGAGGAGAAAACAGAAGGAGATTCAGGTCCCTGGTGCCTCTAAAGAACTTCTACATTAGCTTTGATCTGTCAATATCTGGATGTTTTTTCTAGAATAATTCCCCACACTAAGATGTGGTACTTAAATCTCATTGAACTAGCAGTCAAACACAATTCCTAAAGGATACACAGAGCAAGTAGTTAATTGATTAATGATTTCAGTCTGTAAATCAACTTCCCCCATTCCCACTCTCTGCTTCTATATATAGTCCTCATCACATATCATAAAATGGAGTAGTCACTGAAATTTATAGCCGACAGGTTTTTGAAGCAATAGTAGGTGAGGACCATCTGAAGCCACACAATGATATTATTAATGCTAGGATGGTGAAGACTAGAGAAACTAAGTAATTTTATGGACCAGGAACTGTTCTATTAATACCAAGTTATAAAACTACCTCCTATATTATTATATTGCCTTTTATAGATAAGTAACTTCTGAGACCACACGGCTTATTACTTATAGATCAAGGATTCAAATCTTTTGTCACTTTTTCAAAAGTCTTTTTAGACTTTTAGTAAATAAGCAAACAAAATCATGCTATTTTTTGATTTTATTCTTAGTGCTTTCTTTATATGTGTGTGCATGACTAAAAGAATATGCAAGTTCATCAGAGTTCAACAAATTAGAAAGGAGAGGAAATTCTACTTTTTTATTTCTCAATAGAGGCAGCTTCTGAATCTCATCAGGCCCACTTATAAATCATAACATCCCCATATGAGCTGTAATAAAATTAGATGAGGAAGAATCTCACTGAAGTGGAATAACAAGGACACCAGATGTGAAGCAACTGGAGAAATGAAATGAATGAACATCTTATCCTCATTAGTCACACAACTCGAAGTTTGTCAGGAAAAAAATGTTTTGTTTTTTTTTTTTTTTAAATCAAACAGATTCTCCTCATCTTGCTCCTAAACTCACAGAAAAGTGCTGATACTTGCAAAATATGAAGCCAGGTCCTATATTTGTCAGTATTGGTAAGAAAATAAAAAACAACAAGGTCAGTAAAATATACCGACTTGTGGCTAGATATCTGAGAATATTGTTAAACTTTGCCACATGGAAGGACATGTTCAAAAGTTGAGCTGACACTGTTTCACTGGTAATGGTCATTACATTAATCAGTTTCCCTGGTATTTTTTTTTTTTTATTTTTTGAAAGTTATTTGTATTTAATTTGTCTTAAATGCTTCAAAAGTGAAGACTATTAAGTGGGTGGGGTAGGGAGCAACTCTAAGAACTTAATAATGTTTCTTGCTATACAGTTATTAATAAACCCTGAAGGATAACAACTTGGGAGCAGTGACATCTAGATTTGCTACTCTAACAAAGAGTTAGAGCTGCCAAAAAGTGAACAGGAATTAAGGACAGGAGTAAGTTGAATATCCACTTCACTTTGTTGTGTTCACAGTAGGGCTGAAGCTTTGCATAGCCCAGTGATATAAAGGGCAGTGTCTGAGAACCTTTCTCAGACAGGTTTATCTTTGCATACCTGAAAGGTGGCCACACAAAGAGACCATGTTTTTAAATAATTCATGGTACTAACAAAGTAGGACAGACATAAACTGACGAGCAGGATAATTACCTTGGTCTAGTCCTGCTCCACAGAAAAACCTTCATGATAGCCTGGGAAAGCCAACAGAAAAGAGAAAGAAACACAACTTTTAAACATAGTAGAAAGGAATCATATTAAACTCTAAACTAAGACATTGGATAAGAAAATGATGAGAATACCATGAGTGATAATATAATAGTTAAGTAAAACATCCCAGAAAAAAGGAACTAGTAATGGGAAGAGGGTAATTTAACTTAATATTTAAAAATTAGCTATATGAATTTTAAAAATCATAAATAACAAAGTTCAGAAATGACCTGGCTAGATAACAAAAGAGTAGGAAGCAAGAGAGAAGGAATTTTTGGCTCTAAAATAAAAATCTAAGCAAAAAGAAGGAAAGAATATAAAGAAATAAGGGGCATAAATCAAGAGTGATAAAAAAAGTACAAAATTCAAAATCAAGCACTAAATGATAATCAGAAGCAGATTAGCATATTGTTTGAATGATCCCCTCCTGAGTAGTCTATTAGAGAACTAATTTGTGGTGGCCATAAAGTGACATAGTGAGGCAAGCACTGAATATGTTTATAATAGATGTAAAAATAAAATATTAGAATGAGGAAGACATGGCAGAATGTTATCTTATATAAAAAATAAAAATCATCTAATCGAGATAACACTAGTGACTGTATTAGTGAATGAGAAGAGAGAATGTATCTTATTTTAAATAATATGTAGTATGTGAAGAATGGTTGACTAAGTCTATTATGTATGGATATTAATAGAACTTGGAAAAAGTGGAAATGTTTCCATTATAAAAAACAGTGCTCTAAAAAAAGCAAAGTTAAAAATTATATAACAAATATATTATGACTATTAGATTAATGAAGCTAAAGGAAGAAAGGAAATAATAACAAAAAAGCAAAGGTAAGTGAAATAGAAATCAAAAAGATGGTTAAACAAATCAATGAATCCAAAAACCAAAAATTGGGTATTAGTTCCCTGTCAAATATATGTGTAAATATTTTCTCCCATTCAGTAGCATGTCTTTTCCTTTTCATGGTAATTTCTTTCACTGTGCAGAAGCTTTTTAGTTTGATGCCTGTCATTTGTTTATTTTTGTTCTCATTTTCCTAGACGTTGTCATTGAGACCTCAAAGCTATATCTGACTTCAGAAGGGATATATGCTCTCCTATGTTCATTGTAGCACCATTTGCAATAGCCAAGTTATATAAACAACCTAAGAGTCAAGGACAGATAAATGATGAATAGATAAAAAGGATGGAGTAGATGTATACAAGCAGATAGATAATTGATAGAGTGATACCACACAATGGAATTCTACTCAGCTGTTTAAAAAAAAAAAAAAAAAGAAAGAAATGTTGCCATTTGCAGCAACATGGATGGAAATGGATTAAGATACATGAAATAGGGCCTCCTCGGTGGCACAGTGGTTGAGCGCTGGGTTGCGAGGCTGCCCGCGGCCTCTGCAGTGCCCATTCGATCCCCGACTGCTCCCCGGCCACTGGAGGGGGGTCCCACATGGCGCGCAGACCTCTCCTGCAGCCCGCTGCTCCCCTCAGCAGTGTGCTTTGGTCCTTCTACCTGCTCTGCTCCCGGCTTTGGCTCTGGTGGATTCTCTCGCCCTCCCGCAGTTCTGACTATACTCAGTGCTTGCATGAATAAATAAATAAATCTTAAAAAAAAAAAAAACATGAAATAAATTAGAAGGAGAAAGACAGATACTGGATGGTTTCATTTATATATAATATATAAAGAAACAAAACTGAGGAACAGGTAGAACTAAACCAAGTAAACTCTAGGTATCTGACTGTCAATTTGAGGCTACAGTGGGTGGAGGGTATAGGGGAAAGGAAGAGGTGGCTGGATAGAGTATGTTGGAGGATTATAGGGGCTTTGGTGGTCATTGTGATGTGGTAACATACCTGAGGAGGTGTGAACCTATACATCCAAATTATTTACAGTGCTGCAAACCAATGTTAACTCAATTAAAAAAGTAATACAGTAAATATATCATTAAAATATGCTAGAATTAGGGACTAAAGCTATGTTTTTTATAAAAATCTAAATAAAATAACCTCCCTAGTAAAAGAAAAAAGTGCCTTTGTAAACAAAAAAAATATTAAATTGTGTTCTTTCCTAAAGACAAGTCATAAAGTAATGACTCATAGTATGTGGGGTGTAGGGGGAGACCTAGTGTAGTCACATAATAAAATGGACACAATGAAAGTGCCTGAGATGGCCAAGCAGATATAGGACAGCAGTGCATTCACCCATTATTGATGGAGTGTTTCAAATTCATAAACAAATAGAAAAATAGTTGTTGATAGTAGTACAACTTCTGAAGAAGCTAAAAAGGTTACCTCTTTTTTAATATGTATATAAAATGGCTAAAATTAAAAATCTGTGACATGACAATAAAGGGGGAATCATTTTCATTTCCCGCTACATCAATATGTTTACTGAAAACAGTTGAATATCCATGAGTTTTTTGTTTTTTCATTTTCTATATGCTTGTTACCACTTCATGTACCTCTAGAGGGCAGAGTCCCATGTGCCACTAATTCTGAATTAGAAACAGCCCTCAGTGATTTCTTAAGGGAAGATCACAGGACCAGACATTTATGCTGAAGGAAAAGTCTGATGAACTGAGAGTGCATATTATGTAAAAGTATATTGTTAAGACTATAAAAAGCAACAATTAGAAATTAGAAACTAAACATAGGTGGCTATGGGAGAAGTTGTCTAAAAGTGTTGTTTTTTTAAAATCAGGAAAATACATTTGTTTGTGCAAAAATTACTTCTAGAACCCTTCAAGAAATATTTAGAAAGGTCTAGAAAGTTGCACTTTGATTTCTTTAGAAAATGATGACCCAAGCCATACTAGACAAATGCAAATAAAAAGCAAGTAATAGTCAAGACTCTGATATCAGATAAGATAGACAAAAAAACAAACAGCAGTGAAGAACATGATAATGTCAAATGATATAATTCACATTAAAAGTTGAATTTAATTTCTGTATATTGTCCAAATAAGCCATCAGAAATGTTTAAGTGGAAACATAAAAAAGAAGTAGATCTACTTAAAGTAGAAGAATTTCATACACCTTTCTTATACATGAACATATGAAGTGGGAAAATGGAACTGCTCTCCATTACTCAAGTCTACTTTTATGATTTTCAGGGATCTTTAAATGTCCATTAATATTTTCCATTTCTTGATAATTCAAGCAGAAAAGCTACATAGCAAAGGAAACAGTAAAATAAAAAAGCATTCTATGGATCAAAAGGAAATGCTAGAAAAACCACATGTCTGATAAAAGATAAGGAACTCATATAATTCAGTAGAAACAACCCCCCCCTCCAAGAAAGTAATCAACAAATAACTCTAAAACAGAAAAAGAATCTGAATAGACTTTTTTTTCAAAAAGAGCATACTCTATCGGTTGACAGTCACATGAAAAAGTGTTCAACATCTGTAATCATCAAGGAAATACAAATCAAAACCACAATGAGGTATCATGTAGCATCTGTTGAATGGTTATTATCAAAAAGAGGAGACAAGTGTTGGTGAGGAGGTGGAGAAAAGGGAATACTTTTATACTGTATTGGGGAATGTAAATTGACACAGCCACTATGGAAGCCAGTATGGAGTTTCCTAAAAAAATTAAAACGAGAACTACCATATGCTTCAACAATCCCACTTTTGAGTGTGTGTGTGTGTATGTGTGTGTGTGTGTATATATGTATATGTGTATATATATATATATATATATATATATATATATATATATATATATGAAGGGAACAAAATCAGGATTTCTATATCCTCCATATTCATTGAAACTTTATTCACAAAAGCCAAGTTATACAGTGTGTCTATTGCCAGATTAATGAAAATGTTGAATGGATGAATTAACTTTTATGTAGTAAAAATTTCACAATGTATGTGTGTAGAAAATCTTGATATTATGTAGTTTAAATATTTATAATTTTATTTGTCAGTTGTGCCACAGTGAAACTTAAACATCGGTAAAAAAGAAAAGAACAATATTATTAATATTAATAAATAGATATTAAATATACATAAACATATTTAATATATCTATCTATATATAGGTAGGCCTTTATGGCTAAAAATTAAACATGAACAAATAGATAAATGAGACAGAAGAAAAATTTCAGAAATAAACCAAAGTTATTTTGATAACTTATGAAAGTTGACACAGAGAATCATTGAGCATGAGTTAATCTTTTAAATCTTTGGGTTAGAAAAAACATAAGATGGAATTGAATCCATGTCTTACATTATGTAAGATTTTTTCAAAATTGTTTGAATATATAAATACACGAAAGCAAAGTTATATAAACACTAGATGGAAGCATGGTAAATGATTTTATGCCTGGTTAAAATAAAAGTTTCCTAACTATGACTCAGAATTGATGAAAGTGAATAAAAAAGACATCAAATATTTTATTAAATATTTAAAATTAAATAAGAAAAATCTTAAAGACAAATGGAGACTAGGAATTTGTAATTTATATCACAAAGAATATCTCAAAAATGTAAAAACTTCAAAATTAAGAAGAAAATCTAACAGTAATTTAATATAAATTTGTAATTGTATTAATCATTTAATGGAAAAACTACACAAAATTTGTATTGTATTGTAAACAAATGGAAGAATAAATTTACCCAAAGAGAGAAAAAGTAAATGACATATTACCAAGATATTCTCTTCATATTTAATTTTAAAAAATTACAAAATACTCTTGACTATGTAGTGAAATACTCACTCTGGTACACTGGTAATAGGATTACAAAGTGTTAAAACTCACATCAAAATTATTTTGTAGTGCTTATAAACATGAGGTCAAATTTTCGCCACACGATTACACATCTAGAAATCTATCACAAAGATAGATTGACAAACTGTAAAATACCTTATAAATAATAATATTGTTTGTGGAAATTATTTGAAATAGTAAAAGAATAAAAATAAACCAAACATCCAGTTGCAGGAATTGGGTTAAATGACTAATGGTACATACCACAATAAACTATGAAACTGAAAAAGAGACTTAAGATCTCTGTTCTCAGATTTGAAGTGAGTTCTAACATGCATGTGCATAGTCATCTATACATTAAGGCATGTTTTGTATAAGAAATTGATGGGAAAATCAAAATGCATTTAATTTGCTTGATTTTGCAAAAAGAACCAATGAAAAAATAAAAGCTACTGAAAATGATTACCTATATTTGAAGAGTGGATGGGAGCAGAACAAGAGTGAAACTAGTACTATACCTAATTAAGAAGTTTGTCTTTGAAACCAAGTGAATGTAATACTTAATAAAACAGAACCAGTACAAATTTTAAATATCTCTCAGAATTGGAACAAGGTACAACAGATCAAAATGATTATAATTTTAGTAACATTTCAGCTTAAAAGAGCTATTTAAAATAAATTTAGATTATAGTGTTTTTATTAGAAATAATAGCAGGTTTTTACTCTTTGGGCAAAATTAGTGACAAAGAAAGGTTATATGTAGTATTATTTTTATTAGTGATACTATTCATATAGCTATTTAGACATAATTGAATATTTTTCCATGAGAAACAAAGATTTTCAGATAAGAGTAAAGCTTACATAAAAGTCATCTAATTCTAATATTAAATTTGAAATAGCAGTCAGATCATTGAGTATTACCTTTTTTATAAGACTACTTCTTACCTCTATCCATTAGGGAAAAAAAAAATGTTAACTACATCAACTAGCAATCCACTTCAGACACTAAGCTGGTTTCTAAAGACTATTCTGCAACTTAACCCCCAATATCACAGATCCATGGATTAATGATTGTTTATAATTATGAATCAGTAATGCATAAAATGAGTCTAGAATGTAGGATTAACAAATAAAAGAAAAAAAAAAAACAAAAACAGCAAATAAAAGATACCATAAAGGCTAGGGAGGTTGTGTTAAAGGACATTTAGATACATTTGAAGTGCTCTGGTCAACATGGGGCAATTTGAACAAGCAAAGGAATAATAACTATATATGATTAAAACAATAAATGCATTTTTAAAACATGGGTTCATAATGATACAGGAGAAAAAAATAAAAAAATGGAACATACTTGATATTGTTAGAGCACTAATTCAATACAATGAACATCAACAATTACAGGAGGAGGATCCAGCATTCCTTTTGATATCGAGTAGGAACTGTATTGGGGACAATCCAGTAGCTCAACTAGATTAGGGAAAATTATTCTTCCATCTAATAAATACAGAAGGTACAATACAATTAGAAAATCACCATTTTCATTTTTATCCCCAGCGAAGAAATTGATCTAGGTAAGCCATCAGTGAATCATAAAACCGTAAGTTGAAAGGTGGGCTGGAACTTGAACTTGATATAGTCTTAATGTCACCTCCTGACCTCATTAACCAATAAGTTACTATGTATCACTGATGTGCAAAGGCAAGACAGTATGTGTTTACACATATTACATCTGTTGATAAGATAGATATAGCATTGTACCAATAAAATAAAATTTAAAAATATCAAACTAAAAATTCAGGAACTAAAGGGATAAGTTAAATTGTACCTAAAAAAAGGAGCAATAAAACAAATATAGGATGTGGGACATTCACAGGATGTCTAATATCTCTCCAAATGAAAAATTTTTCACAAATAACATCTAAGCAAAGCAAAAAGAAAATTCTAGCTTGATTTCTAGAATACTAAAAATGCCTAAGAACCAAATGTAGCAAGTATGACTTGTCTAGATCCTAGTTTGAATGAATTAATTATATAAGGACAATATTTGTCAAGTGGGGTAATTTGAAAATAGGCTAGGTATTAATATTAAGGCACATTATTTTGTTATGTGACAATGATATTAGACTATTTAGGAAGAATTTTAGACTAGGAAGAATTGACTATTTAGGAAGAATTTTCTGTGTTTTTGAGTTGTATTTTGAATTATTTATTGATGAGTTGACATGGTCTATACATCATGCTTTAAAATATTCCAGTAATACAATATTGAAAATATTTTTAAAGATTTATTTATTGCAGAGAAAAACTGGGTATAGGCTCCAGGTGTAGTGGGTGAGAGGATTCACCAGAGACAAGAGTGGGGAACAGAATAGGCAGATTGACTGAAATACACTGCTGAGGGGAGCAGCAGGCAAGACAGGAGAGGTCTCCTACAAGGTATGTGGGTTAGCTGCCTGGCCAGGGGTTGAACTCAAGCCATAGTGGTGATAGCACTGAGACTTAACCCTTAGGCCACCAGGGAGGCCCCCAAAATACGTTTTAAGGTATGAGTAGAGGATAGATGAAACAAAAATAGATAAATACACTTTGCATTTAGTTTCAAAAACTACTGACATTTTGCTATACTTATTTTACCTATTCCCCACCTTCATTTTCTAAAAATAATGTAAAAATTTAAAACATCCCAAAATATTACAGCTAATATTCTAAGTGTGCTTTTGTGTTTATTTGGATGTTTCATTGGTAATTTTTCATTGCCTCATAAGCATATGAAGCATTGCTTCATAATCTTTGGATCATTTAAAAATATTTACTTCTAGATCATCTTTTAAATATATTTGAATAGAACAAGCAAGGCAGTTTCAGAAACATTTTTTCTGTCAGGTATGGTTAGCTGGCTGAAGCCCCTCAATCACCTTTTCATGAATCATTTAAGATGAGATCATCTGGAACATTTGAAATAAAATGTGGAGAACAAATCATTATGGGCAAAGCAGTGTTTTGTGAAGAGGATATTCTCCATTCCTAAGCTCCTGTGATTTTATTATGCTTGTAGCAGCTTAGAAAATATCGCCTTTGTTTTCACATTAATACATTGAGAAGTCAGAAGGTTTGTCAGTCAGCATGCAGTCTCTAAAAACAGTCGAGGACCTGATATTTTCTGAAAATGCATGTTTTGCTGAGACACCAAAAGACCAGAATTCTCCATTAATCTTGTGCGAGCTCTGTGACTTAAACACTCTCTTCCCGCCATCTTCCTTGTCAAATTTATATTATATCTTATGACTTGCCAACACATTAAATAGTTGAATTTTGTAATTTAATGTTAAAGAAGGACAAATGATGTTAAATATGGATTTCCTTGGGCATTTAATTTAACAGTTTGACATCACTTAGGTAACATATATTTTTTAAAGATTTATTTCTATTCATTTATGCATAAAAGAACTGGGGTATAGGCGAGATGTGCAGGGAGTGGGGTGTGTGTGACAGGATTCACCAGAGATAGAGTGGGAAGCAGAACAGTCAGATTCACTGACATACAATGCCGAGAGGAGCAGAACCAAGTCAGGAGAGGTCTGCTTTGTATATGGGTTGGGGGTAGGATGGAGGGAGATAGATTCGTGATGCAGTGGCTGGCCATAGCTTGATAGCTCTGAGACTTTAGCCCCTGAACCACCAGGGAGGCCCTAGGTAACATATTTGGAGGGCTACTTTGTGCAAGTAATTGGTGCACTATTGGGTAGTTTCAGTTTTGAATCATCTGGATATCAAAGATTGTGTTAGGAGAAGCACAATATAGCAGGAGGGTTGGGGGGGAAATACCTTATTGGATTTTTTATACTTTATAAGAATAATGATAAGTTTAGCAGGTCAACTTTAACAGTAGTAGAGGATATGTTGAATTTTTACTGTAGTTCCCACCCTACATTAAGAAATATATGCATAAAATCTCGTATAATACAGAAATCCTATTAAATAGGTAGCTATGACTCTTTGTACTTTATTTGTGACTAAATAAATGATTGCATTGATTTGTGTGGACAATTTTTAGGAAGTTACTGGAAAAAATTTTGTCCTTTCCAATTAACTTCTTTTATCAGTTGGCTGCATTAGAATCGCATTTTCTTGGATACAAATAAATAAAGCTTGGTGCAGTTATGGGCCTCCCCTGGTGGCGCAGCGATTGAGCGCTGGGTTGCAAAGTTGCCCACAGCCTCTGCAGCACCGGTTCGATTCCCGGCCACCAGCGAGGGTCCCACATGGCGCGACAGACCTCTCCTGCAGCGCCTGCTGCTCCCCTCAGCAGTGTACTTTGTCTGCCTGTTCTGCTCCCCGCTCTGGCTCTGGTGAATTCTCTCACCCTCCCATGCTTCTGACTGTGCCCAGTGCTTTTATAAATAAATAAATAAATATTAAAAAAAAAAAGCTTGGTGCAGTTATTTATTTTGTGCTTCTAGAGGCAAATTCACAATTGAGATGAATGACAAATGATTTTCACTTTTTTGGTAATTTGTGAAAAATGACATGGTAAAACAATCAAATTTGGCTTTGTTTTGGTACTCTTTCTTAAAATCATGATATTTTGATTACATGAGATGATGACAAGAAGATCTGTTTTCATTCATATTTTCTTTAACTTTGTGGACTTGGAACTTTGGATTCAAAACCCTTATTACTATGCAACTGATAAGCAGAATTCTCTAAGGTAGGGACTATACAGTCTTAATCTGAAATTCAATCTTTCTTGGAACTTTGTAATTAATTTGATCCAGCCCAATTAAATCAGGTAGATAATGTCTCTATATACTATCTGCCTTTGAGGCCTTTACTTATGTTTATCATTTCTATAATTTTCCAGCTTGTGCAATTGATTTTATGTATGGCAGATACATAGTTTAAATTCTGAATGCTGAAATGTATTTCACTTTTTGAACTAAAAGCTAAAGTCCTCTTTCATTTCTTTTAGTTAAAAAAAATCAGCTATAAGCATAGGTCTTTCATATAAGCAAAGAAGCATAACATGAACTCATAAAAAGTAAGGGATACCAGCAATACTCTGGTGTGGAATATTGATATTAGGGATGGTTTTGAGCATGTAAGGGAGGGGCTTATGGGAGGGGCTTTTGTTCTTACCATTGTCTGCATCATTTAATCCAAGGCCAAAGGTCACGTGTAATGGAAATCCTGACCATAAAATTTCTCCATGTGAGTAGTAGTCTGTGGGGTTGGGAAACCTATATTCTCCTGCTTTCTTACTACAGCATTGCTCTTAGAACAACAGCTATCGCCAAGATGTTACTGTGAAGCTTATTCCCATCTTAAGAAAATACTTAAGGAAATGCTTTGAAACTGAGATTCTTTTGGGAAAAAAAATGGAAAGAAATTAAAAGTACCCTTTTGTTATTCTGGTACCAATCCTCATCTCAATTTTGAGCTACAGGAATTCTGGGTTGAATATACACATACCTACACACATAAACCCATACATATGCATATATAAACTTATACACACATACATGTATATTCACATATCAATGCATAGTAGTAAATTGTGTAGTACTGGAAAGACTCATAGTATACTAAAAGAATATAAGAGAAGATTGAAACTAATTCCTCTTTTGTTATAGCCAAAAATTATACTGAAAAAATGTAATGATAAAAAGCTGACATAGTGGATTAAAGGCTTCCCTTGGGAAGTCCTTCTGGGACTGATATTTATTAATTGATAAATGGGTAAACATGGGCCTGCTCTGCTCCCTACCTCAACTTAGGCTCCTACCCTCCTTCACTTTACCAAAAACTGAGATGCATCCTCTGCAATACCAAAGTATATAGCATAAGATATTAGATTAAATGTAGACCTAGTAATCTACATATGATTTTGAGATTCTCCACCTGCCTTCTGCAGGTGTCTTCTAAAAATGCTTAAAAAAGATCCAGATTTCTGTATCTCAAGAGAGAAGGTGGAAGATTACTTTCTGGAAAAATATCATAACTTCCAGATATTCTTATTTAGTGGTACTCTGAGTGAGATAACTTGGTTCTCAATCAGTTCCCTATGATGAAACCAGCACTTCATCAGTCCAACAACTGCTTACAGAATCACATCATTTTTAGTGCTACTGACAGAAATCCAGAGATAGCAAAATTAAAATGATTAGATCAAAAATATAAATATTTTAAAAAGTTTTTTATTTTTTAATAAATCTTAGATTTTTTAAAGATTTATTTATTTATACAAGAACTGGGGTACAGGCCAGATGTGCAGAAGGGTTAGAGGATCCACCAAAGACAGAGTGAGGAACAGAACAGGCAGACTGACTGAAATACACTGCTGAGGGGAGCAGCGGGTGAGACAAGAGAGGACTGCCATGCCATGTGGGTTTCTCCACAGCCAGTGGAGATCGAACCAGCACTGCAGTGGTTGTGGACAGCTTTACAACTCTGCGCCTAACCGCCTGCGTCACCAGGGAGGCCCTAAAAATATAAATATTTTAATTTTTTTTGTGCATATAAGGACAGTTTACAAAATACCAAGCCTAATCAATGGAGAATAAAACAAACAAACAAAAAAAAACCAAAAAACAAGAAATGGGAGCTTTCAAACCCAAAACTGATATGACACTGGAGAATGAATTATAAAGAAAAAATGAGGAAGTTATTTTATCATTACATTTTTTGGCTAAACAATGATGGGTTCCTGATAACAGGGAATTGGTAGAAAGTGATTATTTTGTACCATTTATATTTCTTTTATGATTATCAGGGACATTTATAAGATATGTAACCTCAGTTAAGTTTCACTTTGTTCATGAAATAAGCTAAATATTTTGCTTATGTTATTGACATGGTTTTGTCTGCTCAAGGAGTTTTCAAGTATGATCTCCATTTCCTATTTAATTTAAATAATATTTTTAATCTTAAATATTAATGGATAGAATCCATAGACATTTGAGGAACTCCTCTAATGTGAACTACAGGAACTAATGCCTCCAGAAGAAAAGAAAACTCAGTAAAAGAAAGAAAATATTGGAAAGAGTGGAAAATATCAACAATCTGTAATATTTTCAGAGACATAAAGCAAAAATTGACTTTATATATAAATAAAAGATAGGTGTCAGAATCACTAATTAGAAACGTTTTAACTCTTAGAATTAAAAAATAAAGTAGAATTGTAGGGGCCTCCCTTGTGGCACAAGGGGTTAAGCACTGCACTGTGAAGCAATCCGCAGCCTCTGCACCATGAGTTCAATCCCTGGCTGGCCAGGGAGCAACCCATATGGCGCAGCAGACCTCTCCTGTCTCACCCGCTACTCCCCTCAGCAGTGTATTTCAGTCAGTCTGCCTATTCTGTTCCCCATCTGTCTCTGGTGAATCCTCTCACCCCACACACCTCTGGCCTGTACCCCAGCTCTTGTATGCATAAATAAATAAATCTTTAAAAAAAAAATAAAATAGAATTGTAAAATTCAGTTCATTTTCAAGGGTAAAGTTGAAGAAGTGGAATAAGATACAAAGAATTTGACAGTAAGTTAGAAAATATAAAACAGTTGGAAGATCTGGTAGATCCAAATGCTGCTGATGTGACTCTTAAAATAAACAGAAAAATAAAAGAGGATAAAGAATATCAAAGAAATAATAGAAGAAAATGTCCAGAAATCAATCATATGAATTCTTTTAAAAAAAATATTTTTTAAATGTATAGATTTATTTTTATTTTATGCATCCAAGAACTGGTGTACAGGCCAGAGGTGCAGGGAGTAAGGGGATTCACTAGAGACAGAGTGGGGAGCAAAACAGGCAGATCTACTGAAATACCCTGCTGAGGGGAGCAGCAGGCGAGAAAAGAGAGATCTGCTGCTCCATATGTGGGTTAGCTCCCTCATCTGGGATCAAACCCATGCCACAGTAGCTGGCGATAGCTTGATAGCACAGAGACTTTAATCCCTGTGCCACCAAGGAGGCCCTTATGTGGATTCTTAAATTAAAAAATGACACAGTTCCAATGCAGAAAACTCATTTTGCTTTTTTGTTTATTATTATTATTATTTTTATTATTATTTATTTATACAAGCACTGGGTACAGTCAGAAGCGCGGGAGGTTGAGTGAATTCACCAGAGCTCCCCCTCCCAGAATTCAGGGGAGCAGAGCAGGCAGAAGGACCGAAGTACACTGCTGAGGGGAGCAGCGGGCAGCAGGAGAGGTCTGCGCCCCATGCGGGACCCTCCTCCAGTGGCCAGGGAGCAGCCGGGGATCGAACCAGTGCTGCAGAGGCTGCAGGCAGCCTCGCAACCCAGCGCTCAACCGCTGCGCCTCCGGGGAGGCCTCAGAAAACACATTTTGAAGCCTCAAGATTTTGTACATAAACATAAAGCCCTCAGATTTTCCAGAGGTAGATGTCAGATAAGCTATGAAAGATTAGGAATTCAAGTGCCACAGTAATAACTTCCATAATTTCAGAAATACTAGAAGACTAGGGAGATATGCTAAAATCCTTATGGAAAATCATTTCCAACCCAACCCTACACATAGCCAAATTTACTCAAAAGTAGAGGGGAAAAAAAGGTATTTGAAAGCAAACGAGCATTTCAAAAATTTATCCCTATGTACCCTTTCTTAGAAAGTTTGTGGAGAATGTGCCCCATTATTTTGTAGGTACAGAACAAGCATGAGGAGAACATAGTATCCACAAAACAAGGAATTCAATATGAGAGCTATAATGGATTCAAGGATGATAGTAAAAGGAATTCCAATAGAACAGCCATGTAGCTGACTAAGAAGACCATCTTTTGCAGTTCTTTTCAAAAGAAAGTTTTCCCCAAAGTGTGTATATATATGTATATATATATAATATAATTTTATATATTGAAGAAATGAGAGTTTTTATTTTGAATGATTTGTATCATCCTTAAATCCTTGAAAATTATATGATATTTTCCATTCTTTAACACCTATGTCATGGTTGCTAAATGCCTGGCACTGCTTTGAGAATTTTACATTTGTCGATTCATTTTAACTCCTATTAATCCTATGACATAGATATTACTTTTACCCTGAGAACTTAACTTTTACCCTGCTGTTTAGGGGCAGAAACAGGATTCAAACTCAAGAAGTCGGCCACCAGATTCAGTGCTCTGAACCTCTCTCTCTGCTTCTCATCTAATCACTAATTGGTTTGAAAATTTATCTATTATGACAATGTAGTCAAAAGATTTTTTCCTTCTAATTTTGGACTGCCTGAGGGATGTGAGAGTTAAGATTGTCACTTTTTTCTGCCTTATCTTTATACAAATGTAAAAATTGAGTCCTATTGTTGGCTTTTAGCAGAATTGTGTTATATATATATATATATATTTTGCCATCAATGTTTAAGAGAGAAGAAAATTAGTAAGTGCAGCCAACCTCAAGGGGGTGGTTTTATCAGATAGCAGGATATTTTACTGCTTCCTATCCAACATTACATTTCAATTTTAATCATTTAACAGTCTATTATACATGAAACAGTGTTTAGAACAAAGATAGCCTACACTTTGCTGCTGGGAGTTAAGGTAGATTTGCTTTATATTGGAGTATAGAGAAGCTAGTATTACAATGGAGTCCTGGTGAAATAAATGTCCATATCTTTACTCCAAATTAGTTGAGAGATTTTTATTAATTAAAGAACTCTAAGAATTTACATCTGTCACTGACAAGCTCTGTCAATTTATGATTGAATACTGCTTCTTCGATTTGTATTCCAAGGTTAACCAACATTTCTACGTGTATCTATGGGGTAATAATAATAATACTCAAGAGTTGCTCTTTGACTTTTATGTTGCACAGTATGCATGAATATTTGTGACGTATTCAACAAAGCACATGTGTAAGTGCATATTATTTTTTTCTGTGCCAGAAAAGCAGAGAAATAATGTAACAAATAGAAAACTAACAGATTAGTCTTACCCTAAAGTTTATACTCTTTTTAGGAAGACAAATAGACACAATTGAAAAACAACATAAAACTTGTTAATATAGGATAAGTGCAAGCATTCATGAGAGTACAGAGACAAGAGACCCTCACTCTACATTTCTCTCTTCCACTGATATTCCCCCTCCAATAAAAGACAACTGTCAACACCTTTTCCCCCAGTTTCCCAAGACATGTTAACTCACTCTACCAGCTGATGAGATTGATTTTCCATTTAGTCTAAAACAAAGCCAGTGCCTGAGGTAGCCGTCCCTATATCAAGTCTGATCCCAAAATCTGCAACCTCATGCTTTGCCTGCCCCCAAGCTCTAAGACACTTTCTATACACAAATATAAAAGTCCTTTACATGGGCACTAATCTATGTCCATTCTCATATCAGAAAAGACATCTTTCCAGAAACTACCGTTCTTCCCTTTCATTTCCCTCTCTACCTACACATTCTCAGAAGTATAAAAACATTCTGTAGTTTTTCCACCCCTGCTCTCTAAAACAACATTTTCTTGAAGTCACTTTCCTAGTCAGTCATTGCCTTATTTCTTCCCATTGTAGCAACAGTCCTTGTGAAAGAGTTACCTACATTCACTCTCTCATATTTTCTCCTCAACAAGCTCCTAGCACTCCTCTGTACTTATCACTAGTGTCTTCCATTTTGCTAAATTCATTGGTTAAGTATCTGTTCTCTTCTTGTTTGGTCTGTGAACATTTGACTTAATGTGTCCCTCCCTAAAAAAACCTTTTTAAATTGACTCCAGGCTGTTTTTCACATCCTCATTATGTTCTCCTTCTCAGTTCCCTCAGCTCATTGTACCTCATCTCTGTTATTCCCTTCCTAAATTTTTAGTTCTTGGTCCTCTTCAATTGTCTGTGGAAACTCATATCCAAACCCTTATCATCTCATCTCAAATAAAATTTAAACACACTACTTTTAGTTCCTCACTTCCACATATTTATCTCCACTCAGGACCTCTCAATTGATGTCAAGACTCAGGAGCACATTATTTTAAATTTAATGGAATTTAATATTTTACTCATCCACTTGCATGGATCTCTTCCATTGCTCTGTGTGATGGCCTACAGTGTAACCATATGAGCAACCATTTCTGCAGATTATGCAAAAGACTTTATGAATACCTGCTTGGAAGTTAAACCCCATTTGGATAAGATTAAACAACAAGCCACTTGACTTTAACAAATAAATCCCTCAGGCACTGGGTATATTTTTGTTGACAATGTGCTCTCCACTATACTGCAAAAAACTAGATCATTATTTTAACATAGCTTAAAATTAGGCTTCTTAGTTCCCCTTTTACTGGGATTTTTTGATCTTCTATTCAAACTCTGTAAGTACTGTATATCTCTTTTTCAAGACTATATCCAAACTTTATGTAACAGTGACTCAGCAGATACACATTGAAGTGGTCGGACCCATGAGTATTTACAATCAAATGTCAAACAGTCCCATTCCTTAAATTCCAATCTATAATGTGTTCAGCCTGAAGTAGCCAAAGTGGTCATTATTCAAAATTCCCTCAAGATTGAGGAATGTGCACTACAAAATTCTAGGGGGCATTGAAACTTAGGTTAAATGTTTAAATTGCTTGAGAACCTAGAACACATGCATGCAAAATCTTTCTCATTAAAGTTTGTATTCTTTGATGCAGTTAACTTGTAGGTGACCCAGGCTGAACAAGTCGAAGTGACTAACCTTGAGTTGAGCTACAATTTGACTAGAATCAAAAATCTGTAAATGCCAAAGTGTGGGGGCTGCTAAGTCAACCAACAGAATTTCACTTAATTGAAAAAAGCTTTTTCATACTTCTTCATGTATTATTAACTGCCGTATAATAAGCCAGTGAACTACAGCCAAGTCCACATTTCTTTGTCCTTAGTCCATCCCTCAGTCAATAAAATTCAATTTCTTTATTCTCAGCCAGTACCCCAAAACCTATATAACCTCATTCCCTTTCCTCTTTGAGGAGGGAGTTTTGGGTTTATTCCCTGTTGCCTTGCCAATCAATTTGTAATAAAGTTGCTTTCTTTTCTAAAAAAAAAAAAAAAGATTTTATGTAATGGCAATTTGTTATGATGCCAAGTCTCCTTTTACTCCTCTTTGCCTGTCTTTAGGCATTGGATCAACAATGGACATTTTGCAGCTATAGACAATGGGATGTTGCATTGACAATAGACTTTTAGTCATAATAAAGTGGCTTTTCTTTTTTTGGACATAGACCTGTTACAATACTGTAAATAGTGAACATGTCTATTTGTGGTTAGGGGTGTGGAAAAAAGGAGGAGGAAGGAGGGGATATGTTGTCCTAGTGTATTCATATGAAATAAGCTGAACAGACAGCTTCAGCAAGATGTTATCATGGGATTTTTCTGTAAATTTAAGCCAAATGGAAAATAATAGGCTAGAAATGATTTAGAAAACGTAGTGCTTTGTTACACACTGAGCATCTGTATCAGTGCTATATATGTGAATAGTGGGGCCTTTGCTTATCTGAAATGCAACCACCCTTCTGTGCACATTGACTCTCTGTACATATATAAAGCAGTAGCCACACCTTGTCTCAGAGAGTCTTCTCTAGAAATTTATAATCTTGTGACAAAATATGGACATGTAAATATACCAAATGATATATGAAAGTAGATCACATGTTTAGGGACAGGTAAAGCAATAAATCAAAGAGCATCTGGGATAAAATGAGTGGAATTGTTTAACTCAAAGATGATAGTTGAGAATGGAGAGTAGGTGGAAAATCTGACAACCACTCCAGCAACACACATGCTTTGGTATGAAGTTGAAGAGATTATTTTTTTTCTTGATGAAACAAGCTTTTTTAATAGTTACAAAAAATACACATCATTTCATTTAAACAAAAATGTTTTCAAAAGTTAGCTAGAAAAATCATCTCCCTAAAATAGGTGTCCCGCTTCTGTTAGCAGTTTGCTTTAAAAACCAAATGCATCATGAATATCTGTTTTAAGAATAAATAAAAGTAGTGAGTAACAGCCACATGCTGTGAAGACAGGATTTTTTCTCTTTTTGCTTCTTATAAGAAAAGAAAAAACTATAAGAACATTCACAAGGTGATAAGCCTCCTATTGGGAGAAAAGAACAGTTTTGTTATGCTGTTTTTATCCATGGAAAATTTAAAGAATTTGATATTGAATTTTTTCACTAAAATTTGACTGTTACTTTGACTCTGTTTTGGCTCTGGGTAAAGAATTAAAACTCTGATAAAATGCTGTTGTATTTATTAATAGAGTCCAGAAATCTTTAAAATAAAAATTCAAGCAAACACTGAATTTAATCTTAGTGTTTCAGATTACTCTGAAAAAATGTGGCAGGTTGAGACAAGAGACAATGATAGTAAAGTTTTGACATAATTCATGGGGAAAAGAAAACAATTCGATAAAGATGATGAATAAAAGTATTTAACATTTATTAAAATCTTACATGCAGGGTTAGTGTAAGGAATTATTAACAGTTGAACACACTTTTACATAGTAGAGATTTCAAAAAGTTTGAGTCCAGAGCAGACAATGTTGACCATTTAACTGAGCTACCTTTAAACACAGAATAGACTGAAGATTTTTTTTTTTAAATATTTATTTTATTTATTTATGCATACAAGAGCTGGGGTGTAGACTGGAGGTGCGGGGGTTGAGAGGACTCACTAGAGACAGAGTAGGGAACAAAACAGACAGACTGAATGAAACACTGCTGAGGGGAGCAGAGGTAGAGGCAGGAGAGGTCTGCTTCGCCATGTGGGTTGCTCCCTGGCTGGCCGGGGATCGAACTCATGCTGCAGAGGCTGCAGATTGTTTCATAGTGCTGTGCTTAAACCCCTTGCGCCACCAGGGAGGCCCTGAAAGTTTTGTTTTAAACAGAAATTGTAGAAGAAAAATAACATTGTTTTATGATTAAAAAAAAGGAAAAACCTCGGTGAAGTTACACAATTATTGTTTTAGAAACTGAAAATATGCTTCGATTCTCACTAAACTATTTAACCTGAGTAGCCTTGTCCAAATTACTTATTTTTTTTTAATTTCTCTGATTCTCAATCATATCATCTGTAAAACTGGTATAATTATGCCAATTTTTGTATAGACTATGAGTGTGTAGTGTAAAACATTAATTAAAGCACTGATCCAGAGTACACATGTATGTGGCAGGTGATGCTGCTGCCTGAAACTTAGCCTGGGGAACAGGAAAATTTATGGTATTACTGCAGAGTGTACACGATTAGGCAAGAAAAATGCATTGGAGAAGTTGTTGAGGTTTTCACAGATTTAATAAATTTTTCATCATTTTATTTCTTGTAACTGAGCAAATCCCTCTCTGTATGTTAAAACAGAAAGAAAAGACAGAAATTAATCAGATTATAATTCTGATCTAAAATTAACAGCTGATCTAAATAATCATTATAAAACACATGGCAAGTTCTTCTTTTTACCCTTAAATTGTTGGAGTCTGGGGAGTATATATAGTATTTGTATAAAAGTTTGTTGACTCTGGGAGATGAGAAAAGGATAGCTATTATAAAATAGTGATAAGCAATAGCATTCTTCATGAAATAGAATATATCCAATTCTTCTTGACTTTTAGGAAGGGTGAGCTGTGTTAAATCCAACATATTTCCTAACTCATGAATTATTAGTTAGACAGAATGACTTTCAAACTTTGCTAACAGTTTGCATGCATTTGCATGTACCTTATTGACGTTAGAAATGCTCTGTGGGGGCCTCCCTGTGGCACAAGGGGTTAAGACGCAACCTATGGAGCTGACCACAGCCGCTGCAGCATTGGATTCCTGGCCAGGGAGCAACCCACATGGCGCAGGAGACCCCTCCTGTCTTGCCCGCTGCTCCCCTCAGCAGTGTATTTCAGTCAATCTGCCTATTCTGTTCCCTACTCTTGTCTCTGGTGAATCCTCTCACCCCCCACACCTCTGGCCTGTACCCCAGTTCTTGTATGCATAAATAAACAAATATTTTTAAAAATGCTCTGTGGATGATGTAAAAAGAGGGAGAGGTCAGTGGGCTTGGCAATAATAAAAGATTTGGATTATAAGGCGCATGAAGAGGAAATAAAGAACAATTCCCTGGTAAAGGAGGAAATAGTAAAAATCAAGAAAGAAGAACATGCTGTGAGATAAGTGAAGAATTATCTTGTCAAGATCAAAAATATAAATGGGAATCTGGTTGCAGAAAATAAAATTTCAGATGTAAGGACAGGAGCTGAATATAGGCTTCCCTAAAGTTATCTTACTTTTTTGACTTTGAAAATACAGAAATATTTTACATATTTTAGGTAATTAGAATATAACTCAAAGCAAGATGACACAAGATGACTTGTAAAATATTGTATGCAAAACGAGGCAAATCAATTTATGGATGAGATCAGTGGTTTAAATATAGAGAAATTTTAAGTAGAAATTAAAAATAAGTAATTGGGTGATCATGGGATTTATATTATAAGGTATAACAAACTAAAAAAAAAAATCCTCTTAAACTGATTTTTTTAATTATTTGCCATTAATATTATAACAGGCCTGGTGACTGTGAAAGTATGTGCACACACAGATAACAAATCATGTTAATATAATTTGCATGTTAGTTTCTTATTGCTGTTGCAACAAATGACCACAAATTAACAAACTTAACACTACACACATTTATTATCTTACAGTTCTGGAGGTCAGACATCTAAAATGGGTTCCCTTTTCAGCTCTAGGGGAGAATCGATTTCCTTGTCTTTTTTTAGTTCTAGAGGCCACTGACATTCCTTGACTCTAGGTCATAATCTCCACATTCAAATCTAACAGTCTAGCAACTTCCCGTGCTCCTCTCTCTTTCAGTTGCTCTTTCCAGCTTCACAGTGTTTTCAGTGTGTCTTAGACTCTCTTGCCTTTTCTTATGAAGATATCTGTGATTATAATGGGCCCACCTGGATAACCCAAGACCATCTTTAAAGTAGTCTTTAAAAATACCTCTTATTGGAAATAATATGGTACATTTTGCATATGTGATTTCTGTTCTAGTTAGCAGCATCCTGCCTCCAGGTTGTTCTTCAGCCTTAGAAAACAGGATGTATATTATCTCCTAAGAATGTGCCAATCCAAATTTATACCACTGTTTGATAGATCGTTATCATTTATTGAGTTTGTAATGCAAGTCAAAAGACAATGGAATAACATCTTTAAAACATAGAAACTCTCAATCTAGAATTCTAAACACAGTGAAACTATCTTTTAAAAGTAAGAATATTTTTAAATCTCATATGCAAGTGAAATTAATTAATCAACACCAGACCAGCACTATAAGAAATGTAAGGGGAACCTTTGAAAAAAAGGAAAATGATGACTGATGGAAATTTGAGTATTTGTGAAACATGAAAATTACTGGAAATGTTACATAATAAATTAAAATAGTTTTTCCTGATTTAAAAAATGTCTTTAAAAGATAATTAGGACTTCTGATTTCTGGTCATTTGAGGGACTTAGAAGTAACTACTCCATTTTAGCAAGAAGTTGTACACTGCTGACCCCAAGGTTGGAGAGATAGACAAGTATATGCAGATAACCACAATTTATTAGAACAGAAATTCACCTCTATGGGAACCACTACTGGAGTTCAGACCACTAACTTACAGTTCAGATTATAATCATCAAGTTGCTGGAGACATCTGAATCTAATAACCGGTACTCAAATAATCAAATAGAAAAATAGCCAAACAAGACCAAAACTCTTCTGAAGGGCTCTTGACAGGAGGAGATTGTATCTGATCAAACGGATAGATCCAAATAACAACTTAGATCAGACAGAAAAATAGATTAAAAACACTATGCAGGGCTACCCTTCTCTCCCCTCCCTTCCTCGTCACCACCTCTCTTGTGGGTCATATTGAGCAGCTCCTGGGCTTGAGATGCAAGCATGTGACTTGTATCCAATCAATGTGTCATAGTGAGAGGTTTGGGGATGTGATTCTGAACAGACAAGGATAATGAGGAGACTTTTTCTGAAATGGTTATGAAAGAGTAACTTTTTTCTCTGAAGTTAATGAAAAGTAAAATAAAAGGTAAAAAAAAATGCTGTTAAAAGTGTGTTCAAATGGTTGGTATCCTTTACCACCAATGAAAAGCATCTTCCTGAGATTGAAGCCTAAATAGATTGAAGCAGGATAGAGAGAAAGATAGAAGCACAATGCTCTTGTTTGAATGTCTGTACATAGATAGGTATGAAACCACATTAGTCTGACAACTCTGGGACATTTAATTAGTAAAGTTAGTACAATTCTCTTTCTCTCTCTCCATCCCCTCCCTTAAGCAAGTTTGAATTGACTTCTATTACTTACTGTGTGCTTGGCAATATGATGGGTGATATGCAAATATATTTTAGGGATATCAATGGCTGGCTGGCTTCATTGATTTTACAACACAAGTCTCTGTAATTGGAGAACCAGTTAACAATACAATAACCTGGCTTAAGTCTCAGAAAGACATTTTTTTGATAAATTGTCTTACCCTGTTAATTACCCTATTAAGTGAAAATTAATTGATATCCTTGATAATTGTATCAAAGATAAAACAAAAATAATTTAGACTTATAATAACATATATCAATTATTTCTCATTAAATCTAGGAAAATGGTAAAAACAAAACAAAAATTATCAGTAATCACATCAAGTTGAATTAGATTTACTAATTACAAAATACGTACTTGATTTCTAAAGCCTTCACTTTATTTTTTGTCCATAGCCCATCAAAAGACTATAGCCCCTCCTATTTTGTGTATGGCTAAAGTACCAGGACCTGTTATGCAGTAAGTCCTAACTAAATACATAAATGAATGACTGGATAAATATTAAAATGGAAGAAAATTCAACCTTCCTCAAGTATCAGTAATATTCTCTACTGTGTTTTCGATAATGGTGACCAAAATGTCACCTGTCTTATTTTGATCATGGTTCACTCACTCTTTTTTAGGTGTGTTTAGCCCATAGAACAATTTCCTTTAGAAAATTTATCTTCCTTAAAAATGTCTTCAGTTCTTTCTATCATTCCTACTATAATGTGGTTTTCAGATATTTTTATCCTTCTTACATATTTCTGAACACTTCATTCAATAACATGGTTCTTGGAATAAAACAAAACACTTCCACGGTAATGTGATCAGCAAGATTCATATGAAACTGTTACCTTCACTGACTCCAATGAATAAATTCATTACTTTCACTTGTGTTTTAAAACATTCTACAGAGATGACTGCTATCTGATCACCATCTGGCCAGACTTGGGAAATGATATTATGCAGTACTATTAAACCAGAAATACAAGGTTACTAAACTTAAACTAAAAAATCCTGAGTTGGTTATGGATAATATGAGCAAACAAGAGTTGTTTAAATGGAAAAAAGGAAATAACTGTACCACTTAAAATTTCATCTTTATTCAATACTATTGTTGTTGGATGGCATGACAATGAAGTAACATTTTAACCACTGCATGTTTAACATGCTGTTTTCTTCTAATTCTGAAGGTTCATTTATTCAAGTTATCAAATAATGTTCTCAGTCTATTTTTTCCCTTATTATAGTTAGGATAGGTTTCTTCTCTTAGGCATTTTATCAGCCTATACCTAGAGATTTATATTATCCCTCATGCCCTCCACAATTTGGCAATAGAAATCGTTCCCATTCATATCCTTCCAACTAATATGCTATGAATCACTCTGGTTTTATATTATTCATAAAATTTTTAAACATGTATCCCATGTTTTTATACACAATAATTAATGTCAGAAACAGAAGCAGAAACTGTGTTCTATGAGAAAACACAGAAACACTAATTTTTCTAGGAGCATTAATTAACTTTGAAGTGGTCATTTAAAAAATTAATTCTACATCAGTTTAATAGGATTTCCATTCAGCAACATTTCTCCACCTTGACCAGGAGAATATCTTGATAAGCCTTGTCAAAATCGTGGCGAAAATGAGTATACTCCATCTTCAGGATTCTTTTGACATACTGATGTCGAGAAATGAGTTTATGTTATTTTCAGAGATCCCTAGCTATCTTCTAATAATTCAATACAATAAACATTTATCATTGTGTCATTTTAAATAATCTATTTTACAATTTTCTAGGAATGGATATTATACTTGTCTATATTTCTAGATATACTTCTTTATGTTGTTGAATGTTCATTTTTAAAAATGAGTATATTTTCAAGTCTAAAAATCCCATTCATCTGTTTTCAAATATTTTCTACCAGTGATCTACTATCACATGTCTTTCAGTAATTCCCATATATATAATTTACATTTCAGTTACAGCCCTCATGCTCTAGATATTCCTCTAGAATAGTATCATGTCTTAGCCAATTTTCTTATGTTCTCTTTTGATATAACATATAAGACAGTATCAAAAATCAAAGGTGAGTTAAGCAACTGTTAATTGAGCATCCATTTCAAGGTAACAAAGATTAGTTCTAAAGTCAGCATGGCATATGAATATCTGTCATTCTTGCTCCAGTCAGATTACTTTTTACTTTTAGTTTTTATTAATACTCTTTATCAAGTCTAATCTAATTTGTGGGCAATTTTTTTCTGATACTATTAGCTTTTTGTAATATTTCTTTCTATTTCTAACTTTCTATTTCTTTCTATTTCTTTCTAAATCTAACTTATTTTTGGTATGAATTATTTCCTTATATAACTCAAAGTAATCAGTAAATTTATTATGATTTTATCCTAGTTGCTTTCATTACATTTCCTTTTTTCCTCACAATGAATTACATAATAAAAATTACCATGTTGAGCCATGATTCCTTTTTAGTGAGTCTTGCTACAAGATTATTTCTATACTTTTGAAAATATAATTTGATATACATGTTTGACAATGTATGGAATCATGTTCTGCATGATTCCATGATTTCTTTCATTCTGAAAGACTTTAGAATCTTTCCTCTCTGCCAGGTATATAAAAATTTCAGTAAGCTGGGATTTTCTCTTTGTTCAATTCTGCAGTTCTTTGAATACATTCAATCAGGGAACTTCTTTTCTTAAAGCTGGGAGAAATTTCCATTTCCCTCTAACACTGTCATTTCCCTAATCTTCTTTGCACTCTCTTTCTGAAATTCTTCTCACTGAAATATTTGTTATCCTGAATACCTAAATTTATTTCTTGCCTTTATTATACTTCTGGGAAATAGGGAAGCTCTCCAGTTTATGTTTCCTTTAACATATACAAAGTTGGGGAGAAGTCACTTGTCTGTTTAGCATTGAAGAGGTTACCTGGGGTTTAAATGATTCCTACACAGGGATTTATATATGAGTTCCATTGTCAATCATTCTACCTCACCTAACATTCTAGATTTCTTGCATATTTGGTAGGGTTTTCCAGGGTGAATCAGATGGTAGCTCATTTGAGTCTTCCTCCTGGGATATTAAACTTTGTTTTCCCTTTCTTCTAATGAGTTAGTTATAATAATTTAATGTGTCCCATTATTTTACATTGTATTTTGGGTTGACAAATGTTTCCTCATTTTGTTTAATAAAGAGTTGGTAGTCCTGCAACCCCAGGAGAGCAAAACTGTGCTATGTTTGCTGTTGCCTCTACTAGTATGGTGTTACTCAATAAATGTATGTTTAAAGGATAGATGTGCTTTTTGGGACCCTATTCATCATCCCCGCACAGACTGTGGAAATGGGAAAGTGTGAGGTTGTTGGTTGAGAAGATTATCTTCCATGTCTTGGACTCACTCTCCAGAAAGACAAATATGCTATAATTTCTTACTGGAATTGGAGCATTCTAATGCATCTGCTGTTGCTCATTGCTCATGGATCTTATTCTTGATTATTGCAATTTTATAGAATGCCTGTAAACCCTCTAGAAGATCTTCATAAGTATCATTTATTTTAGAAATTACCCTCTATTCATTTATTCATTTTTCTGTTATCCTAATTCATTTTATAACATTTTAATGCCACTTATTAGTTTTAAGTCTTCTCTGACTTCTTAAACTTTTTTATTCTTTACCTATATTCCTGGCATATTTCTCTTCTGTAAGAGTTATTTTTCTTCTTCTATAAGTAAGACTATGGATAGTCTCATAACTGTTTATTCCTTTTAACCTAATAGGACGCCAGTTTCTATTTATAGTACATGGATGGGAAATAGCCTCAATCAGGAGGCTAATATAGTGCACCTTCTAGTTTCCCAAGCATCTCCCCTGTGCCCCTGTGCATCTGGCTGGCCATGCCTATCTACTGGAAATGCTGAGCAATGTGGTAGCCTGTTAAGAAAGGTATTTTTAACCTCTTCAGCCATTCATTTCCTGTCCCCCAATCTTTTTTTTAAGAAATGGGGTATAGGCCAAAGGTGCTGGGGGGTGAGAGAATTTACCAGAGACAGAGTGGGGAGCAGAACAGGCAGATCCACTGAAATACACTGCTGAAAGGAGCAGTGGGTGAGACAGGAGAGTTCTGCTGTGCCATGTGGGTTAGCAACCTGGGCAGGGTTGGAATTCACGCTGCAGTGACTGGTGATAGCTTGATAGCACTGTGCCTTTAACCCCTGTGCTACCAGGGAGGCCTTGTCCCCCTAATCTTTTTAACATATTTGTGAAAGTATGCCAATTCTTGCTTTCTCCAACAAATAAACAAGCACATGTACAACCTTGCACCTTTGTCCCAGCAAATTTGAAAAATTATCTGTTTTGCATCTAATAGTCCTATTTAGTTGTGCATACTTACCAGGGGGCTAAAGTCGGTCACTTTTTCCTCCTATAAATAGGGCTATCACAACTGTAAAAGCACTCACCTTGCCACCTTTCTCACTTGAACTCAAGCAGCTTTAAATTATCTGATTATTTTCACCCTCTGAAAGCTGAGTCTGAAAAATAGAAGGATTTACAATAGCCGTCTGTTGCTATTTCTTTGTTCTGTACCATTAAAAATGAGGCTGTAACTCACAAGCATCCTTGGATCTCCCCTTTGGCACATTTGTCTGCTACAAGTCATCACTGAATGAGGTTATGGACAGGTGCTTTCCTCAACGATTTCAACCTGCTGTTAGAGGACTCGCATAGTCTTCTATAGTGTTGCACAAGTTGGCTTCTCAATAGGCTCAGAGATGGTTATAGATTTATATTTTATAACATTTTTCCCTCATTTCTCTCAACCAAACTAGAAATGAGTCAACAGAAAGAGAAACCTGGATTAGTAAAATAAACAAGTATTATGTGTGTGTGCCTATAAAGAAATCACCTTCTTTGCCCCAAGTGATAATCCATTTGTTATCTAGAGAATGCAGAGAATGTGCTTATTTATTCTCACACATTCCACAAATAAGAGAGGCCCAATCAACAAGGAGAATAAACCAGCCACATCTTAACACCTGCAGATTAGGGAATCTGGCATTGTCCTTCTACTTTAGGTCTCTTGCCCTTTAAGGCCATTAGTCAAACTAATGCTGATATCTCAAATGGGAAAAAAGCATCCCCAAGTGCCATCTTCTTTGCTTTCATCCAGTTCTCATGTGCTACAGGATTACAAGGAACAAAATATCTTTCTTACCCTTATAGTGTTGCACTTATTTTCTGAAGTGTGAGATTTGATTACTCTTATTTCTTCAGGTAAAATCACTGACACAGTTTGTTGGAAAGGAGTTGAGCTCTTTTAAAGAACCAGGTTCTCTTTAAGAATCAGGCAAGATTTTTAAACTGGCACTTCACAGGGTAATTGCTTGCTTTGTGTTATAGGATTTTTTCCTACAAACATGTTTGTTGTTGTCTATGTTGACAGACTTTGCTTTCACTGTATTGACCCACCTAATCTTGCTTTTCTAATCACTGCCTTGGGAACTAGATTAGAAAATGTTGTGTATGCGGGAGAAACGTGGAGCAACATTTTGGACAACAAATTTTCTTCTTTTTGTGCTAATATCAGTTATTTTATAGTGAGCACAGGAGAGCTATAGATCTTAAAAAGATAACAAGCTGCTTCTTATAAGTATGTTGGTATATGTTCAGCACTGAATGAACTATTTCTCATATGATACTCTCATAGCATACCGTGACTTATACAATGCATCAGCACAGGTGATCTCATTTGACCTACACAACAACCTTATGAAGAGTGTGTTATTATTGCACCATTTTTATAGGTGAGGAAACTAAACCTTAAATGGACAAAATGACTTGCCTAAAGCTGCCCAACTCTGACAGTAAAGGATAGGGCTTCAAACTTAATCTTTCTGCCCCTGCTCTGGAGTTGTATTCAATCTCTAACCCTGAAGAATGTCAGGACCCTTTATCTGGTTTCGTCACTGTTCTGTGGGTGACATCTATCTACCAGTCTTCCCTTCTAATAGTGTGGCTTATAAAATCAATATGTAGGTGTGTCCTGAGCAATGCTGAGTTTAGTGAGGTGATCACTACCCTGCTTGAGTGGAAAATGGCATGTTTTTATAAAATCCAGGGTCATGTTCCCTTCTTCAGATGCCTTTCACATCGCTGACTCATGCTGACCCTATGATGAGGGAGCGCTTGCTGTCAAGAGATTACTAACAAGTCCTAACTCATCTTCAGTAAAATCCCAGAGTTAAATTTCAAATTCAAATTCCCATTGGATGCTTTATTCTTCCAATATTTCCAGATTTATTTTTTAATTTTGTTCTGTGCTTTGATTTTACGGCACGACTGAAATGACAAGTTTTTATTTGGCATCTTAGAATATTTTCCAATGACTTGCAAATTTATATCCCCTTCTCATAGGTAATATTCATTCTTACTAAGGACTCATTGAACAAGGATAAATGGTATGTTTTATTATATCAAGAACTTTTAGTACTTTATGCTGAATAAAATGTTGGGAAATTTTATGCACTGTTAGTAGTCTACAATAGAGGTTTTTTCAAAAATTAATTTTTAACTGAGGTTCTATTGGGATACCCCCATGAGGTAGTACCACCATAATGCACATACCACCTACTCACCTACTCACTGTATTCTACCACCATATACCATTGTGCTTCCTTCCCTGTTTGTTCTTATTCCTCCCCCAACCCCTCCCACCCTTGGTGTTTCAGTTCTGAGGTCAGTTGTCAAGGGTTAATTTTTAGCTTGTCTTTCTGACTATCAATTTAGTTATTTTGTATTCTACATATTAGTGACACCATCCAGTATTTATCTTACTCCTTTTGACTTCTTTCACTTAGTATTATCCCTTCAAGCTTCTTCCATGTGCCACAAATGGCATGAGTATATCTTTTCTGATCACTGAGTAGTATTCCATTGTATATGTATACAACATCTTCTTGATACACTCATCTATTCTGGGACATTTAGGTTGTTTCCATAGCTTTGCTATATAAATAGCACTGCAATAAATATGGGAGTGCAAGTTTCCTTTCAAAATAGCGTTTTTGAATTTTGGGGGTAGGTGCCTTGGAGTGGAATTATTGGGTCAAATGGCATATCCATGGGGCCTCCCCGGTGGCGCAGCGGTTGAGCGCTGGGTTGCGAAGCTGCCCGCGGCCTCTGCGGCGACGGTTCGATCCCCGGCTGCTCCCCGGCCACCGGAGGAGTGTCCCACATGGTGCGCAGACCTCTCCTGCCGCCCGCTGCTCCCCTCAGCAGTGTACTTCGATCCTTCTGCCTGCTCTGCTCCCTGCTCTGGCTCTGGTGAATTCTCTCACCCTCCCACGCTTCTGACTGTACCCAGTGCATGTATAAACAAAAACAAAGAAAGAAAGAAAGAAAGAAAGAAAACATGCCTCTATATAAAAAAAAAAAAAAAAAAAAAAAACAAATGGCATATCCATGTTTAATGTTTTGAGACACTGCCGTACTGTTTTCCATAGGGTCTGGACCAGTTTGAATTCCCACCAGCAGTGTAGGAGGGTTTACTTTTCTGTACATCTTTGCCAGTATTTTTTGCTCATACTAGAGTGGTATTTTATTAAAAGTATTTCTCAAATACACACACACACACACACACACACACACACACACACATATATATATAGTTGTGCTTTTATCTATTCAGCTTATATAAAGAATAATCCTGTATGTAAAAATATGAGATGATACTGAACATATTATAAATTGGGATCAAGGCAGCGTCAAGTCACAGTATTTGAAAGTGCCTTCCAGTCAAAGGAATTCAATTCTGAAGTCACATCTCTAAGAGTCAATTGGAATTATTAGAAGAACCCATTTACTTGGTTTCTAAACTAGCAAGTAATCTAAAGTATCTATGGTATAAGTAGAAACATGTTTTTCATTAACTGGCTTATTTTGGTGCTATTATATTTCCTTATTTAAATTTTGTTTTCTGGACCTCCCTTGTGGCATAAGGAGTAAGATGCAACGTATGAAGCTGTCTGCAGCTACAGTGGCATGGGTTCTATCCCTGGCCAGGGAGCTACCCACATGGTGCAGCAGACCTCTCCTGGCTCGCCCGCTGCTCCCCTCAGCAGTGTATTTCAGTTAGTCTGCCTGTTCTGCTCCCCATTCTGTCTCTGGTGAATCCTCTCACCTCTGGCCTGTACCCCAGTTCTTGTATGCATAAGTAAATCTTTAAAAAACTAAATTTTGTTTTCTCTTCTCATTGGAAAGAGGAAGCTGTTTGGGCAGTGATCTAGCTCGTCCTAGATAATCTCCTCTCAAAGATTTCTCTAAAATGTGGGAAGTACTGGGTTTAATTTCATGCAGGTAATGCATTTTTGATATGAAATTAAACCACAAAGAAAAACTTTTGAGTTATGAATATCATTTATGAATCATAGTCAAGATTTAGAATCTAGTCTATGTTCTTTTTTATTTTGTAGTTCCTTGATCTGATTGCCTATTTTTGGCTAAGATGATAACTTCATAATTATAGATACTAACCCCTGTCTTCTTTCTGAGTACTGGCAAGCGCCTATTATAGGTGTATTGCCAGGGTGCTACTGTGAGGGGAAGTCTCTCTAAGTTGGTAGGTAAACCCTAGTGTGCAGATATTTTCTCTTTTTATTAACCTCTCTTAAAGAGCTAAATGGATGGTCAGCACACAAGAGAAACAATATATCCTATGTAGGTTGTGAGTCCTTTATAGTAGGGAATTAGCCCTGACACTATGCTGGGATTGAACAAAAGTTGTGGGAGCACCCAAGGATTTATTGATCAATAAAACTCTTACTGATTTCACTGATTATCTGGGTGTTAATCTTTCTGTACCATCAAGGGAGCACTGACTCTACACAAGGAGTATATCCAAAATGTTTGAAATCAGCATTTGCCTAAAATTCAGAAGCCTTTGCCCAATGGATGTTTTGGACTTATGCCCTTCCTTTCCCTCAGTCACTCCGGAGTACAGGCAATTTCTAGTCCATTCTACATGCACCAGTGATAGCTCCATTATGTTTTTTTTTTTTTTTTTTGGTAACAATAAACATCCCAAAGGAAAACTTGACATATCAACCATGTGATGAATCATCCTAAACCAGAAATGTCATATCTCTCCAGAAAAGCTAAATACCATGTAATTCTCTACAGGACCAGTCATCAATTCTTTGCCACTGTCACTGAGTGAATAAGTTCTAAAGACTAGAAGTTCTGATATAATTTTTAAAACATAGAAAATAATTTCTATCTCAGAAAACTTATTGTCGTAAAGTAGATCATTCTTCTAGGACAGTCAGGTTTTTTTTTTTAGTTATGTTTCATGAAACTCATGCAACTGTAAGTTGGATTAGATACCCATTTAAGCTGTGATAGTAGATAATTGTTTCCATATAGTTAGATCAAGCACAGGGTTTAGATATCCTTGCCTCTAAAGCTTTCATGTTCTCAGTAAATAATGCAAAGTTTTGAAATGACTTTTTTGAATTATGAAATTCATGAATAGCAAAGCTATAACTTGAACCAAGTTACCTTAAATATTCAGGTAACGAGTTGGAAATTCAAAGATGCCAGATCCCCTGGGACATTTACATTGTAAAGTGGTTGGAAAGTATGGGCTGTGTAGTCAGAAAAACTTGCCTTTGAATATTGGCCTTGCCCTTACTAGATACAGTTATTAAAACCTACCTTCTAAACCTACCTTCCTTATATCTATACATTTTATAGATATATAGATATAAAAATACTAATACTCTTCATAGGGTGATGTTTCAAAAAGTAAAGGGTATCTTTACTTGATGATATTTCAAAAGTAAAGGAATCACTGTAGTACCTAACATTAAGGTTTTCCTTTCTCAATTATTTTCCTATTTTCAGGATACATGAATTAAACAAACACAAATCCACATCCTAATTTAGCAGTCCTTCTCAGAGGAAAGTTTTATATTTATTTACTCATTTGTTCAACAAGTATTTAATGTTTATAAAGATCATAATGTAAGATAGAAAAAGCTAAACTTGTGCAAAGATAACCATTCTCAAAAAAGCAGGGTCTAAACTTGGCAGAGAAATCTTCTACCTTGACAACAGATAATGTTCATCGTATTAGTATTGGAATCACACTGATTATGTATGAACTTGGTTCAGTCACTCACCAGTTGTATTATCTAGGTAATTACTCCATTGTTCTTAGTCATCAGGGCTTTAGATATATTCACTAATGATTATAGATAGTGTCTACCTCATAAGATTGCAAGGCCTAAGTCATTATTATACACAAATTGCATGTAATAAGTGCTTAATATGTGCTTACTATAAATACTTGTGCATTTACTATACATTATTACACAGTCTATACTTACTATAGATATATGCTTAATATACTAAAAATATATATATTTACTATACAATGCAAGTATATTTTCTAAATAATAGTAGGTGATATGTGCTTGTTATCAATAATGTCATTATTTTCATGGAAAGCAAGGTGTGAGTATGTGTGTGTGAGAGAGAATGTGTGTGTAGATATTTGGTATGTGTAGCTTATCCCAGCCTTCTAAAATTGAGGACAGATACCGTTGGTGATTTACTTCTCAAGCCATCCCAAAGAGCACAAGTATGCAGTAGCATAAAATGAGAAAGTAAATATCGGGTGGGGAGAGGTGTGGAATGGGAAATTTTAATTGGAACTGGGAAATAGGGACAGAATGGTGATGACTGATAAAAGCAAAAACAATAAGAATAAACCCCTCTGCTTTGAAAATATAAGATTTATTTTAAATTTTCACTAATTTAAACTGTTACAATGTAGGCAGTCACTTACCACTCTCTTGGCTATTTTCTCATTCAACATATGTTTATTGAGAGCAGGATTTATGAGGATGAGACAGACATGACCCTGCTTTTATGAAGCTTACAGTCCAGTGGAAATGATACCTCTTAGCACCCACTCCTAAATCAGCTTCTCTCCTCAGGCCCTTTAGTTCACTGTTTATTTGCTGTACTTTGCCCGAGAAAGAGAGTAATAAAAAATATCCTTTATATTTCTTTGAATAATTTCTATGATTAAATTGAATATCCCTAAATTATTTAATATCAGTCATTATCTTTATGCTATTGAATATAGCTTCATGTGCATTTAAAATTAGAGAAATAGAAACATTCAGAACGTAATATATTTACTCACATTTCAGTTAATTACTGAGATACAGAGCTCTCATTTGTAAGCATTGACAAAAATGTTTTCATGAGAATTTCATGAGAAAGTTCTATGTGAAGATTTAACAAAAGAGTGAATATATTTATTATGAAGGTAACCTAAGGATTTTTGTACCTATTTATGAAAAAAAAATGCATTAACAAAATGAGAGATTAGCATAAATTTACTTTACTGTCCCATAAGACATTTACGCTGTTGTAGTTTGTGGTTGTTGATATTTATGGAAGTCATTAATGTAAACATTGGGGAGAAAATACTTTAAATAAAGCAGCATAATGAGAAGCATGATCAATATGTACTATAAAAGCATTTTCTTCTGAAAGTTTTATTGGAGCTAAAGGCTTTGATTATCACAGTTGCCCAATTACAAAACAAAGTAGGTATAAAATTCAGAGAATAAAAAGTGCTTTATGTACATGCATTTCTTTTATTTTACAACATTCCCCTTTTTATTCTCAAGATAGTGACAAAATTGTGGTCACTTAAAAAAAAATCTGTGTTTCTGAAACAGGAAAATTTTATCTCAGATTTTAAATATACCTGTGCTTCCAAGAGAACCAAAAACTTCATTTCTGTGTTTTATTTATGAAAACCTTTCTATAGTTATTTCTCTGGTAAAAATGAGAAATGTTTCCTTTAAATATATTCTGAATGCACCAAACTACACAATAACAAAAAGATGTTGATAATCTGCTGTTGAACATGTTGTTTTATATATAAAGGCCAAGAAAATTGTTCGTGGTGTTTTGTGAGGATTTTTTTGTATGTCTACATAAAATACTTTTTATCAATGAAAATAATCTCTTTGAAGTTAGGTAGATTTAGTTTCAAATTCTTATTTCTTCTGAGTCTACTCTTGCGACCTTCGAAAATTACTAAAATTTATCTGGGTCTTATTTTCCTAAAATTAAAATTTGCTGCTATTTATTGACATAATTATGATGGTTAAATCATCAAAGTATAACTTAAAATCTTATTAAAGTGTCTTATACACATAATAAGATTAAGTAAATGTTCATAGGTTTATTGTCAATAATATATTTAAGATTCACAAGTCTATTGATTTACAGAAAAAGGCGAGTAAAGGCAAAGTCTAAGTATATAAAATTAAGTCAACACAAACTTCTGGTTCAATATGGTGTTTGACTAGAGAATTCTGATGAAGGTTGTCATTATCGCCAACTGAAAAATGATCTGTTAGCACATAGAAGGAAGTGAAAATGTAAGATACCTTAAAACTAAGAAAATAAAATGTTATAATTTAAGATGGTAGTATTAAAAGAGGGTAATTCACAGTTGAAACAAATCCATGTAGTTTCATTAAGAACTGCTATCCTAGCTCTGTCACATGCTTTGTTGCAAAGTAGGAAATGGAATGTCTTATTCCTTCTCAACTTCCTTCAGCTATGCATTAGAGACTCACTCTCTGTACCCATCAAAAAAATGGAACATGTTTCTTCCACTGCTTTGGTAATTGTACTTAAAGTCAGTTGCTGATTTCACTAATACTTCTTTCTCTTTTGAATGTATTTTTCTACCACTTTCAATAATAAAATACCTCAAAAATGTAAGAACAATGAATGTTAGTGGTTACAATTTGACAAGAATTTTGAGGTACAATTGGCCCTCCAGGGTGATAGTTTATTTCTAACTAACAAAAACTTGCAAAACCCTATCACCATCATTAATTAACACTTTGCTTAAAGTTGTGCTCAAAGTTAGAGAACTCAAAAGAGAAAAAAGAAAAATCACAACTATGATAAAAAAAAATTGGACAGATAATATGTTTATATAATTAAAAAAAATCCAACAGCACCATTGCCCAACAAAATGGACAATGATGGGAAGTTTCAGTTAGTGACTATGAAAAACAATAGCTATAAATGGTGATTAATCATTTGAAATGTGGAATGTTCGACTAAGGACCTGATATTTAATTTAACATAATATAAATTGATTTAATGTAAATAACCAAATTGGTGAATGACAACTATATTGAACAGTACATCTCTAGAGAATCACTTAAAATCGCTTAGAATTAAAAGGTACATCTAGTTAAATGGTAGATACAATATCAGTAATTTTTATGTCTTTTTCCATACACCATTAAGTAATTGAAATTAAAATTGGAAATGCTTTCAATTCAACAGTGGGTTAGCATATCCAAAACGTACCTATTATAAACTGTATAAAATGAAAATTTTCTTTAAACTACTGAAAAATTTAAAACATCGCTGAGAATTTTGAGAAAGATATTTGAATAAATGAAAAGAAATGTGTACTTTGGATGAAAAGATTGATTATTGTAAATATAAAAGTTCCTCCTAAACTAATTTATGGGTTTAAGATTATTTTACTAAAAACTGCAATAGGACCTATATTGGGACTTAATTTTTAATTTAGCATAGATTTGTACCTTGTGTTATACCTTTCTCTGAAGTAAAATAGACTGAAAATGGATCTACAAAACTTCTACAAAACTTCCATAGGTTTTAAATCAAGTATCTTAGGAAATTCTTAGTTTACAAAGGGAGTAGAGTTTTTTGCTTTCATTAAAGTAGTGATCTGGTATGAAGGATAATAGATTCAAACTACGGAGGAAGACAGGACAGATTTTACAGTGCAGTGCTTTATGATTCAGGAATTTCAATGTAGGTAACAGGAAAAATCTAGGGAACACACACCTGGCTGGAACTTCCATCTTATATTTTTATCTATTCCCTTGGAATTTTAAACATTCTGGAGGGAACTAGACTAATAGATGCCTGCCTGGGAGCAGACACTGCCTGCTCCAACATAGGACACTTTGCCTGAAAAATCTATTAGACTTAGAGAATTGTATTCCCCAGATTTTCCAGATCAGTTGTTGTTCAAATGTCATTAGGTTAACACAGAATATAGAAACTTTGCCTTTAACCTTAAGAGGTTCCTGAGCATAAAGTTGGGATTGGATGTTGGGAAAAAGTGCAACTATGCAGTTTTAGTTTCCTTTATAAAGTTAGCCAGCAACTTAACTTCTTTACTTTGGTTTCCAAAGTGAGATTTCAGCAATTATTGCTAAATCATTTTTATAATTATTTTATCTATACAATAGCCCATGGTTGTATCTTACTGGAAAACACATTCCCCCCCACACAGATTTGCTCATCTGTTTTCTCCTGATTTCTCCATGTTTGTACAAAGAATTTCACCCCAAGACTATACTCCTGTTAGGATGGATTCACAGGAAGTAACATCTGATTCATGAACCCTTGCCACTGTGGGGAAAAACAGGTATAAGACCTACGGGGGGAGGTTAACCACCTATGATGCTTGGCCTTTGGAATGGGAAGCAAACTTTCATTTGTTTGCCTACTGCAAACTTAGGTGGGGCTCAGTTGCTATTGCTATCCACTCAAAAGTTGAAATTAAATGAGGTTCCAGGTTACCCAGTGTTTGGGGGAAAGATAGAGTAAAATTCACATCCCAAGGACAAAGAATTAAAAAGATCTAGTCAGGGTTCTAGTCATGTAAGTGTTGATCCAATGGCAGAGGAAAGTGGAATAAAAGGCAAATAATGTAGAATTGTTAGAGTTACCCTGATAGGAAGACCTTGAAAACTGCATGGTAACCTTATAGTTTTGCTGTTGTCTGAGGTCCAGCTACACTGAGTAGTTCTAACAAAAATAATACTACATTAGCTCTAACAAAAATAATAGACTTAGTTCTAACAAAAATAATACTACATAAAAAGAACTGATGGACTGAAGATACTGCAGGCCAAATTCATTGCTTTTATCTGGGCATGGTAGGCCTAAGCCTATATAGAATTCCTAGGGGGAAGACCTTGACAAATATTAGTAGTAAAAGGAATATAAAGGAAAAGAATTAGCATTTCAAATGTACTGTAACTAGGGACTTAAACTGCATTAGTTATTTTAATATTAGTAAAAGCTGAGTAAGTATTATTATCATTTCATATTAAAATTTCTATGGCAAGACTCAGGATTTAGATTGTAGCATAAATATTATTTGGGGTTTGGTACGTCATTGTTTTAAAATATATACTTTTGTTCCCATACTATGATACACCCAAAAACCATGTTATATTGAGAAGGGCCAAAGGTAATATTTACCACATACTTCCACATACATGTCATTTGACTAAAGATTTGGTATACAGATTAATGGAAAGTCTTTAGTGCTTTATGGAATTATAATAGCTAGATTACTGAGCCATTTTTTATAGACATCTAGATGCAGAGTACACTCATCTGTATTACATGCCCTTTAGAGAATTCAGAGGGACAACTTCTTTGTCATCAAGGTGGGAGGCAAGCAGGATAAATGCACAGATTGCCCTATAAGCCTGTCCCCTGAAAAGTGCAAGATGCATTTATGGAATTAGGATTGAGCCTGTTACTATGAAGAATAGGATCAAAACTTAAAGATCCTTGAAAAGAAGCTTAAGAATCTAAGTTACAGTAAAACTATGCATGGTTCTTTGAAGGTCTTAAGCTGCAAAAGAGTGTGCTGATAAGAAGTATGAAATGGGGAATACCAGAAACACACAAAGAGATTAAAATGCCAGCTACAGGAACAAATGACTTCAAAGGGGATTAAATTAAGATATAAAGGACAGAGGAATTTGTGGTTGGCTCAGGTTGTTGGTGAAAGTTATAAAAGGTTTTTTTTTTTTTTAACTAATTTGTGCGCCCGAATGTAGTTTAGGCTATTGTGGTAAACTGGATGCTAATAATCACTGTTTGAGCTTTCAGCATAGATGTTAGTGTGTGTTTTTCCAAATCAGTAAATTCCAGACCCAGTCCTTTGTCATTCTGAGAACAGGTTGGAATTGGATAAGCATTTTTTATTTGCTGTTTTGTCAAATACACAAAGATTTGCCAAAAATATTGCAGGAAAATGCAAATCAAATTGAGACTATCAGGCTAAAAGATAAAAATGGTAAAGATTCACTCCTTCATGTAAATAATATTTATGGAGTACTTACTATATACTAAGCACTAGAGTAATTGCTAGGCAACAATAGTCAATGCCCTGTCAATCTTATAGTCTAGTTTTATCAAATAACCATATACTTAAATGTAGGACTGCAACTATAGCAAGGGTAATGAAGAAGAGGTAGATAGTGCTTATAAAGTACATTTAAAATTGACCTTATCAGGTGATCAGGAAAGTTTTCCCTAAGGAGATGATTTTTATTCTTAAATCTTTTGAAGAATGAGTAGGTGTTAAATAGGAGAAAATGATGAGAAAAGTTCTCCCATAAAAGGACATAATATCTGCAAAGCTTTCTGAGGCAGTAGGTAACAAAATGAATTTATGAAACTTAAAGAAGGAGTAAATCAGAGAAAGCAAAAGGATAAAGAACTTATTCTAAGAAGAGGCTAGAAAATAAGAGAGCCCATACTGGGTCATATTTTTGAGCTATACCTCCCAACATGATTGTCACTAACTGATATGATTTATTGAATTTTGATTTAAAGTAATTTAGAATGCATAAAATTAGAAATGTAGCTTCTCAGTTAACTAGCCATAATCATATGCTCAATTGCCACTTGTGGCTAGGGGTTACCCATATTGAAAAATTCAGAAAAGGTTTCCATTATAACAAAAATTTCCACTGGATAGCACTGTGTACTAAATTAGTATAGCTTTATCATAAGAGTAATGGGAAGGATTTCAACATTGAAGAATGCACTGATAACATCAGAAGGTATATATTGATGGTTATAGAATGGAGACCAGTTTCGCTAGGTAAAAAGCCAATTGCACTTAAGTAGACTATTTAGAAAGCTATTTTGCAGTTTCCAGAAAGAGATTATAATGAATGGAAAGGAGAGAAGTGGACAGAGTTGTACTAATTTAGGAACTAAAATAGATAGGACTTCATGCGTTAAATTTGGATTGGAAATTTGGCTTTTTAATAGTTTCTGGGTGGTTTTGTCATTCATTGATAGGAGGGACACTGGAGTAGTATAGGATCTGTTTAGGAGAATATTTTCTTTGAGGTTCCTGGCCAATTCAGGATTTTAAGAAGCAAGTGAATGCAAACCTTCCTTCCCTCCCTTTATTACTCGTGAGTCACCTCACAACTTGTTCCTTTTGATATACTATTCAGCTTAGAGAAGGTTTTGAGATGTGTATTATCATCACATTTTTGACGTAGCAGTGCTAAATGGAACACCAGTGATCCCATGAAGAAGTGCCATCATTTTCTAGATATAAAGACCAAACGCTGGAGAAACATCATGATTCAGTGATTAATGGCAAAGACAATTCTGCTTTTGCATAATACCTTTTTTCTACTTCCACTGTGTTACTTCCCCAGGGTGAGAAAGTAAATCTTTTCTGGTATAAAACTTTTGCAGTAAGCAGTTGTAGGAGAAATATCTGTAGAATTGACTAGCCCAGAGGCAAGCAGTGTAGAACTCTGTTTGAAAATGAAAGAGAGAAAGATGCTCACTAGGTTTCGTGGCACAACTTTAAAGGCATAATTCTTCAGCATTTCCTGATACTATAGCAGTATATTTTGATGGTATCTGTGAGCTTCTCAGAGAATTTCCAAGCAGTTTTAAATTTCCTTAACCACAAAGAGCTTGTCAAAGAATGCTAAACAGCTATGAAAATGTGAAAACAAACACTCTTGGTGAATACAAAAAGCTTACTGATTTGGAATAGGTCTCTAAAGACAAATTTTGACATTTCTTGTTTGAGATAATGTACTTTCTGGTGTTTCATTCTGTTCCCTCATTTTCTTGCTTTATTATTTCTGTTTAGATATACTCTAAATTTCTGTGGAATCTTAATATTTCGTTAGTGTCAAAACAATGTAGTTTACTTACCTGAATAATTAATTCATTACAAATATAATTGAGGAATGTTAATCATATATAAAATAAATTTTTGCAGACCTCTTTTAAGGAGGGTAAGTCTCTAGTTAAAGTAATCATTTTCACTTCAAACTATCTTGGGTTTTTATTCCATATTCTTTATAGTCAATAGAATCTATATTAAGTATTAAAAAACTAGAATAATCCTTTCATTTCACTTTTGTAAATACTCAAAGCATTTGGCATTTGTTCTAAATAATCAGCCTAACAATCTGGTGACTTACAAAACATTGCCACTCTTTTTTTCAAACTCTGGGAAGATAAAATGTTAGCAAAGCGAGTTCGCAATATCTGACAAGAAATTAGTTGATGAAAACTAGGTGAGCTTACGGTTCCTATGGAATATTAACCAGTTAAGCCTAACTCTATAAATACATATTATTGTGTCGTTATTATAAATATATATGTCACTTGCAATCACAAATATTTTCTTACAGTTAGCATTTTGGAAATAAATTATCAATGTTACTGCTAAAATGATTGAAATTGAGCTCTATTTCTTTGTTGTTAACAGAGTTCATCCCCAAATATTTTATTTGTAGCAAATATTGAGGCCAGAGCTCATATTTCTGGTTTAACTACTATGTTAAAAGATAACTAAATATTAAAATTAAGAAAGGTTGATATATATATAATTAATCAAGATAGGTAAACATGGAAGTGATTATTCTTATTTTGAGCCAAATGTTCTTAGTAGATATTACAGATGAAAAAAAAATCAATTTTGGGGGTATAAGATAACTGTTATTTTAGCTCCATTTTTTCTAATTTTGATGTAAATGAGAAAAAATATATAGTCACGAAGTCACTATTATATCAATTTTATACAGACTTGACCTTGTACAAAGAAACATGCTTTGAACAGTAGAAACGTACCCAGCTAAGTAATATACATTAGTCATTAACATTAACTCAATTTTCAGATAAATAATAAATCTCTTCTGATTTTATAGCTGGGAATTAATCCAGTAGAGTGGTTATCATCAACTCCAAGCCTTTTGGGGTTTTTAATTGTTCTATTCAAATGAAAAGCTTTATGCCAGCTTTTGTTACCACCCAATTAATTCTCAGAACCAATTAAGATAAAATCATACATAATAATCTCCTAGTTATTACTAAGTATATAAAATTTGCCTCCATTACTTACTTCTTTTGACCTACCATTGACAACTCCTGATTAGTGGAGCTCCGGTACTCTTTGCTTTTTTGCTTATTAGCATTAATGGACATTTGGAAAAAGACACCCACTTCAATTTGCTAATTCAAATAGACATTGCACATTCCCTAGAATTTGAATAGCCTTGTAATTGTTTGTCTCTGAGTTCCTGACTTCACAATATTTGTTTTTTAATATCACTCCTGCTTGGAAACATCATAGCACTAATATAATGTGATGTTATTAACCTGGCTGTTGGTGAGTTATCACTCTCTTTCATATAAATCTTCTGAGAATAAAAACCTAAATATTAGCAGTGGCCTTTTAAATTTCTAAAATCAAGTATATAAATTGTATTTCTGATTGATTTTGATTTGGGCAATTTATAATTTTATGATACTATGTATAATTTTATTGGCTATAATTAATTATATTTAAACTCTAGATAACATTGCATGCATTTTCAACAATCATTCAAGTAATTTCATTATATAGCTTTAGCAAAAGTGTTTTAAATTGCATTTTATTATATTTTTTTAAGTAATTCTATAAGCAAAGTTTATTTTTTAAGTAATTTTTGGTTTATTTAGTTCATCTGAAACTTTTTTTAAATTTATTTTTAATTGGGGTAATATTGGGATACACCCATCAGGGATTGCCACCATAGTGCACCCACCACCAACTCACCGATCGTCCACAACCATAGCCCATTGTGCTTCCTTCCCTCTTTGTTCTTATGCCTCCACATTTCCTTGCCACCTTCTTGCTTCAGTTCTGTAGACACCTATCAAGGGATAGTTTTTAAAACTTATCTTTATCTGACCATTATTTTAGCTGCTTTACATTCCACATATTAGTGACACCATCCAATATTTCTCTTTCTCATCCTAACTTATTTCACTTAGCATTATCCCTTTAAGCTCCATCCATGTAATGCAAATCACATGAGTATCTTTTTTGGTCATGGAGTAATATTCTATTGTGTATATATACCATATCTTCTTGGTCTACTCATCAACACTTCAATTCTTTCCATAATTTAGCTATAATAAATAGCATTGCAATACACATGCAATAAATAGTGTGAGTTTCCTTTTGAAATAATGTTTTTGAATTTTGGGGATAGATATCTAGGAGTGGAATTACTGGGTCGAATGTCAGATCCATGTTTAATGTTTTGAGACACCTCCATACTGCTTTCCACAGGGTCTGGACCAGTTTGCATTTCCACTAGCAGTATAGGAAGGTTCGCTTTTCTGTACCTTCTCACCAGCACTTGTTTCTATTCTTTTCAATATGGGCCCTTCTTAGAGATGTGAGGTGGTATCTCACTGTGATCTTGATTTGCACTGTGAACATTTCTTGATTGTGAACATTTTTTCATGTGCCTCTTGGTCATTTGAATGTCTTCTTTGGAGAAGTGTCTATTTAGCTCTTTTGCCCATTTTATGATTATTTGCTTTGTTTTTATAGTTTTATGAATTCTTTTGTATATCTTTGATATCAGTCCTTTTTCAGATAGATGTCTGGTGTGCAAATATTTTCTCCCACTTGGTTGGGTATCTTTTTGTTTTAGTTATGTTTTCTTTCACCTTACTGAAGCTATAAACATAACTTAGCATTATATACATTCACATTTACTGTAATAGAATTGTAAATTTAGTACCAAGATATTTTTGCCATTTGAATTTAAAAATAGTCTAGTTAACATCCGGAAACTAACAGCATTTAAATGTATTTTTATGTTTCATCTATATAAATGAATCACTATATTGTTTAAAGACATGTCTATTATAAAGTTGAAAAAAATTAATAGATTGATGTTCATGCAATACTCTGGGATAAATCGTAAATTTATTAGCCTGTTGAAATTAATTTGCAAAAACATCTGAAATTGTGATAGATTAATTCGTTTTCTATCTATATAATGCTTCACTATTGGGGTATTTCTGCATTCTCATTAGTTGTGCATATAAGATAGCACACATGTATTCCATGTGTCTAATCTACTTCTCTAATGACAGTGAAAGTCTGCTAGTGAAGTGGTTTCCAACCATGCTTTTAATAAGTAGTGGGGGAGAGGCATTTCTTTAATTTTATTAAAAATGTTGGTTCATGATAAACTATGAGAGGATTATGAAGTGAAATAATCAAAGTTTCCCTTCAAAATGTCTTCTTTGAAGCTATCACATATTTACCTCATTTTGTACATAATGTTCCATAATTTCAGTTTTACAATTAGCAATAAAAATATTTGTGAGTTGAAAGGTAATGAAAAACTGCAATTTGTGTTTCAACTCTGCAATTTAAATGTCACAGGTAAAGTTTGATTAAATGGTGGTGTCTTGGATCACTGATCATGGAAGGCTGAAAATTCCATGTACCAAAGTTCATCAAGAAATTAGTCAGGAGTTGGGAGTATGGCAGTTACCCAGTCTTGATAACATAGAGTACATATAAGAATAATACAATAAAGAATATGTTGGAATGACAGATAAAGGTTGAAGTCTACAAATGAAAGGGAGCCTTTGTGCTCTCACAAATTATAAAAGAAAGATATTTATTTAGAAATGAAGAATGTGGCATCAAAGGAGATGAGAATGATAGGAGAGTTATTCAATGTGTGAATTGTGGATTTCTGATAATCTTAATTTCAGGTAGTAAACTGCATTCTTTGCTTTATGCAAATGCTGGTATAGATTTTAAATATGCCTATTCTGCTAGACTGGTGATTTTATCTCAATTGGATAAATGAGAAGAAATGAGCCTGACTGTCCTGTTTTTCACTGAAACTCCAGCTGCCCTCAAACAAAGTATTGAATTGGTAAGCAGGAAGTTTAAACAATTTTAAAGAAATTCAGACATCATTTCTTAACATAAAGTAAAGATAAAATACAAAATAGAATGTCAACAGTATCAACAGAAACACAATCATAACCCAATTTGAAACAGTTGGGACTGCATTATGCAAGAGTAATCCAGAACCTTAAATTGCTAGGGAACACAGGTGGTACAATGACTTTTATCTGTATCTGATATAACTTGGATCAAGTTAGAAGAAGGCATCTTTTTGAGTAAAAAACTAGTTTCTCACCTGGAAACATTTTACCTACAAAGGCATTAACACATTTTTTTTGATAAACAAATGACCCTGAGGCTTTGTTTCCTCTATAAACACATACTCATAGATGTTCACCAATAGTTGTAGGTTTTCAGAGTTTTCTTATTCAGCATTGGAAGTATCTCTTTATAGAGTTTGGTTTCATAATTTTATACTTTATTGACTGTAGCTACCTATAGGAGCCTGTGAATTAAATACTCAAGAGATGTTGAAAAACAGGCACCCCTCTGGAAATCTTACTTTACCTGCATAACAGAATTATGAACATTAAAATGATAAAGTATATCTAATGACTTTCTGACTGTGTATATGCTTGCTAGATGCTTTTTCTGGCTAACATAAGGTTTAGAATTTCAACCCTCTTTGTACCTCACTGGCAGACAGTAGGGCTAAGAAATGGCTGAATGTTTTTGAGAATTAACAATAGTGTATTCAACACATATTTTGGGGAAATTAACTATAGAATCATTCATTAAAAAAACATTCACTGTGATTCTACCAGAATGCAGTTCTGTGAAATGAATGAGAGTAGTTATTATACTGATTCAGTTCTGTACTCCAGAAATTTTGACAGATTTAATGACCAGAAATAGATCCTGACAAAGGCAAGGATCTGATCTTGAAGGAATGGTTGAGTATGCTGCATTTGAGGACTTGTGTTTATTCTTTGAAAATTAGGGAATACAGAAGAAATTCAAGTAGGCATTTTAATACTCACTACCTGAAAAATGGAATGGAATGTGTCACGTCTACAGTAGAAATATCAGTAAAGAGATGTTGGCATTGTCTTGGTACAGGTAGTAAGACTCTGAACGTTAGTAGCCAAAGTGAGAGTAATGACGAGAAGACAGATTTGAAAAATACTTGGGGAAAAAGACAAACAAACTCTATAACCATCTCCTTTACCCAGCTTTAAGGATTAATAGTCTTCTGATAGAGGTCCTTCATTAATCTTCTTCTTTTAAACTTCAGTCACCATTGATAATTCAAATTCTACCTCTAGCTTATATCTGTCTTCTGATCTCTATTATTTACAAATACCTTTGTTTTTTACACTTGTGTGTTTCAAAGGCATTTCCATGGCCAACTGACTCACTTCCTTTGTCACTTATCTTGAAATGTGGTTCCACCATTTAATCAATTTTGTAAGTCAGAACTGAAAAACATCCTTAAAATGTTAATCTTGCCTTGTGCAAAACATCTACTTAACTCTTTTATTAGTAGCATTCCCGAAATAAAGTAATTTGGTGTTATCCGCCCCACCCCCCCACCCCGTGCACGGCCTGATATTATTCTTGCCCTAGCATAGCTAATCCATTATGTCTTTGCCTTTCTCTTCCCCTTCTGGACACTAATCCAAGACTCCAACACTTTGCCTGGATTGTTGTAGGAGTTTCTTAATGTTCTTTTTCCCCCATATCTGCACTTAGTCTACTCCCAATACAACCTGCATAGGTAGTTACCAAGGTCTTCTCAAAATGCTTTCTGATATGTCATCTTCTTCTCTTCTTGAAATTCTATAGTTTTTTTTTTAATTTGTTGAGATAAAACTAGTTTAATTCATTATGTGGTTCATGTGTAAAATGTTTTTATTCTACATCTATGTATATTACACTATGATTGTCACCAAATCTAATTTTCATCCACCACCATAAAATTGACCCTCTGTTGCCAGTTCAACTGCTCCCATTCCCCTTACCCCTCTCGTAATCACCACTTAGTTATTATTATAATGTAGGACTTTGTTTTTGTTTTTCAAATTGCAATTTTATGGAGACTTCATTATTTTATGATAAACACTAGACTCTTTAATAAGTTCTTTAATATTTCATGTAATCTAGTCCCTGGCAAACTCCCTACCTCTTATGTCACTCTATAATTTAGTTTCTAATTCTTTATTATACTGGTTATATTTTTCTAGATTATATGCCCTCTTTCCTGAAGAAATTTGCACATACTATTTCCTATGCCTAGGATACTCTTCACACCTGTTTGTCTGTGTAACTCCTTCAAACATTAATTCATTGGGATTCTTCTAACAGCTTATCTCTCATCCCTTTACAGTGATGGTACATACCTCTTAGAAGTTTTCATAGTTACCAACATATTTTGATTCATAGAACTTATTGTAGAATTTGTATGTTGGTGGAATGTCTTTATTAATCTCTGGCTTCCTCCCTAGACTGAGGGCAGGGTACATATTTATTTTACTCAGCAAATAGATTTTAATCAACTATTCTGTAATAGTATGTATAAATTTAATAAATAATTGCCAATTGAATCAATAGAAGAATTAATGATCATTAAAGGGAATAAGACAAATAAAATATTTCAAGATAAACCAGAAATTAATGAATAAAAATAAGTTTATACTTGGACTCATCTTACATGGCATTACAAGTCGTGTGTGTGTGTGTGTGTGTGTGTGTGTGTGTATTTAATTGAAATTTTTATTTGGAAAATGAAGACTAAGGCCATATTAAATGCCAAGAGCTCTTTACACTGATTTTATTCTTTGTTTGATTATGCTTTAGAAAACTATGTTAATCAGCATATCTAGGTTTTTATGATAAGGAAAAAAGTAATAGAGCTCTGTGAGATTCTATTATATTTATATTCAATAGGTGGTTTTAAAAATTTCTCTCAAAATTTTTTTGAGTTTATCACATAGAGGCCCAAGAAAGGATGAAGTAAAATGCCATATACTATGCAATAAGATACCAATTTTGAGGGCCTCCCCAGTGGCACAGCAGGTTGAGCGCCAGGCTGTGATGCTGTCCATAGCCTCTGCACGTGGGTTCGATTCCAGGCCGGCCAGGGAGAAACCCACATGGCGAGTAGACCTCTCCTGTCTATCCCGCTGATCCCCTCAGCAGTGTCCTTGGTCCATCTGCCTGTGCTAGTCCCCACTCTGTTTCTGGTGAATTCTCTCATCCTCTCATACCTCTGACTGTACCCCAGTTATTGTATAAATAAATTTTTAAAAAATATCAATTGTTAACCTTAAATCTATTAGTCACAGTACTCAGAAAACCTTATTAAAATCTTGCCACTGAGGCTTCTCTGAGGGAAGCTTTCTTTTATAAATTCATTTACTAACAGCCTGACCTGATAGGGTAACACAATAAAAATATTTCCTGGGAATTCAACTTGGAGTGAATTGAAATACAGCGCTTCCTCTTCATCAGTAGTCTGTGACTAAGAAATGAAAAAGAGCTAAAGACTTGAAAATTTATATTTCCTCCAAATCTCAGGTTACGTATTCATGTTTATTTTAGAAAGAACATGATTTTCTCTTTCAAGTAAATGGAGAAATGGAAGCTCTTTGGTTTGCATGTGCATATAATTATATTTGAGAAGGCTGAGGACCTCATTGTCCTGTCAATGAGTTCAAATCAAATACTTTCTGTATATAAAAATGTTTAATGTTTTTATGACAAAATATTTTATGTTTTTATGACCAAAGATTAGGGACTAAGGCCACCAACCACTAGTTGTACTTAATGAAAAGTTGATGATTAATAATGGTACTAACCTCATAGATTTGTGTTGAAGATCTGTGTGCTGGTATCAACACTTAAACAATATCATCCACAATATATTTTACTATTTCTATTACTATCAGAATTTTAAAAAATCTGTGCCCTTTAAAACCTCACAGTATATATGTAGATCTAGTTAACACTAGAAAAACCATAATTTCAAAATAACAACTAATAAACTGAAATAATGTCACTAGGCAACTACAATTAATTGCCAGATAAATTTACCTTTTAATGATTATTGTAGGAGAGCAGAGGATAAAGAGACCAGTTGGGATGGGATAATCACTGAATATTTTCCCAAAGATCATCTTTGGTACTGGTAAAAATTTAAAAAATGGTAAATACTGGTCCTTCTTCAGTTAGAAATTTCTGACAATTATTTGCTTATAAATATATTTAGTGTGTATTTAATATTTTTCCAAGAATATTAGGACAATCATATGAATATAAGAGCATATAAAAGTATGGTGAAATATACTCTAGAGGAATATTCTTAATAAATGGTTTCATTAAAAAGTCAAATGCCCTTTTTGTGAGGGTTAAGATTGGAAAGCTGTTCCTCTGTATCCCCTACCAATGCTGAAATGCCAATGTGGGCCATTCACTCAACCATCCAGGAAGCTGATGAAGTACATGAATAAGAGACAAAAAACTCATGATGACATTTCATTATTAGTGAAAACTGTTCATTATTAATGAATGTTGCTTTCTTATGCTCCAGGTCTTCAACCTATATCTCAGTAATCATACTCACTGGAGGAAGAAAAGGGCAGAGTCAAATATAGAAACAATTTCCTTCTTTTTCTATGGGTTAACCTGCTAGCAGAGATGCCAGCTGTGGGTTTTCATAAGCCTGAACAGTCCAAGTGCAGCTGCCCCCACATAGGAGAAATGTAGGAGAAATAAAGATCCTGGGTCAGACTGGGTTCTAAGTGCCAGGAGAATCTCCTAGGTGGACGGACAGAGATGTCTTCTTTCTCTTTTCAAATATCTCCCCAGACATTGGCAATTGGTCTCTAGTTAGTCAGGGCTTTAGAATCTAATAAGCCTTCCCTTTCATAACTTGTATGGAGTAGTGTTTAGAATGAAGTGGAAGAGCCTTCCCCTGAGAAGTATGTTGCCCTTGAAAGAAGATAAACATTAAATTAATAATTAAAATAATCAGTCTCTTATTTGGCCAAGACATGTATGAACTCAACTTGAAGACCATGGTCATGAAGAGTATATTTAGGACATGGGCCTCCCCGGTGGCGCAGCGGTTGAGCGCTGGGTTGCGAAGCTGCACGCAGCCTCTGCAGCGGTTCGATCCCCGGCTGCTCCCCGGCCACCGGAGGAGGGTCCCGCATGGCGCACAGACCGTCCTGCATGGCGCGCAGATCTCTCCTGCCGCCCGCTGCTCCCCTCAGCAGTGTACTTCGGTCCTTCTGCCTGCTCTGCTCCCCGCTCTGGCTCTGGTGAATTCTCTCACCCTCCCGCGCTTCTGACTGTACCCAGTGCTTATATAATAAATAAATAAAATAAATCTTTAAAAAAAAAAAAAAAAAGAGTATATTTAGGACATATTGTTTGGGGAGAACTGAATTAAAGAATGCTAGCAACATACGAAGGGCTAACTATAAGGGAATCCAGATTATAAATAGCCTGAATATGTTTAATAGCAGTTTTAGAAGTCACTTCCAAAAATTACAATTTGTAAGTCATCTTTTCAGAAATTACACTCCTTCATAAAAGCTCGAACTTCCAGTGTGAAATGAAGAAAATCACATGTTTATGAATTCTCTATGAAAAGTCATTATTCTTTTAGTACTTATCTTGATTTCCCCCACCATGGACACTATCTTTTTATGAAATTATCAGATCTAACACTAGTAAATGGATACCCTGAACATAGGAAAAAAAAAAAAAAAAAACCTGCCAAAATCTTGAAGAGGAAAAAATAGGTGCCTAGGAGAAATTAATTGCACTGTCTAAACTATTGATAACAGTAGCAAGAAAAAGATGCCACTTTCATCATTTATTCAAAGCTGCCAAGACAGCATTGGAGATATTGATAAAAAATAACTACATTTGCAATTTAAATAACAAAATATTTCATTTTTAGCTGTTCTCTTATTTCTTGAGTAAATTCATTCCTCTTTTCAGCTTGGTTGGGCTGATTGTGCACCTTCATAAAATACTGTTTAGAATGATTTAAATGCACTTCCTTACAACAGAAAAAAGACAAATGGAATTTTTTAAAAGCCCACATACGTATGTTTTGACATGAAATTCTCCACTGAAATTTATTATGAAGTTATTTCAAATTGTAAGCATTAGAATTTGGAAATACAGAAGGAGAGAGGAAGAGTTTCACTTACCGTGAAGAATTTAACTGACAATATAAAATGGGACATCTCTCCTATAGAAGTCTTCATGGGTTTCATTTTAATTAACCTACATTCATTTTTAATGTTGTATTATTCAGTTTTACTTTATGGTGCCATTTAGACAGCAAACTTCCATACATCTGCAGAGGCTGATAACAATGGGTTTAATTTAAAATGAAACGATCAGTACAATTTTAAGATATCAGTGCTACTAAGAACATTTGCTATAATAGCATATATCAGTGCTTTTATTTTTCAAGAAGTCTATAAAAATATTGGAGGTCATGCTTAGAATTTTTATCCTATTTTTAAAACCAGCTGTTCATTTGTGTTAAGATTTGGACCTCATTTAGAAAGTAGGCAGTTCTTGATTCTCAACTAATAATTTGTTACAGCTTCTGTAGGACTAGACTAAACCTTAGTTATTTAAACTATAGTGATTATTTGGAATTATTAAGAGTTTAATATTTTGATTTTCATTGAAAAGTAGGAATTGTCATATTGCCTTATATATATAGCATCATTTCAGTGATTTTTGAACAGTAAATAATATATTCAAAAAGTACTTAATGAAACAAAGGGAATACATTTTCAAGCAAAATTGGGGGACATAAAGCAAATAAATGAAGCCAGGAAATACCTGTGAGGAAAAAAATTATCTGATTTTGGCTTCACTGCTTATAGCTTAGCTTCACATTTGCTTTGATTTTTAGACTACTCTGAAGTTACTGAAGCTCTCACCTGATTATGCAACCAAATATTTGTTTTCTCTGAATTCCTGTACTTTATGATTTTAAGCATATTATTGATACAAACACTCTTATGCTTTATTCAAATTCCTCTATTCCAGTATAGTCAAGGAATATCATTTTTCACTCTCCTAGTCCTGACAATGCCTCCATCAAATTTGAAAAAATTATGTGAAGTCACTAGATTTTAATGTGTGAATTTATTACCTACAGATTAAAGGAAAATATTACCAGATAACTAAGTGTGAAAAACATTCAAATAACCCAGGAAAGAGCATCTCAGTAAATAAGTTAATAATAAATTTCAAGTAATCTTGTTAACTAAAACATATAGAAATAAAAATGTTAACCAGAAACACAAAGTAATAGTCATATTGTTTTATGCACAAAATTAGAAATGGTTTAGTATTCATTCATTAACTATATATTTGTGGGGTATCCATTATGTTCTAATCATTATTTTTGATGTTGAGGAATATCAATTTGTTTTGGTGTGTGTATGTGAAAGTACTTGAGAGAAAAATAAAGCAGTATAAGGGCCAGAGGAAAATTAAGAATTTGCAATTGTAAGTAAAGCACTCATTTCTGCAGATTCAGTCAGTAATCAGGTTGTTATTGAAGATACACAAGGAACAATGGGAGACAGAAAGCCAAGCAACAGATCTAGAACCATGGCAAAAACAAAGGATGAAGAGTAGAGGCTCACGCTTACTTGCTAAGAAGGCACTATCAGATAAACAAGAACTCAAGACTAGAATAAAAGGGAATTGCATGGCTCTTTTAAGTCAGATTTACATGTCTTCCTCTCAGTGCTGATAATTTTTGATCTCTATTCCAGTGTGTTCTGTCATTTAAAATTTCTTGAGATAGATGCTTAAGTGTACACCCCAATGAGTTCTTACATACCATTACTAATTAAATGAACCATTACTAATTAAATGAAAGGGGGTTGATTAGTAACAATATATAGTTTTCCCACTGTCCCCAAAGATTCTATCATGTCCTCCCAGAAATATGCACTTTATATTCTAAACAGTAAGTCAATTTGCCTGCTCTAATTTGTTCATATAAATCAAATTATATAATATATACTCTTCTGATTCTGATCTTTTCATGCAGTATATGTAAGATCTTGTGGGTCTGCTACTCCTAGGCAGCCTATTCAGCCCCCATTTTGTCACCTAAACAAGGTCAAAATGGTCCGGCCAGTTAGGAACAGGAGCCCAACCCTTCAGCCCTTCAAATCAAACAAGAGCACAAAGTTGGATCACACTGGGGAGGTTCTGCATCACAAGGTAAGTCTGGAACTCCCAGGGGGGGCGCTGAGGACCCATGCATAATATGAGCATCAGGAAATATGTCCAGAATGCCCAGGGGGCTGAGGACCAATGCATAACACATACTCCCGACTTATACATCACGAGGTATGACCAGGAACGCCCAGGGGAACAGAACAAGGGACCCCAGAAGCTAATCAGTGGAGCACCTTGTTGATAAGATTAGAACCATGGTTGGGGGGGGGAATTAAGGTGTGTCATCAAGTAGATAAGAAGTGCCTAGAGGGCAGACTCACAATCCCTAATCTTCTACACCCTTCCCCTTTCTTTAATCTCCTTAATCTCCTTACAACCAATTATGTGTGTCAATAAAAGGGTCAGGATCTTGCTCTTCAGCAGCATCCTGCATTATATAGCCTGCTCCCCATGGCTCCTGTTTGTCAGTGTGGTGTTGTCGGATGCAACAAGATCTATCCTGTTGCTATTTTATGTTGCTCTTCTATTAAGGTATACTGTACTATTGTACCAATAACATGACTTATTTATTCCATTTATTACTGAAAGGCATTTGAATTGTTTCCAAGTTTGGGTTATTATGGATAATATCTGTGATCAACATCCTCATACAAATCTTTTGATGAATACCAGGAGTCATTTCTGTTGGGTATATGCCCAGGTATAGAATTGCTGAGTCAAAGAATTAACATATATTTAGTTTTAGTAGATATTGCTAGTTTTCCAAGATGGTTGTATAAATATGTACTGTACTCTTGCCAACAGTGGATGAGAGTTTGAGCTGCAACAATTTTTTGTTGTCCATCTCTTAACTTAGCCATTCTGTGGTAGAATCTCTGTCATTTTAGTTTGCATTTCTCTGATGACAAATGATGTTAAGTGTCATTTTATATGTATGCCGTTTACCCCCTTCCCAGTGGAAATTATAGACCCATTTTCAGCTTTTCCTTAGACTTTTAGATTGTGGACAGGGCATGGAGAGAATGCAACAATGACAACACAGGGGGTTATAACTGATTTAAAAATATATATTGAAAGGGGAATAATTTATTCACATCATGGTTTGGGGTTCAAGTAATATACATTCCAAAGTCAACTTCTGCCACTGATCATCTGTGAACTTTAATAAGACAGTTTGTATATTTTCATTTACACACAATTTTAGTAGTTAGTTGATGTGGGAATAATATTATATCAACCAATTTTTAGAGGATTTACTAAGTAATTAAAGAAAATTCAGGCACTATAGTTTAAATTTAAATTATAATTTTCATGTGAGTAAGTCATGTAGTAAAGTCATGTAGTAAGTCATATAGTAGGGTATACATTTGAATTGTTTCCAAGTTTGGGTTATTATGGATAATATCTGTGATCAACATCCTAATACAAATCTTTTGATGAATACAAGGAGTATAAAAGCACATTTTATGCATTTATTAGAAAATGAAATTATTTCAGTGCTCTCTAGAGGGTCAGTGTATCTAGATCTTAGTGAACCAGGCAGAAAGTGGTGGTAGATGAAGTTGGATTAGATAATGGAGGATTTTTGTCCTGGTAAGGACTTTGAATTCCATATCAGCTGTAGAAATCATTTAATGGCTTTTAAAGTAGGTGAGTGGCATGAGGTCACACTCTTAAGAAATTCTTTTGGCAACTTGAGAAAAGTGGGTAAGTTGCCATTACCATTGTCTGAGTAAAAATTTATGATACATGTATAAGAAAGATAGACAAAAAGAATATTGAGTTAGATTTTGAATATAATAACAGGAGTACATGCTGTAAATTTGGACATGAATGAGGAGGTAATGAAGGAAATGAAGGGAACAATGAAGGAAAAAATAATACTAAATTTCGTTCTTTTCATGTAGGTATAGATTATTGTTAATTGCTGAAATGGCTGCTTATGAAGGTGGGCAAAATTAGTAGATAGAGTAATTTTAAAACAAATCTAAATTTAAGGTCTTAAGATTTTTTCTAAGTAAGAATATGAAATAAGCAGTTAAATATACCTATTGGCAATTCAGAAAAGATCTCTGGACAGCAGTCTATTTGCAATCATGAACCTACCATGGTGTTTCTAGTTAAACAACTATTTGATGCAAATTGATAAACATTGTGTTAAACCTTACAGAATCATCACATTTTATCATACTTTCTCTACTTATTTGCCCATTGTTGCAAGCTATCTTTTGTGAAAATATAAGATAATCCAAGCCAAGTGACTTTAACTACATATAAAATATGAAGCAAGATAAATATGGTTTTATATGAGAATAGATATATAGTATCTCAATAATGTCATCAAGAATATCATATCTTCATAGTCTGCTTTTGTAATACTGACTTCATTCTTGACTTATCTTGAAATTGTCTTCCATTGTTTGTATCTGACAGAAAAGTGGGAGTATCTTCATCTAGCTTTCACCTCAAAATCTTGAAATGCACTTTGATTTAAGTTACTTATATCAATCATAAATACCTTCAAATCCATATCTTTCCCTGGGCTTCAGGAAGAACCAAGCATAGCAAAAAGAAAAATGTGTGCCGGCAGGGATGCTAAGCTTCCTAGAAAGTATTTACTGAAGCCACAGCTGAAGTCAGATGTGTGCAAAATGATGGGACACAGAGTTCCAGAGATATTTTGCTTGAATAATGGGAGAAAATTGGTGGTAAAAATGATAGGGCAGGAAATAAAGCCAATAATTAAGGCCAGAATTATAAATACATGTAAACTCTCTTCATTTTTGAAAAGTGGGACTATAAATTTCGTAAGTTTTCTAACAACCAATGGGAAAATGAAAATATAATCAGTTCCACAATCATAGGAATTAATCAAAAGATGAAATGAAGAGAATTAATAGGAATAACAATTCAAGTATTGAGTACCCCTTTCCCAATAAACTCAAGATGCATCCAAATAAAGGGACTGTATAGTGTAGTAAATCATCCTCAACACTGTCTTTAAAAATCTCTGTTCAGGGCCTCCCCTGTGGCACAGCGGTTGAGCGCTGGGTTGCAAAGCTGCCCGCAGCCTCTGCAGCACTGGTTCGATCCCCGGCTGCTCCCCGGCAATTGGAGGAGGGTCCCACATTGCACGCAGACCTCTTCTGCCGCCCGCTGCTCCCCTCAGCAGTGTACTTCGGTCCTTCTGCCTGTTCTGCTCCCCGCTCTGGCTCTGGTGAATTCTCTCACCCTCCCGCGCTTACCCAGTGCTTGTATAAATATAAATAAATAAATAAAAATAAATCTTTAAAAAAAATCTCTATTCATAGATTACATACTAGTTCCTTGTACTGGCAGTGGCATTTTACTAAATAAGCCCACAAAACAGTTTACTGAAGATCATAATTGATGTGGAGATAGTACTTATGGAAGAGGTGAAGAAATAGTCAAAATAGTCTTTAGCAAATATGTTGAAATACTGTTTTTCTTCAAAAAATATTTGGCAAGCCTTATGGATATTAATGTATTTTAAACATATATGTGTACACATACCATCTACTAAGATGCAATTATAACATACATAAGGGGGGTGATCAGTTTTTAATGAAAATTTAGATAAATATAATTCTGTACTATAACTTTGATGGAAGAAAATATGCAAACTAAATGAAAGCAGTAGTCATAGTATGAACATAAACAGCATTCTTAAAGTGAGCAGTATTTCTCAGGCCATACTGCATCATTTATTTAATTCTGGTTGTCTAGATTTTAGACAGATATCAACAGGTAAGCCTTTCCAGAGGCAAGTAAAAAGGAGGAAATAAAAATGCTATTCATATTCTATAAAGGATGACTAAGATAACTGGAATGGTTTCATTTTGAGGGCAGGGGATGACAGAACTTAATAACCAGCTTCCAAGATGAGAACAGATGTCACTGAGAGATGTGGTAGGTGTGTGAGTGTTGATCTGAGAGGCAGAATTAAAACCAAAATATACCAGACACATAGATGGAAGGAAGACCTACTTATTAGTGAGAAATTTCAGATATCAAATAGGCTTCCTTGGAGAAATATATTAGCAAGAGATGATTCAACTTTCCATTATATAGTTGTAGTAAATAAGTATAATGTTAATCAGAACACTAAAATCTGTCATTTTGGTCAACATGCAAAGTCTTCACTACTAATTAATATTACTTCAATGAACATTTTTTTCAATCAAATAACATATGCTACACATATTTCTAAGAATTGGAGGATACAGCAGTAAACTTAAAAAAGTGAAAATGCTCTTGAAGCTCACCCTATTTGAGATGGTTTGTGGAAACAGATTAAAAAATATGTGAGAATGTGAGAGAAAGAAAGGGAAGGTAGAACAAAATGCAATGTCTACATATCTGAGGAATATTTTTGAAGTCACTGGTACTAACTGCTGCCTATGAGGATTGCTGTGTTTACTTTCTAGTCTGTAAGTCTCTGTCTAAATGTCTGCATTGTCTCTCACCACCTGCTATTAAATATATTGGGCCTCTTCCTGGGGATACCTCTCAGATCACTGGGTACTCAGCATCCTAGTCTTTTCACTCAGAATATAATTTAAGTTACTTTTCTGATGATATGAGCCATGATTTACAAACAAGTGGTGGGATTTGAGTTGGAACATATTACAGCCATGGTTACAAAAAACAGTCTAAAACTTCAGTAAGAAACATGGTGTTAATAGTGTAATATCAAAGATACTAAAGCAAGATGTCTCAAAGCATGGTCTGAATGGCATTTATATGTGAATCATAATAATTTTTTTTTTAAATGCAGATTCCTGCTACTGCAAATTTTATTGATTTTTTTGTGGGTAGAAACTGTCAATCACTTTCTTGAACAAACTCTTCAGGAGATATATATATCTCCTTATTCTTAGATATGGATGTTTTCAAGCTTATTCCATAGGATTCAACCAATAAAAAGTACAAGGATCTTAAGTGAAAACTTGGAAACATCAATAATAGAGAACTCCTGTTCACAAGGGCCAAAGAAAAGAAAAGAAAGTTCTTGGAGTACCATATGGCTATGGTACTTAAAGAAAGTTAGGGAACTTTTCAGTCTCCTTATATTTATAAGTAATACACAGAAGTTTTGCTTACCCCACCCCAGCCAGAGGCTAATTCTGTTTATACCAAACAAAATAATATAAAAATGTATCATATTAAAATATGTTCAGAACAACAATTGCTAAAATAAAAATTATTAATTACTTGCAAATGGAGCCATATTAAGTTAATCATCACAAACATGCAATAAAATTTTCTATCTAGATTTTAAGTTTCTTAAGGAAACCTTTGATAACCTTACTTCTTGTAAGAGAAGAGAGCTTAAAAATATTTATCAGCACATAATAAATATTCAAAAAATAGGGCCTCCCTGGTGGTGCAAGGGTGCACAGCCACTGTGGCTCGAGTTTGATCCCCGGCCAGGGTGCTACCCACAGGGCACAGCAGACCTCTCCTGACTCACCCGCTACTCCCCTCAGCAGTGTATTTCAGTTGCTCTGCCTGTTCTGTTCCCCATTCTGTCTCTGCTGAGTCTTCTCAACCCCACACCTCTGGACTGTACCCCAATTCTTGTATGCATAAATAAATCTTTAAAAATTAAATAAATATTCAATAAATAGTTTTTAGTGATAGTAAGACATTGTTAATGGTCAATAAAGAGTTTTCTGGGATGATTAAGAAGGGTAAACAAGATTTTAATGTATCTTATAGTTGTTTCCTTACAGAGGGGAGAGTGGGAGGGAGAGAGAGGGAGATAAAAAAGAAATTGCATTGGGAGAAGATTATGGACTTGATTTATTACATTAAAATTTAAAAAAGTGATAGCAATGGACCATAAAAATCCATTTACCAACATCTTGAAGAATAGAATTCCCAATTAAATTCTCCCTGAATTTTTAGAGAATACACTGAATCATATTAATTTATTTTCAATGACAGTCACTGCTCTTGCAGATCTGCAGAAGTCCTACCTACAATGTCACTTGGTGTTAAGGAAGGTTTTGATTTTAACTCTATGAGAAAAATATAAATTAGGTGCAAGAATTTATTATACAGCAAATAGTAAAGGTATAGTTATTGAAACTGAATATTCCTATTTGGAAGCAGAACTTCTACAGTATTTTTCTTTGTATCTTCTGATCAAACTAGTCATTCTTAGCACATCTACATGGTGGTGTAACTGAAATGCCTAATCATCATGGATGCCTATAATTATAGTGTCCTGTGAATTATTTGTGACTGATTGGTTGGATTTAAAGTCAGAATTAATTTCTAATGCTTCTGCTACAGGAAGTTTAGAAAGAGCCTGAATGATGTTAAGGATGCTACTCAGCTATTTCCACATATGACTAGGCTCAGGTGACAGATTTTACTAACTCTGACTAGAACTCTGAGAGTTATTTGTGAGATTCACATGACTATCTTACAAGTTCAAAGGCAAATTCTAGGAGGATCCCATACTGATAAAGAGAGAAAAAGTAAGTACTCTTTCAAGATATTGTAAACTTTTAGAATAAAATACTGCTATTTCACACGGGAGTCAGATTTACACCCAACTACTTTAAAGATTAATGTTTAATAAAATATAGATATTGTTTTTCAGTTTTAAAGTTCCTACTGGAGACATTAGCCATAAGAGACTATGTTCATACATTCAAGCAGAGAGTTTCAATTGCCAAATATTTAAAAACCAGATTAAAAAGATTAACATTACTAGAAGGTTTAATGCAGAATATTATATTCTTTTTCATACATATGGCAATGATATAGAACTTAATAAACAATATTAATCTAGGTATAGGAGGATGTGTTATGCAATTGTGCAATAAAAATCTATGATTTTTCTTATGAGTATATCTTCAGTGAAGCTTCATAGATCTAGGATACGGTCCTGAAGAACATGAACAGTGTGTGTCATCCACCTACCCATCATTCTAGTATTTATCGTCTGTCTATCCAGCTGTTTAGCTATTTGTCTAACAGCTAGCTATCTGTCTGCTTTCTCTCTATCATATTTCAAGAAGGATTTAATTGGTTCTTTGATGCATACATAGGAAAATAGTGCACAAATATAGCATCTCGTAAACTTGTATTGGATTATATTTGCCTATGATAAAAATGGCTACATTTTCAGGTAGTATTTTTTAAATCACAATACATAATCTTGAGTAAGAGCTTTAGAGGCATTGAATAATAATGCCTGTTTTATTATATTTAAAGAAAAAATATTATTTAACTAAGAGTGATGACACCATGCAGTGAAACTTCTACATGTTCCTCATCGCATTTAAAGTACCATGCATACTGTGTTCCTCTCCAGAATATCCACTAATTCTCCTAATTGCTATTACATGTAGGACAAGGGTTTTCAACTCTCCAACAGTTTGTTTAACAATAATTCACTCAAAAAGTCATCCATGTGGAGGTTTCTATAACAATGTAAAGTTCTCCCTAGTGTGTAGCAGGTAATTATTATTCTAAAGTTGAGTTGGACAATAATCTTTGTGTAAACAAGACATTCCTGTACAGTGTGTTGATGATTGTTAATTAATTTTTGCCCATTGATGTAATGCAAAAATTCATTTAGAAGCTGTGAATTGTATGAAATATTAATTACATTCTAGAGGTTTCAGAGCACCACAGAATGATAACAAAAGTGAGCATTGATAAGCTTTTAATTGCAACCCATTCAATTGAGCTATTGTGTTTTCATAACCCCTTATTTTTCATTAGTTATCTGTCAGTTTATAATATAGCTGTTAATTGGAATAGAAGCAGAATGTGTGAACTTTGTTTTCCCAATTGTATGCTTGAGTTATCCAGGAAGACAAACATACACGTAAGCATAGTTGCATTGCACTTTCAAGGTTAACAAAGCCAATAAAATGGAACAAAAAGAGAAATTGGGACTGAGAACATGACACAGTCTCATGAAGCAGCCTCTCCACAGCACTCCATGGAGCGGGACAATACACATGACTCAACCACCTGCCAAGTACACAGAAAGCGCTGATGAAAAAAATCCTTTTTGTGTCCATCCAATGTAAAAACATTGAAATAGAAAATGATTAATTATATTTATTCAAGGATGTAATATATTTAAAAATTTTCCAATATGTATCCTTGAATAAGTCTCGCTATCGTAGCTACTTCATTGTTTTTAAAATGATTATCCAAGCATGTGGCACTGTTTATATATTTTTAAGATTCTTTGAAACTAACGCTTGATTATGGGATTAGAAGGAAATGTTTTGATGTTATCAATGCCCTGCTCCTAGGCAATAATGTGATTAAAAGATAAATAATATATCCATTTTATTTAATATGTATTTTTGATCATTTTTAAACCCAATTTGAATCTTCTTTGTGTAGTATTGAAGACTGCATATATTATGCTATCCATTTCTATCAAACTTTTAATTAGAAACTTGACCTCTTACATCTGCCAGAGTGATATTTTAAAGAAATGTCTTGAAGTTCACTAAAAATTACCACATCTATAGATTTGGTAAAACAAAATTATTAGTAAAAGAAAGCTAAAGAGTTGCTTCAATAAACCATCTTGAAAACTAGAACTCTAGAAAATTTCCTTTTTGCTGGTTGCAATGACTATAGTTGCATTTCCTTGATAGAATGGAAAAGTTTAAAGTTTACCTTTTATTATGCTTTACAATATTTACAATATATAAATCAAAAGGGCTTTTCTAAATCACACATATAACTGTGTGCATTCTAGTCCAAATAGGTGCTATTTACCATGTTTAGTGATGTTTTCTTATTACTTTTAAATACAAAAAATAAACAGTGTGAAACACACACACACACACATATACACACACACCCCTCATTTTATTCTCATCCAATGTTATTCCCCCTGCATTTTCATGTGGACATAATACAAAATGTACATTCTAAACATAAGTGGAATCAGATTATTTATATTTTCTGTAAGTCGTTTTCAATACATTTTCTATCAAATACATAATGTCAAAAACATGTCCATGTATTTTGTTTCTTGGACACTCGTTTACATAGTAAAAATATTCTAATAAGATATTGCTTGTTGGATGGTTTTTCTGTTTTAGCGTGAGTAGTCTCCCTTTGAATTTTGTTGTTTCTTAAGACTCTTTCTTAATAAGGCATGCATGTGTGTGTGCATGCATGTGTGCATACTCACCAGGATCATATAGGAAATATTTGAGGCTTGTGCTTAATGTGCATAAATCAGGAGGAAATTTGCATTTTTCCTTTATGTGGTTATTAACAGTTCCAAATCACTATAAATTTCTGTTTTCTTTTTCACATCCCACAAGGGCTAACTTTATGATTAGAAATTTATAATGAATAATTTTATACCTAGTGACATGACTGAAACAGGTTAGTATACAACCCTGTCTAATAAAGCATACTTTTCCCCAAATTCGCCAAATCATTTTAGTAGTTTAGAGATGTGGGGGCCATATTTCCTGTTTCTGATCCCTTTTCACCCTGTTCAAAACCCAGGTTTTACCTCTTATTTCCTAGATTTGAATGGCTAATTAAAGTTCAGGCTCTAGGTAAACACAGATTACTACATCATATTCACCAGAGACAGAGTGGGGAACAGAACAGGCAGACTGACGAAATACACTGTTGAGGGGAGCAGCGGGTGAGACAGGAGAGGTCTGCCACACCATGTGGGACCCTCACCGGCCTGCCGGGATCGTACCCGGGCTGCAAAGGCTGAGGATAGCTTCACAGTGCGGCGCTCAACTGCCTGTGCCACCAGGGAGGCCCAGCCAGTTATTTTCAAAAAAATTTTTCCAAGCATTATCTGGCAGTTTAGACTTCTGAATCACAAAATATTTCTCTAAACATACAAGCTTAAATGTTATTGCAAATAAAGTCTCCCAGAAGAGATAATAGTAGCAGTTACATTATTATCTCTAAATTTTCCATTTGATTATTTTTCATAAGAATTTCCCCTTGTTTTCCCATACTTGTTTTAGAGTTGTATTATCTCTTCTATCACTCAAAACAGTAAATGTGTATATATTAAAAGATATTTGTTGTTGTAATATTACTTATGTAGAGGTTTTTTGTTTTTTGTTTGTTTATAATGCTTTTGGGATTGTGAGAGGAAAATAAAACCAAAAGGGTAGGACAGTAAAATCATGACTTGTTTCATCAGGGGTCACTGATCCTGAAATATGCAAATGATTCTGCATAGTTCAAATATATAATATTTACATAATGTAATTTTGGACTATACTTAATTAAATCTTAAAGGAAAAATATTCTAGAAAATGCCTAAGAGTAAGTACCATATCTTGAAATACTTATAATATAGAGAAATGTGAATTGAGTTAAGCCATCACTTGCTCTTAGCTTGCCTGCAGTGCTTCCATGCAGTGCCTATATCTTGTAGTTCTTTTTTTCTTAGGAAGCTGATGGGCATTTATGGGCCAAACTATCCCAGAGTGGTCCAGTGCCATCCTTTTCAATTGGTAAGTCCTCAGTAGGTCAGTAAGGGAGAAGTAAAATCAGGCCTACAATTTGAGAGACAAGGTGATGTAGCAGCTGGTATGAAAAAAGGAAACTCATCTTAACTTTGTCCCCATGTTGGTAAAGGCCTCAAATATTGACACTCAAGATTAATTGGGAAGAACCTAACTTCTTCCCTAATTGGGAAGAACTTAACTTCTTCCCTTTGGTGATCTCTTTTCTTTTTAAGGTATTCTTTGGTACTTATATACTGAGAAATATGTTTGTGCAAATGTATTTAATAATGTATGTGTTTATGCGTGTTCTTGTGTGTGCACACTTTCATCCCTCTGTACCTACCTCCAATATGCTTTCATAAATTCACCAGTTAAGATTACCAATTAGTCATTTTTACTTTTTTGCTCTTAGAGAAAGAATTTAAGGTGCCCAGTATCCTTGTCTGCCACTATTATTTTGGTTCTCATCTCAGCTTGTTCTGTTTCTTTCAAATATGTAGCTATATGTAGCTATGGAAACATTCATCATGTTTTCTACCTTTTCATACAATAGTTGGACATAATGTTACCTTTCATTCAGTGACATTTAGTAGTATTAGATGGTAGAAATGAATTAAAATTCTGAACAAAGGCTGAGACAAGTATTATAGTTCCTGAAAGTACCTGGAACTGCTAATCATTATGATAAATGGCCCACTGTGAACTGGTGGAAATACAATGAATTGTCATAGCTCCCTTTTGAATTACAGCTGCTTTTTGTGAAGTTAACAGTTTGAGAAACAGAATGAAGAGGCTGTTATTCCTAGATATTGCTTTACCTTGATTTGATGTAGTATGCATGAAATATGCTAAAATAAATTTATGTGGAAGTTAGCCCAGTTTCAAATCATTATACATTTTCTTTTTTGGAACAATGTGGCAAGAGTATCCACACTCCATGAAAATATTATGAATGAAGTAAACTTATATTTTTGTAATCTATATTGCAAGTCTACTAATGAACATAACTCAGAGTATATTGAATGAATATAACTCACAGAGTACATAAGGTTAAACTCACTCTTGACAACAAATCTTTGAGATGGAAAATGTTATTCTTCACTTGTAGTTGAGGAAATTGAGTTTTGGAATGGTTTCAATTATATACATCTGAGCAGTATATGTATTCTGATAAATTATAAATGCTAACCAAATTTAGAAAGTTAGGGATATAATTTTTATTAGATAAAATCTATCCCTTTATTAATAAATTTATGAATGGGGCAGCATCCCATTTAGATACTGCAAGGGGTTACATAAAATGGAGGATATTTATAGATAAAAGAGGGTGGGGCAAGATTATTAACAAAAGGAAAGATTCAGGTAAAACCTCAGGGGAAGACAGGGGCAGGGGTCTTATTCTACAGATAATCTCCCTGGTGCTGATTAGAAAACTTTGGATTGATTGATGGGATTCCACTTTTGGGAGAGGTAGAAATTGAAATAGGTATTAAGTAAAGGTAGGGGATTCTCCCAGCATGAAGTGTTAAAGTGACCCAGAGCTGTTGAGTTTTGCACTCCTGGGCTCTGGAGATAGCAGGTGGGATTAGAGCTCAACTCTGCTGCCTGATGTGCAGTACCACCCAAGCTGAAGGAGAAGTCACCCATGTAGTGCCATGGTCTGAATTCCGCCCCTGACATCCTAAGCAATGGGATTGCTGAGAAAAGAGCAAAGCTAAGTAGCCATTTTTGTAAACCTTTAAAAAGTAGCAGTGAACATGGGATCTCTCTCTGTCCTTTTTATTGGAGCTGGTTGGGATGGCAGCCCTGTGTAAGAGTGTGAGCTCCTTAAAAAGGAAAGGTTCCATGTGCCTTGCCCTACATAATGGAGGGTAGACCTGAGCAAGAAGAAGGAGAAGGACCTGAAGAGGACTGGGAGGGAGACTTGGGGTACCCCTCAGTCTGTACTCTAACACCCTAGCCAGTGGCATTTCTTTCCCCCCAACCCCATTCCCAGGGCGGTGGTGGAGAAACCCCAACCACAGCGTGGCAGCTTCTGCTACACCCATCCAGCTTCTTTGCTGAAACTCTACCTCACACCATCAATTGATAACTGGACCTTCTCCCTCTCCCTCTACCCTGTTAGCGAAAACTAATTATTTTTCTCTATGCTGCTGCAACAAAGGCCCTTTTGTTTGTATTTGTGGTGCTAGTATCTGTGGTGATAGTCATGATAGACCCAGAACTGGTGAAAGAGGTTTTGAGGCACTAACAATTTTTAGACCTTTTGCTTGGTAACAGAAGTATTTTGCTTTGTGCCTATTTTTTTCTATTTTTAACATAAATATATACTATAATTTCTTTTGTTCTTGATCAGCTCATCAGCTTGAGGGTTCTATTTAGTTCTATCATGTGTTTTTAGAAGAAAGAAGTAAATTGTGTGGGG